>NC_091145.1:5521633-6121633 GCF_041381155.1 Argopecten irradians | reverse complement strand
GAACTGATGAAAACTGGTATCTGGCAACAGGTTCCCCACTAAAGTGACACAGTAAAGGACCCCCCCACCCCTGGTCTAACTTTCAGAAAAGCTTCCGTGGCTTTCAAAGGACATATTTCATTATCAGACGCCCGAAGTTGAATTATAGTTCTTTTTCCTGATTGGTCAGTTTTGGAATATCTTAAGTGTACTTGTACATATTGGCCCTGTACCAATGTTACATCTCCCCTTCCTACAACATGGCTTGGATTACATCCCTTAGACAAGCACAACTCCCCAACCCTGAAAAATCCAAAGAAGGCCATTGTAAATGCTGTCTGAAAAAGTAAGGCCTCAAATTTATTTAAACACACTAATGGCAGAACCTTAACAATCTGAGCTAGGATGGGCCCTGTAATAGGTAGCCTTGTATCTACCCTATGTTTTAGCCTTTTCATCCCCTCAAGAACTTTGCCTACTAAAAAAAATCTGTGTCGTATCACAATTCCCCAATACTTTGCATTGGAACCCAATGCTAGAAATATAGGAGCGAGCCGTTGTGTCAGTTAACCCCCTAAGTGATAATGTGGCAACAAAACTAACTAAGTGTTCAACCATCGGGGGCCAGACATTTGGCAGCCTATTAGACGCTCCGAATGTATCAAATGCTGACAACCCTGTACTGTATGACCTATGAGTATTCCTAGAAATAGAGGCCCTCAATAACCTATCTACTTCATCCTTGATAACAGCAGATGGAATTTCTCTGGGATTTGAGCTGGATGAGCTTGAGCTTGAGGCGCCACCGACCGGAACCGCCTCCACTGCATATGAGAAATAGAGTCTGCAATTACATTTTCTAGACCAGGAACATGTTTTGCCTTGAAAATAATGTTATATTTCAAAAGTTCTAATACAAATGGGCGCATAAGTTCCATTACCAACTTATCCTTGGAAGACTGAGCATTCAGGACACTGACTAACGCACTATTATCTATGTTAAATATTACCTTCTTATTCCCTAAATCATGTCCCCATATCAAGATTGCAAGGACTATTGGAATAAACTCCAAAAAAGTAATATCCCGCATTCTGTCAGAGTGTGCCCATGTTTCAGGCCAAGGAAAGTAGACCCACTCCCCATGAAAGTAAGCGCCACAACCCAATGATGAATTACCTGCACTATCTGTAAAAAGTTGCAATACATCACTTTCTGACCAGGACGATTCTGGGAAAAATAATGTTCCATTGGAATTCTGAATGAATTGTAGCCACACCATAAGGTCCTCCCTCATTGCCCTACTAACCCTGACAAAATGATATGATTTGCTTGCGCCCTTCATCGCATCATACAAACGCCTCAAAAATGGCCTCCCCGACTTTAACGCCCTACAGAAAAACTTAAGTACTCCTACTAAAGACTCTAGCTCCTTTAAGGTGACTTTTTTCTGACTGAGAAACCTAAATAGCATATCAGTAAGCTCCACTGCCTTTTGAGAAGGGATTTTGATAACCATTTCTTCTGTATCCATCTCCAGTCCTAAAACAATAAGGACCATAGTAGGTCCAACTGTTTTGTCGACAGCGATGGGAACTCCCAATTCATTACAGGTATCTTTGAATGAAGACATAATAATCTGGCAGTCCTGAGAGGCCCTCTTACCAGCAAATATGAAGTCATCAAGATAATGAGATAGAGTGTTCACCCCAGATTTATACTTGACAAGCCATTCAATGAAAGTTAAAAAATTTTTCAAATATATTATTAAGAAATGGCACATCCCATGGGCAAGCATTTGTCTATGTAATAACCTCCCTCAAATTGAAAACCTAATAAGTCAAAATCGCCAGGATATATTGGTATTAAACGAAAAGCTGATTTAATATCAGCTTTGCCCAAAACTGCCCCTTGACCTAGTTTACTTATCATTTCAATTACAGAATTAAATGAAGCATAATTTACTGAACACAATTCTGCGTTAATGAAATAATTAATGCTCTTTGAAGGGGGAAATGATAAATGTGTAATCATTCGCCAACCCCCATCTGACTTGGGAACGACCCCTATAGGCGAGATATGAAAGTTTGCCATAGGAGGACTTTAAAAAGGGCCCATAATTCTACCCAATTTTATCTCGGACTCTAATTTCTTTTTTACCTCCCGTGGATGCTGATTTGCTGATGTTAATTTTTTTGAAAAAAACCAGCTGCTCTAGGGCCTGTATACTGAAGTCGAAAACCATATGTAAAACCGTCCTTTAATTCCTTTGCTACTGTTTCTATTGGGTACTTCTCTAAATATTCTGTGAGGGGTCCCACTTTAATTGGGGAATGGCCTAGGGCCCATATATCTTGGCTGGCGGACATTTTGGGTTGGGTTGCTGAACCTGGGACGGATTCCTGTCTGGGAAGTCCCCGTCTGGGCAAGTCCCCTAGGATTTGGGGGGCGAAATGAATTATTCATTCCCATGGTCCCTGGAGATATGCAGTTTATTTTAGGGTGACCCCTCCACATCTCATACAAATGTGGGCATAATTGCAAGTGGGACGGGTACACAAACCTTTAAAGTTATAGTCAAAGCATTTTAAATTACCTACAGGAGACTGTTTTCTCTCTGTGTTAAGCGTCGTGCTAATGCTTGGAGATAGATAAATGAGCCAAAGCTCAGTATCTACAGTAGCCCATGAGCTACATGGGTCTTGACTCCGCCTTAAGCGAAATTGCTCGTCATAGGACCTCCATCCCATGCCATTACATCTTCCCGCCCCCAGCCTAATTGTTTGTATATATTTTAACAATTCATGAACCCGTTCAGGGTGAGCAGCTGAGTAGATACTGGTATAGATAATGAACGCATCAGTCCAATCAGCTATATTGTTGATTCTCTTTGCGTTCTTATCCTTAGCTACTAATTGCCCATTAACGTCCAAGTATAGTGATTTTGGGGCAGTGTCCTGCCTAGCAGACAACGAGTTATCTAATAAGATACCTAAATCAATGAATTCTCCATTTATAATTTTGCTCTTATTTTTTGACGACACATTCTCACCCAGAATACTATGAATACTAGGTATGGAAGTAGGTGTACCTTGGTTTGGTCCTTCACTGACCAAACAACCTGCATTTTCGAGAGCTTGACCTGAGTGTCCAATTAGTCCTCCCATCGTAACTGTCGGTGTAGGGTCTGGTTGAGGGGTAGGCATACTGTTTTGTTGAGGGGCTGGCATACTGGTTGGTTGAGGGGCTGGCATACTGGTTGGTTGAGGGGCTGGCATACTGGTTAGTTGAGGGGCTGGCATACTGGTTAGTTGAGGGGCTGGCATACTGGTTAGTTGAGGGGCTGGCATACTGGTTGGTTGAGGGGCTGGCATACTGGTTGGTTGAGGGGTAGGCATACTGTTTTGTTGAGGGGCTGGCATACTGGTTGGTTGAGGGGCTGGCATACTGGTTGGTTGAGGGGCTGGCATACTGGTTAGTTGAGGGGCTGGCATACTGGTTAGTTGAGGGGCTGGCATACTGGTTAGTTGAGGGGCTGGCATACTGGTTGGTTGAGGGGCTGGCATACTGGTTAGTTGAGGGGCTGGCATACTGGTTAGTTGAGGGGCTGGTTCATTTCTTGCGTAAGGGCTTGTAGACGGCCTCCTTGTCCTCCCCATGACTAATTAGCCACAGCTCAAAAACAAATTCAATGTCAAGTTAACTTTTTTTTTTTTTTTTTTTTTTATATCATTAAAATAATTGTTTCTAAATAAATTATATCCAGTTGTTTAAGTCCACTGACATTTAATTAATAAATGACCAAAACCTTCATACCACGCGCCGTAGCCGGCATGACCTAAGGCCCAACATGGCAGAAAATCTCAAGCCATTATGAAACGGTAAGATATCGTGCTAATAAGAGCGCAGCTCTCTGCGCGGCCGAAGGCCGCGTAGAGCGAAGCTCTACTAACCATAACACGTGTGTGAGCATACAGATTCCAATACATTCCAGTACCCCTTGGACTTTGAAATTGTGTCCCGCGGGAAAAGTCTCGCGCCTCCATGTAGGCAGCCATGTTTTAATTCTCGTTATCAGCACGACGAGATTTGAAATTTTTGTACTTGACTAAATGTGTTATCAGTATACGCATTAAAATTACTGTAAGTAGTTTTAATTTACACATATACAAGAACAACGCAATAAATGTACCGGTCCAATATAAACTGTGTATGTTCTCAAGCGCACAGCACCGTCAGCAGTGACGTTACAAAACCTGACGCCAAAGATGACGGCACAGATTCGCGCGTATTTTTGATAGCATCAGCATGTGATAAAAACAAGATTGAAGTATATTGAACTTTTCCATTTGGATTATTTTTAATTCTTTCTAACTATCGATAGTATGTACATGTCTGTGAAATATTTTATTGTTAATCTCGTAAAAAAATATAGACAATATAAAGTTATGATGTTATAATCTTTTACACGTAGCTGCGCTCTTGTGAGGCTTTGCCTTAAATTCATATTAGAGCATAACATTCGCTCAAATCAAATCATTACTATAATTCGTTCTAAATAAATTAAAACAGTTTGCAAATTAAATGACATTCAAGTTAACCAATGACCAAAACTTTCATACCACGTGCCGTATCCGGCATGGTCAAAAGGCCCAACATGGCAGAAAATATCTAGCCATTCTACATCAGTAAACATCGTACTTAATAAAGCTTTAAATTACCTCAACGATGCTTAAATGTAATAATAATAACCTAAATTAGATAATGTAATCAATATTTTTTGTACCAACACCTTTTTCTACCAAATATTAAACATTTACTTCAGCAGCGCTGCTTTTCGAAAAGGAAGTTCAAGGAAGGACATGCGCTGTGCTTGCTTCCTGTACAGTAAGGGAGATTACTCTTATGTCCCTTTTCCCCTAATAGCATTAATCCAATATATTTAAGATGAAAGGGGAACTACTCTAGCTGCCTTCCTTCAATAACGGCATCTATTTGCTATTCGAAAATAGATGATAATATGTGCTTGAATTTTCGCATAAACATAGTATGGACAGATGTCTACAGTCGTTATGCTGTTCATTGACATTGACCTTAATTCACGGTTAGAGGGGTCAATTAAGACTTCAAAATTAATTTTAATAGCAGAACAGCCAAAAGTTCATGATATTTGAGTCTTCAGTGCAGTAGCATTAATATGAAGGTAAGTTGTGGTCTGGTATTTCATTTTACATTTTTACAGTGGTACTGGTATTTCATTTTACATTTTTACAGTGGTATCAGTGATTATAAAGTGACCTTTTCACATATGCTCTCATCTAAACATACATAAAGCATAAAAACATGAACTAATGCGGTGCATAAATGCTGTGTTGTAATGGATGCCTGTAAAGCTACTGTTTGTCCGTGCCGTTGAATGATTTTCATGGGATCTCAGCGAATTTACAAAAAGAAAATATGAAATATTTTAACAATAATGGTAGCTCCATATAGAATTGTGTACGATATCAAGATAAATATTTGGCAGGAAAGAAAGTTTGTTTATGTAACTATAAATCAGTAATCAAAACTTGTAAAACTACGAGGGAATACATACAGTTTTCATGATTGGTTACACTCGCTGTCTACCCACCATTGCGCATATCTAAGTAACCTTGTCACCACGTTACATTCGTTGAGAGCGGGGCATACGTTCAGGTAAGAAAATGCTTTAATGTATTCATCTTAATTATTATTTTGTATGCATTATAGGTAGAAAAGTATCAGCACATATTTGTTAGTTATCCTTATAAACTGGCCTCCAAAAGTTCTGTTATATACGTTTAAGTTTGCTGTTAGGCCTAATTTATCTCTGAGAAAAATATTGAAAAACGAAATTATCAGTTAGATAAGATAAATAAACTGATGAATTATATAACCTAATGTCTGTATTAACAAAGGTTTACAAATTTCTATAATTCATGTATATTTGTAAATATTAACGCGTAACATAACCTTTGGAGGGCAGTGAGATTGAGACACCATGTTTGGTATGCTGTTACACGTTAGCCTGTATAAATTACTTGAAAATCTGCTACTGGTTATTTATACCTAAATCAGACATCGTAAACAGACAGCTTTATCAGGTTCGCCATCATCCTGGATACTCCAGGGCTTCCGATCACTTACAATCTCTACACCCCTGGACTATCTCATAGTAAAACTGGAGGCAACAGAACAGAACAGGTAATTTAGTCATTTTACGTACATCAAAAGAGCCGTATAACGGTACACTGTGATTGACTATGAAGTTTTGAAGTTAGGCGTCGCTCTCTCTATAGTCTTCAAAGGAAATCTTTGCTAGCCTGTGATAGGTCAAATTTTTTTTTTATAATTATTTTATTTTTCCAAAGCAATTTTACAAATACAAAACAAAAGATTATCATCACTCATCATCTGCCACAGCAGTTTTATTCACCATCATCATCATAATCAGCTCCATTCATCATCATCATCATCATCATCATCATTCATCTTCATCACCATTCATCATCATTACCATCACCATTCATCATCATCATCATCATCATCATCATCACCATTTATCATCATCACCATTCATCATCATCATCATCACCATTCATCATCATCATCATCATCATCATCATCATCATCATCATCATCATCATCATCATCATCATCATCATCATCATCATCATCATCATCATCATCATCACCATTCATCATCATCATCATCATCATCATCATCATCATCATCATCATCATCATTTACAGTCGCAGTTTCATACACCATCATCATTGTCTGATGCATCAGCTTCATTCATCTACATCATTATTGTTCATCATCATTCATCATCATCATCATCATCTGCAGTAGCAGCTTCTATTTACGAACATGGTCCTCACTCCCACATCCACACAGACACACATACGCCACACACGCCTACATACACACCCTCGCACGCAAGTTCTTACACAAGCACTCTAAGGAAAAGGGTATGATACATATTAGAGAAGGAGAGAAAGAGGGAGGGAGATCGAGAGAGAGAGAGAGAGAGATAGAGAGAGAGAGAGGACTAGAGATCGAAACAAGATTTATGTGGTGTTATAAACTCCAGGAGCTCAATGAAGGATAACTAATTTATGTACATGGTAAAAACGTTATAGTACATGATACATAGTTACATGTATATATTGCCATGATAAGATTATCATAGATTGTCGCATTAACTAAAGAAACATACAAATAGTTAACTAGTCAGCTAAATCAATAAGTTTTTCCAATTTTCTCCATTCATTTTCACATTTCCGCTGAGCACCTCCACCTTTACTATTGGCAATATGTTTTTGAGAAATGTAATGTTCTTTAATTAAGTTGAGTAGAGCATGTGGACTTAAAATTTTATGCAAACATCTGGTTTTGTACATGTAATACTTAATAATAATCAAAATTTTATTGTCTACTCTATTTATAGTATGATATCTATTTTGTAAAAATAAACCAAAAAGAAAGCTTTGTTTACTGTATTGAAACGGGATATAGAGTGCATCCAGGAATGTCTCTACGCTTTGCAAAAATCTCTGAGTTTCTCTGCATTCCCAAAGAATATGGACAATGGTTTCTCTTTCAAGATTGCACAAGTTACATATTGGATTATTGGCTAATCCTACTTTACATAAAAACGTGTTTGTTGTTAAAATATTTTTGTACTATCCTATACTGAAACCATTGTAGTTTTGTGTTTTTTGTAACCTTGAAAGGATTATTATATATGTTGACCCAATTTAGTTCAATATCTTCAAATAGATCATCCCATTTTCTTCTACCAGTTGAAATGAGATTATTTTTAACCATAATATTATTAAAATCTTTTGTCCCATTTAAATTTTTCATAAAAAGTAAGATATTATCATGGTTCATATTTACAACATTAAGTCTCGTTAAAAGTCTTTTGATAGATGAGATTATACCCTGAAATTGAAGGAATTTATATTGATATTATACGCAAGAACATGTAGTGGGATCTTTTACTAAATCATTAATTATTGTTACACCTCTATCATACCAGGACTTATAAAAAAACTACCTTTCCTCCAATAGTTATATCTTTATTATACCATAATGGCTTTGTCTGTGTACATGATAATATATCTATTTTTTTTTCTCTCACCCCATTTACGTCGACATCTTTCCAGAAATTATTCCTGCAATATGACCTACATTCCTCAATATACTCACTACCGCATATTGATAACTTTTGCAAATCAGTATGTGATTTAAAAATAATTCGCCACTTGCATGACTTTTTTAAAAGCCAGCCTACCCAAGTAAGTTTCAAGGAATCAATAAATAGTTTTACATTTACCATTCTTAGACCGCCTTCATTAAAATTTTGCACCAAGAGATCCCTCTTTATTTTATCTACCTTACTGTTCCATAGAAAGTTAAACAGAATAGTGTTAAGTTCTTGAAGAAATTTTTCATTAGGATTTGGTAATGAAATAAATAAGTGAATAAACTGAGACAAGAAAAGAGACTTAATTAGGGCAATTCTGCCAATGGGTGTGAGAATTCTTTTGCTCCATGTCTATATTAGTGCTTTAAGTTTAATTAACTTCTTATCGAAATTTAATTTTGGAATCTCATGCATGTTCACACTAAATTCAATACCAAGCAGTGTAAATTTAGTTTTACCCCATTGTAAATTTAACTCCGGTAAAAGTGATAGGTCAAATGTTTTCCGCTGAGCTGCCTTCAATTTCACTGTGAGATAGTCCAGGGGTGTAGAGATCGTAAGTGATCGGAAGTTATAATTTATAATAATTAAGTTATTATAATTTTATCCTGTCAAAGATTTTATTATTATCATTTTTTTTTTTTTGCTTTAAAAATCAATTTGTAGTCAAACTAATTAGAATATACAATTATGAATGGGTATAAAATAACAAATGATGGGGAATATTGGTCAGAATATTGTTAGAAAACGTCATTTCAGACCATTTATGTTTTTTTTTTCAAATTTACACATCAAGCAGTAACGCATCTGGATCTTTTACACTGCAAAATGTGAAAGAAATCGGAGCTTAGGCGGATATTGCAATTCCACTTATAAAGATATAAAATTATAAATATTAAACAAAAATATTTAATCTGTATTGGCCATTTTAATCACTTTATTCACCTAGTAATCATATAGCTAATCTTGAAACAATCTGTATATTTCTCTTTTAAAGATTCATCTTATGTTTCTTCATACCATTAGCAAATGTTGAGTGTTGTGTTGTATGGTGTTTAGAAGAAAAACTTAACAAGGAGCTATGCTAAAAATGACGAGATCTTTAAGTGTCTGAATTGTCGGACAAAGAAAGGCTAAAGTTGCCGGAAATAGTGTTAACATATCCTGAATAATTCCTTATGAAATAGAAAAATAAAAACTCCTGTCAAAATCGCCTTGCATGCAAAAAAGTTAATTTATATCATAGAAATCTTAACATGTACCTGCTGGCTATGTCCACACAGCCTCGCTTTCATAAAGTTATTTTTAGAAATGTGAATATAAGCATTAGATGCACAATTCTCCACCGCTGATAAATGGTATTTTTCTGTATCAAAAACAAGAGCAGGCGATTTAGTTTTTTCCTCCTGTTTCAAAAGGTGCTTACTTTACAGCATTACCACCATTGAAAACTTTTAGCTTCTTATTTTAATTTCAGATATGTTCGTGCCTCTATATCCTATGTGGAATGATTTACCGATTACGCATTCAACAAAATCAAAATAAATTATCTTGTTTTATTTTTGTGTTAATTAGACATAGATCTATATACACACTTAAAAACACCAATTATTGTTCAAATGATGAGTATCGTTTATGCTCTGTCGGCGGTGGAACATCTTTAAATTAACACATTAACACAGCGAAGATGGACATTTTACTATTATTCCATCCTCATGCTTAACTTTTCTGGGTGACTATATCACTCAATGAGAAACACGACAGGTAAACGTTCCATTGGCTGCATTTCATATTCTGTAAGTTTGCCAAATATCGAAAGGTCAAGCTCTGCTGGGCCGCCAGGATCCTTAATGCATTCACGCGTGTCATATCACGAGACACGTAGGCGTTTTAAAATTTGTGTACTGGGAACATATGATCGAATCGTGTGGATACATCTGGGAGAGGTACGAGACAACTACGAAGCTTTTGATAGTTTCAGGTCAGAACTCTTTGAAAACATGAATGTTCATCATATTTAGAACAACTTTTACAGTATTGGATTCCTATTGTGTAGGACCAGTGTATTCTTCGATTTTCATGATTTGTTTTTTATCCCGCGAGACGCGTTTGCGAGGGATATTTATGTTGGCTCCGTCCGCCCGTGCGTCCAACCGAGATTCTGTCTGTGTACATCAGACAAGTGTAATAGTTGTGCCTTTTGCTATTGTAGACCTTTCGTGTTCAGTATTTTTTTCTGTTACCATGCAAACTAAATTACAGTTTCTTTTTGTCACCTGTTGTTATTTTTTTCAGTTTTTCAATACTCACATCTAAAGTTATACTTTAGTAACTCTTACTTTGAGCTTGATATATACATGTATTGGGGTTTTCATACCATCTGCGGGCGCGGGGGATAATGCCAAGCTTTGCGGATCCTTGAATTTTTAGGGGCGGGAGTTGAAATTAGTTTCGGTAGTGTGTCAATTTCCTATAAAGTCTTATTATAACATTTATTTCATATATAAACATTTCAGATAAAGAAAACAAAATTCAAAGATGGCGGAAAAGAAGACCATACTTGTCACCGGAGGAAGTGGTTTAGTAGGACATGGTTTAAGGTTAGCAATGGAAAGGAAGCCTAGTCTAAAAGACAAAGATGAAGACTGGATTTTCCTTAGCTCTAAAGACGCTGATCTAAGGTAACGCATGGAAAAGTTTAGGTACAGAGACAGTATGAAATAGATATATTAATTTTTGATGTGTTTCGCTATACATGTATATTGCTACCTACGGACTTTGACTTTCATGTTGGTTTGAACGGTGTTCTGAAAAAAGAGTTGACATCTTGACAAACCGCTCTCCCTATTTCTCAAACTGATTGTCGTTGTTCTGAAACTGCATGAAAACAATGGATTGATTTTCGAACCTGACTCTCTTCTTATGTTTGTGACACATTACTACAATAGCAAATATCTACTGAGCATTTCACGAGCATTGCTATGACTTTCACTTTTATTAATTTTTAATCTGTGACTCAAGATATGTATTATATTTGGTATCGGTGGAAAGATTTGTACTTTCAATAGAACGAGCTATGAATCGAAATAATCAACGTCATTTTTAGTCAGAATCGAACATTTAAGGCATGCTTATTTGGCGACATAAATGTGTACTGAATTCTGCCAAAATTTACAAACAGCACAACAATCTACGAGTCAACAGTAATAACTAAGGTTAGGAAGGATGCATAGATACTTTTTAGTAACTAAGTTATGTTCAAGTACACCTAAGAATTTCCTTTCATGTTTACTAAGTTTTTACAAATAAGTTGTGTCCTGGTGACATTAATTCAATGAATGAATGAATGAATATTCAATGAATCACTCAGGTGAATTATCTGTTACATTATAAGATGTGATCATTATGCAATCAAATATCTGCAGAGGACAGATATAGGAAAATGAGATAGAAATCACTAATGTTTTACGGTTTCGCAAACTGATGTGTAAACATCAGTGATACAAGTAATTCCGAGATTATTATATGACTTTTACCACTGTGAAGTTACGGGATAAAACGCTTTCCATAATATGACACGAACTATTTCCTATCGCGATGGAAGTGTCATGAAGATGTTGAAGAAAACACAAACGACTTCGATGGTGTTCAACATGTTTTCTCTTTTGTTTTTCAGAAATCCGGCCGAAACTAAGGCGTTGTTTGAGAAATACAGCCCGACACACGTTATCCATCTAGCTGCACGAGTAGGAGGATTATTTGACCACGAGAATAACAATCTCGAATTCTATGTAAGTCATTTTAATTTCGCAGATACGATATTTTCGAGATTTCGTGGACATAGCTATAATCACGAAAATTTGATCCGCGAAATATTGTAAAATGGTTGAATGATTTCTTCCCTTAAATCCATGTCGCGAAAAATTCAAAGTCGCTAAAAATTTCTCGTTTTTGGGCAAATCGCGAAAATTTTTGTCTGCGAACATAACCGGCTATACGGGATGTTTGTTTTGTTTTTTAAGGGTAGGCGGTTTATTTGGTATATAAGAATCTCGAATTCGCTGTATATTGTGTAGTATATTTGTTTTTTGTTTCAAGGATCTGCACTTGTGACTTAATTTTGAATATAAAATTTTTTTTTTTTTTCAATTATTGACAGATTTAAACACTTCACAGAAAAAAGTTCTGATGACTAACATAAAAAAATTGCTGTTTCTAAAACTATCAAAAAAATGGAGATTCAGTGTGCTTGATTTTTGTCCAACTACAAAATTGGTTATTTTAAGCATTTCTTCCAAAAAAACCAACCACTTAATCTTGAATGAAATGTAAAAAATTAAAAACTCCACACTGGAATGCTTATCAATATCATCTCAATGAAACATTAACGGATTTACAGCAAAAAATAACTTCATATAGTTAAAACCGTTGTTGTTCTGCACGACAAAAATATTGAAGTAAAAATAGATGAAATGTCACCTCTATACAAAGTGTAAAAATGCACCTTTTCAAAATGGCCGCCAAATTGGTAATTTCTTAAAACGAATGGAAATATAAGTTATTGATATTTTGATCCTTAGGAGTAGTAGATTACTAATTTTTAAAAAAAAATCCTCTAAGAGAATGTGAAATGTATTCGAACATGGAAATATGATGGTTTATAATAGTTACGTCATTGGTGGACCAAAGACGCTTTCTCTTCTGACGCACGATGTCATTTTTCAGTTCTATCTAAGGGTAGATTACTGTATGACCTCATTATTTCATTCTATTGCTGCATGGAACGAAGTTTGGTTTTAATTCCTAACACTTACTTTTCAGAGACAAAACACTCTTATAAATGATAATGTGTAACACAACTGTAAAGAGTTTCGTGTCAAGAAGCTGGTATCTTGTTCCTCTACATGTGTTTTTCCCGACAAAACTGATTACCCCATTGACGAAACAATGGTAAGTCAATATATTCAATATAAACCCTACATCATACAGTATCAATGTAATAAGAATAAAATCAATTAAAAAAATGTGAAATCACTTTAAATAAAATCGAAAATACAAAATACCGTTCAAAAATGTAATATTCTCTTCTACACACACAAAATCTCAGTAAAAAATAAAATACAATTCAAACCAACGTGGATTCTCTTATAAAAAGGGCATAAACGTTTTTGCTATCCTCATACTTCACTATTAATTAAGCAATGTTTGTTTGATAAATTAACTATTAATTCATTATTTTTTTAGATCCATAATGGACCACCGCATGATACAAACTTCGGATATGCCTACGCCAAAAGAATGCTGGAAGTGCAGAATAGGTATTAATGCGTATATCACATGCAATAATAGACATACAGTACATTTATTAATAGATATACAATACATCCAATAAAAGACAAACAAATGATACAATACATTTATTAATAGATATACAATACATCCAATAAAAGACAAACAAATGATACAATAATTTAATAATAGATATACAATTCATCCAATAAAAGACAAACAAATGATACAATACATTTAATAATAGATAAACAATACATCCATTAAAAGACAAACAAATGATACAATACATTTAATAATAGATATAGAATACATCCAATAAAAGACATACAAATGATACAATACATTTATTAATAGATATACAATACATCCAAAAAAGACATAAAAATGATACAATACATTTAATAATAGATATCCAATACATGCAATAAAAGACAAACAAATGATACAATACATTTAATAATAGATATCCAATACATCCAATAAAAGACAAACAAATGATACAATACATTTATTAATAGATATACAATACATCCAATAAAGACATAAAAATGATACAATACATTTAATAATAGATATCCAATACATGCAATAAAAGACAAACAAATGATACAATACATTTAATAACAGATATACAATACATTTAATAACAGATATACAATACATGCAATAAAAGACATAAAAATGATACAATACATTTAATAATAGATATCCAATACATGCAATAAAAGACAAACAAATGATACAATACATTTAATAATAGATATCCAATACATCCAATAAAAGACATAAAAATGATACAATAATTTAATAATAGATATCCAATACATCCAATAAAAGACAAACAAATGATACAATACATTTATTAATAGATATACAATACATCCAATAAAAGACAAACAAATGATACAATACATTTATTAATAGATATACAATACATACAATAAAAGACAAACAAATGATACAATAATTTAATAATAGATATACAATTCATCCAATAAAAGACAAACAAATGATACAATACATTTATTAATAGATAAACAATACATCCAATAAAAGACAAACAAATGATACAATACATTTATTAATGGATATCCAATACATCCAATAAAAGACATAAAAATGATACAATACATTTAATAATAGATATCCAATACATCCAATAAAAGACAAACAAATGATACAATACATTTATTAATAGATATACAATACATCCAATAAAAGACAAACAAATGATACAATACATTTATTAATAGATATACAATACATCCAATAAAAGACAAACAAATGATACAATACATTTATTAATAGATATACAATACATCCAATAAAAGACATAAAAATGATACAATACATTTAATAATAGATATACAATACATACAATAAAAGACAAACAAATGATACAATACATTTATTAATAGATATACAATACATCCAATAAAAGACAAACAAATGATACAATACATTTATTAATGGATATCCAATACATCCAATAAAAGACATAAAAATGATACAATACATTTAATAATAGAGATACAACTTATGTAATAATACACATCCAATACACGTTATAATAGACATACAATACATAGCACAATGCAAGCAGATCATCATTTGCAAGCATGTAAATACATATTTGCCGAAACAAGAACCATTTGCCCCAGGAGACACTAGAATAACATGAATACAAGTTCAATTTACACCATGCCATGGAAATGTGTTATTTTATCTTCTTAAATGTATTTATACGACATGAAATGATTTGTGAAGGATCTAGCTATTACACATCGTTCTAATATACTGAACTTCTGTACATTTATACAAGAATGGAAAATTAAAAAAAAATTCGTGTTGTATAACCAATCTTAACTATGCACAGCATTAAATCTAACAGTGTAACCTTTGTACAATATATATACAGTAACCTTTGTACAATATATATACAGTAACCTTTGTACAATATATATACAGTAACCTTTGTACAATATATATACAGTAACCTTTGCCTTGTGCAAAATTTACAGTGTAAACTTTGACCTGTGCAATATGTACAGTGTAAACTTTGACCTGTGCAATATGTACAGTGTAAACTTTGACCTGTGCAATATGAACAGTGTAAACTTGGACCTGTGCAATATGTACAGTGTTAACTTTGACCTGTGCAATATGTACCGTGTAAACTTTGACCTGTGCAATATGTACAGTGTAAACTTTGACCTGTGCAATATGTACAGTGTTAACTTTGACCTGTGCAATATGTACAGTGTAAACTTTGACCTGTGCAATATGAACAGTGTAAACTTGGACCTGTGCAATATGTACAGTGTTAACTTTGACCTGTGCAATATGTACAGTGTAAACTTTGACCTGTGCAATATGTACAGTGTAAACTTTGACCTGTGCAATATGTACAGTGTTAACTTTGACCTGTGCAATATGTACAGTGTAAACTTTGACCTGTGCAATATGAACAGTGTAAACTTTGACCTGTGCAATATGAACAGTGTAAACTTTGACCTGTGCAATATGAACAGTGTAAACTTTGACCTGTGCAATATGTACAGTGTAAACTTTGACCTGTGCAATATGTACAGTGTTAACTTTGACCTGTGCAATATGTACAGTGTAAACTTTGACCTGTGCAATATGTACAGTGTAAACTTTGACCTGTGCAATATGTACAGTGTAAACTTTGACCTGTGCAATATGTACAGTGTAAACTTTGACCTGTGCAATATGAACAGTGTAAACTTTGACCTGTGCAATATGTACAGTGTAACCTTTGCAATATGTACAGTGTAAACTTTGACCTGTGCAATATGTACAGTGTAAACTTTGACCTGTGCAATATGAACAGTGTAAACTTGGACCTGTGCAATATGTACAGTGTAAACTTTGCCTTGTGCAAAATTTACAGTGTAAACTTTGACCTGTGCAATATGTACAGTGTAAACTTTGACCTGTGCAATATGTACAGTGTAAACTTTGACCTGTGCAATATGAACAGTGTAAACTTTGACCTGTGCAATATGAACAGTGTAAACTTTGACCTGTGCAATATGAACAGTGTAAACTTTGACCTGTGCAATATGTACAGTGTAAACTTTGACCTGTGCAATATGTACAGTGTTAACTTTGACCTGTGCAATATGTACAGTGTAAACTTTGACCTGTGCAATATGTACAGTGTAAACTTTGACCTGTGCAATATGTACAGTGTAAACTTTGACCTGTGCAATATGTACAGTGTAAACTTTGACCTGTGCAATATGAACAGTGTAAACTTTGACCTGTGCAATATGTACAGTGTAACCTTTGCAATATGTACAGTGTAAACTTTGACCTGGTGCAATATGTACAGTGTAAACTTTGACCTGTGCAATATGAACAGTGTAAACTTGACCTGTGCAATATGTACAGTGTTAACTTTGACCTGTGCAATATGTACAGTGTAAACTTTGACCTGTGCAATATGTACAGTGTAAACTTTGACCTGTGCAATATGTACAGTGTTAACTTTGACCTGTGCAATATGTACAGTGTAAACTTGACTCTGTGCAATATGAACAGTGTAAACTTTGACCTGTGCAATATGAACAGTGTAAACTTTGACCTGTGCAATATGAACAGTGTAAACTTTGACCTGTGCAATATGTACAGTGTAAACTTTGACCTGTGCAATATGTACAGTGTAAACTTTGACCTGTGCAATATGTACAGTGTAACCTTTGACCTGTGCAATATGTACAGTGTAACTTTGACCTGTGCAATATGTACAGTGTAAACTTTGACCTGTGCAATATGTACAGTGTAAACTTTGACCTGTGCAATATGTACAGTGTAAACTTTGACCTGTGCAATATGTACAGTGTAAACTTTGACCTGTGCAATATGTACAGTGTAAACTTTGACCTGTGCAATATGTACAGTGTAAACTTTGACCTGTGCAATATGAACAGTGTAAACTTTGACCTGTGCAATATGAACAGTGTAAACTTTGACCTGTGCAATATGTACAGTGTAAACTTTGACCTGTGCAATATGTACAGTGTAAACTTTGACTGTGCAATATGTACAGTGTTAACTTTGACCTGTGCAATATGTACAGTGTAAACTTTGACCTGTGCAATATGTACAGTGTAAACTTTGACCTGTGCAATATGTACAGTGTAAACTTTGACCTGTGCAATATGTACAGTGTAAACTTTGACCTGTGCAATATGAACAGTGTAAACTTTGACCTGTGCAATATGTACAGTGTAACTTTGACCTGTGCAATATGTACAGTGTAAACTTTGACCTGTGCAATATGTACAGTGTAAACTTTGACCTGTGCAATATGTACAGTGTAAACTTTGACCTGTGCAATATGTACAGTGTAAACTTTGACCTGTGCAATATGACAGTGTAAACTTTGACCTGTGCAATATGACAGTGTAAACTTTGACCTGTGCAATATGTACAGTGTAAACTTGACCTGTGCAATATACTGTAAACTTTGACCTGTGCAATATGTACAGTGTAAACTTTGACCTGTGCAATATGAACAGTGTAAACTTTGACCTGTGCAATATGAACAGTGTAAACTTTGACCTGTGCAATATGAACAGTGTAAACTTTGACCTGTGCAATATGTACAGTGTAAACTTTGACCTGTGCAATATGTACAGTGTAAACTTTGACCTGTGCAATATGTACAGTGTAAACTTTGACCTGTGCAATATGTACAGTGTAAACTTTGACCTGTGCAATATGTACAGTGTAAACTTTGACCTGTGCAATATGTACAGTGTAAACTTTGACCTGTGCAATATGTACAGTGTAAACTTTGACCTGTGCAATATGTACAGTGTAAACTTTGCAATATGTACAGTGTAAACTTTGACCTGTGCAATATGTACAGTGTAAACTTTGACCTGTGCAATATGAGTGTAAACTTGACCTGTGCAATATGACAGTGTACTTGGACCTGTGCAATATGTACAGTGTAAACTTTGACCTGTGCAATATGTACAGTGTAAACTTTGACCTGTGCAATATGTACAGTGTAAACTTTGACCTGTGCAATATGTACAGTGTAAACTTTGACCTGTGCAATATGTACAGTGTAAACTTTGACCTGTGCAATATGAACAGTGTAAACTTTGACCTGTGCAATATGAACAGTGTAAACTTTGACCTGTGCAATATGAACAGTGTAAACTTTGACCTGTGCAATATGTACAGTGTAAACTTTGACCTGTGCAATATGTACAGTGTTAACTTTGACCTGTGCAATATGTACAGTGTAAACTTTGACCTGTGCAATATGTACAGTGTAAACTTTGACCTGTGCAATATGTACAGTGTAAACTTTGACCTGTGCAATATGTACAGTGTAAACTTTGACCTGTGCAATATGAACAGTGTAAACTTTGACCTGTGCAATATGTACAGTGTAACCTTTGCAATATGTACAGTGTAAACTTTGACCTGTGCAATATGTACAGTGTAAACTTTGACCTGTGCAATTTGAACAGTGTAAACTTGGACCTGTGCAATATGTACAGTGTTAACTTTGACCTGTGCAATATGTACAGTGTAAACTTTGACCTGTGCAATATGTACAGTGTAAACTTTGACCTGTGCAATATGTACAGTGTTAACTTTGACCTGTGCAATATGTACAGTGTAAACTTTGACCTGTGCAATATGTACAGTGTAAACTTTGACCTGTGCAATATGTACAGTGTAAACTTTGACCTGTGCAATATGTACAGTGTAAACTTTGACCTGTGCAATATGAACAGTGTAAACTTACTTTGACCTGTGCAATATGTACAGTGTAACCTTTGCAATATGTACAGTGTAAACTTTGACCTGTGCAATATGTACAGTGTAAACTTTGACCTGTGCAATATGAACAGTGTAAACTTTGACCTGTGCAATATGTACAGTGTAAACTTTGACCTGTGCAATATGTACAGTGTAAACTTTGACCTCTGTGCAATATATTCAGTATAACATTTGACCTATGAAATACATGGTGTAACCTTTGACCTGTGCAATATGTACAGTGTAACCTTTGCAATATCTACAGTGTAGCATTTGACCACTGTGCAATATGTACAGTGTGAACTTTGACCTGTGCAATATGTACAATGTAACCCTTGCAATATGTACAGTGAAACCTTTGACCTCTGTGCAATATATTCAGTATAACATTGGACCTGTGAAATACGTACAATGTAACCTTTGATCTGTGCTATAGGTACAGTGTAACCTTTGACCTTTGCAATATGTACAGTGTAAACGTTAATCTTTGCAATATGTACAGAGTAAACTTTGACCTGTGCAATATGTGCAATGTAACCTTTGATCTGTGCTATATGTACAGCGCCACCTTTGACCTGTGCAATGTGCACAGTGTGACTTTTGACCTGTGCAATATGTACAGTGTAAACTTTGACCTGTGCAATATGTATAGTGTAACCTTTGCAATATGTACAAAGTAGCCTTTGACTACTGTGCAATATGTACAGTGTAAACTTTGACCTGTACTATATGTACAGTGTTAACTTTGACCTGTGCAATATGTACAGTGTAACCTTTGACCTCTGTGCAATATATTCAGTATGCCATTTTACCTGTGAAATACATACAGTGTAACCTTTGACCTGTGCTATATGTACAGTGTAACCTTTGACCTGTGCAATATGTACAGTGTAACCTTTAAACTGTGCAATATGTACAGTGTAACCTTTGACCTGTGCTATATGGAAAGTGTAACCTTTGACCTGTGCAATATGTACAGTGTACTTTTTGATCTGTGCAATATGTACAGTGTACTTTTTGACCTGTGCAATATGTGCAGTGTAACCTTTGATCTGTGCTATATGTACAGTGCCACCTTTGACCTGTGCAATGTGCACAGTGTGACTTTTGACCTGTGCAATATGTACAGTGTAAACTTTGACCTGTGCAATATGTATAGTGTAACCTTTGCAATATGTACAAAGTAGCCTTTGACTACTGTGCAATATGTACAGTGTAAACTTTGACCTGTACTATATGTACAGTGTTAACTTTGACATGTGCAATATGTACAGTGTAACCTTTGACCTCTGTGCAATATATTCAGTATGCCATTTTACCTGTGAAATACATACAGTGTAACCTTTGACCTGTGCTATATGTACAGTGTAACCTTTGACCTGTGCAATATGTACAGTGTAACCTTTAAACTGTGCAATATGTACAGTGTACTTTTTGATCTGTGCAATATGTACAGTGTACTTTTTGACCTGTGCAATATGTGCAGTGTAACCTTTAATCTGTGCTATATGTACAGTGCCACCTTAGACCTGTGCAATCTGCACAGTGTAACTTTTGACCACTGTGCAATATGTACAGTGTAAACTTTGACCTGTGCAATATGTACAGTGTAATTTTTGCAATATGTACAGTGTAGCATTTGACTACTGTGCAATATGTACAGTGTGAACTTTGACCTGTGCAATATGTACAGTGTGAACTTTGACCTGTGCAATATGTACAGTGTGAACGTTGACCTATGCGATATGTAAAGCGCAACCTTTGACCTGTGCAATGTGTACAGTGTAACCTTTGACCTGTGCTATATGGAAAGTATAACCTTTGACCTGTGCAATATGAACAGTGTACTTTTTGACCTGTGCAATATGTACAGTGTACTTTTTGACCTTTGCAATATGTACAGTGTAGCATTTGACCACTGTACAATATGTACAGTGTAACTTTTGAACTGTGCAATATGTACAGTGTAACCTTTGAACTGTGCAATATGTATAGTGTAACCTTTGACCTGTGAAATACGTACAGTGTAACCTTTGACCTGTGCTTTATGTACAGAGTAACCTTTGACCTGTGCAATATGTACAGTGTAACCTTTTACCTGTGCAATATGTGCAGTGTAAACTTTGACCTGTGCAATATATACAGTATAACCTGTGCAATATGTACAGTGTAACCTTTGCAATATGTACAGTGAAACTTTTGACCTGTGTTATATGTACAGTATAACTTGTGCAATATGTGCAGTGTAAACTTTGACCTGTGCAATATTTACAGTGTAACCTTTGCAATATGTACAGTGTAACATTTGACCTGTGCAATATGTACAGTGTAATCTTTGACCTGTGAAATATGTACAGTGTAACCTTTGACATTTGTGCAATATATTCAGGATAACATTTGACCTGTGAAATACATACAGTGTAACGTTTGACTTGTGTTATATGTACAGTGTAACCTTTGACCATTGCAATATGTACAGTGTAACTTTTGACCTGTGCAATATGTACAGTGTAACCTTTGACCTTTGCAATATGTACAGTGTAACCTTTGACCTTTGCAATATGTACAGTGTTACCTTTGGCCTGTGCTATATGTACAGTGTAATCTTTGACCTGTGTTATATGTACAGTGTAACCTTTGACCAGTGCAATATGTACAGTGTAACCTTTGACCTGTGCAATATGTGCACAGTAACCTGTGATCTGTGCTATATGTACAGTGCCACCTTTGACCTGTGCAATATGCACAGTGTAACTTTTGACCTGTGTAATATGTACAGTGTAAACTTTGACCTGTGCAATATGTACAGTGTAACCTTTGCAATATGTACAGTGTAGCATTTGACCACTGTGCAATATGCACAGTATGAACGTAGACCTGTGCAATATGTACAGTGTAATCTTTGCAATATGTAAAGTGTAACATTTGACATGTGCAATATGTACAGTGTAACCTTTGACCTGTGCAATATGTACAGTGTAACCTTTGACCTGTGCAATATGTACAGTGTAACATTTCGCCTTTGGCGTGGTTAATTAATTCCGAATTATTACCAATAACTGTCCACCAAAACTCGCATCCCTTGCTGACTAAACGCTTCAAAATGCACCATTGCCAACAGAGCATCAACGATTCTCATCGATTGAAGGATAGCTGATGTTTAATCATAGGTAACATTAGATGCACAGACAACAAAGAATTTCAATTTTGGATTTATGGTCACAGCTTTAATGAATATATACATATGGTGGTACGGTATATCAATAGACCATAATGGCAAGCCATCAATCAAATAAATTGATTGATTCTGGGAAACCATCCTCAATCAATTAAACAATAAAATCAATCAATCAATCAATCAGATGTCAATAATGATCAGTGATACTGGGAAAAGATATCAACTGATTCACGTCAATATAAACAGCATATATAATCAATATGATGTCAATCAATCAATATAAATCATTAATATGTACCGCGAAATCTGCCAAAGGAACGTGCACTAAAGGTAGCATGCGCACAGCCAAAGGAAAACCAAATGGGATGGCGAAACATTTCACGGTACAATGCTGTGACCAAAAATACCTTCATCATTCTTAGCATAACTGTCTTAATTATTTGGAAAGAATGTAATACTTGTCGTTCGAAAGCTTTCTAATGCAACTTGTAAGGTGTTGAGGAAAAATATCATTCCCCAAAGGAGAGAGGGGAACTAGCGTTTGGAAACTAATTTTTTTTGAGTTGGTATTTGTATGTAACTCTTGTAAGTACTTGATTTCCACCTACCACATTCCATATTAGCTACAATAGACATATATGATAGGGATGTAGCTGTGGTTGCACTAATCCTGAAGGAATGTGCTTTGCAGTACCTACTGTTATAACCTAAGAGTGAATGCTTTTGTAAGGACACTAGAAAATTGATATATTGTCAAGTCTCTACCACCAAAATGACATAGTAATGAACCCTGAACCCTAAGTCGAACTGCCATATATCTGCGAAGGTTACCGACTGGACAATAAATGGTATCGTTACTTGGCAGTTCGATGATAGTACATTTTCTATATTGATCAGTGTTTTAAAAAGACAGGTGTATTGTAGCAGCATTTTCGTAAAGTGACACTTCTAAAAAAGCGATAACCCTGAAAGGCATGTGTTTACTACTGACTGTAATTTATTCTACCGGGAAATAAAATGTTAATGGATATACCGAGAGCTACAAATACTGGAAAGTACCTTAATAATGCTAGCCAAAAGGTCTACTGTTATAGGTAATCTGGTGTCACCACCTTCATCACTATCTCTCCTAATTCCCTCAAATAGTTTTTTTTTAACAATAGATTGCTGAGTAAGATCGTCATGACCAACTAGCTTGCAATTAAAACTCAAACCAACCAGATAAGTTTGAACTATAGAGTGCGAGTAGCCTTTAACAGACATATGTATGCAATATATCGCATCACTTAATGTGTCTTTGGGGTTTTGTTTTTTAGTAAAGTAAACTATAGTAACTAAGCTAATATTGTCTACATAAAAAAAAAAAAAAAAAAAAAAATTCTTAGACCCGAACTCATAAGACCAAAACTTGGACTGCCGAAACTATTGGCACCTATTCAAACTATAGGCACCAATTCTAAGAAAGTTATGTCTCTCATGATGGATTTTCCCTGCCAATCACTTGGCCACCTGAAAGCTTTCCAATTACTTCCCCAACAGGCACCACAAACTAATTCGCGATTCCCTGCACTAACTGTATACAGACCTAAATCCACATTAATGTGCTAAGAACTCTCCGCAAAGTAACAGGACCCATTAACATCTTTCAAAAATAGCAACCACATTTCTAAGTATGCTCTGATTTCCGCAGATATTCTTACTTTATAAAAGAGGTGTATGTATGCCTGTCGTTGCATCAAACACACGCCGTGTAAAGGCCCTAGCTATTGGTATAGCGTTTGCACAAAAAGACATAATCCTACCCAGAGACTGTAATTCCTGTAGTTTTACTTTCCAACACTTTCACGATTTCTGACCTGAGTAATACCACTTTCGCCTAAGGTACCCTGACTAGTTTACCATTTTAATAGTGTCAATTTCAAGACCCAAAAACACCAAAACTGTAGTTGGACCATCTGATTTATCCTCAGCTATGGGTATGCACATTTCAGTGCACGTTTCTTGAAAAGCAGACATGAGCCTAGCACATGTATCACATTTTTCTTTTACAGCAAATATAAAATCGTCCAAATACTGATCTAGACTATGCTCAACGCACTTTTCCTTAACTATCCATTCAATAAATGTTGAAAGCTTTTTTAAATGGACTACATGAAAGTGAGCACCCCGTGGGTAAACACTTGTCAACAAAGTATATGTCTTGAAGCTTAAATCCTAGTGATGGAAAATCCGCAGAATGGATTGGGAGGAGACGGAATGCAGATTTAATATCCATTTTCCCCAACAAAGTCCCTTTCCCAACTCTGCTATCATTTTAACTACTTTACAAATAACGAGTATTTAACAGACACTGTATCAGAATCAATATTACTATATATACTTTTACCTGAAGGCCATGAAAGGTGAGTAATTAACCTCCATTTTCCATCTTTTTGGGGAACTAAACCTATAGGGGACCCTCTCCACTGTGCCATTGATTTTTTCTTCAAAAGGAGCCTACTACTCTAACATATTCTACTTCCTGCAATATTTTCTCATTAGTCAGTGTTGGATATATGGAGGCTGATTTCAATTTTCTGCATTCTCTCGGGATCCTTGAGCCTAGATATTTAATTCTTACACCATTTTACCCCCCCCCCCCCCCAAGAAGCTGTGCCCCTACTGCTACCTGTGGGTACTTAGCCACCCAGTATCCAAGAGCTGTGATTTTTATTGGTATCTTTCCTAATGTCCACACCTGTTTGCGATTCTTGCTTGTTTCCCACCTGTCTTTGCTGTTTTGTATTGTTGTTTGTTTTTCGGAAAGAATATAGGTAGGCTGTATTCATTTTAACACAATTCATACTAGCATGCCCCACACTACTCGTAATACATTTGTGAGAGTAGCTACAGTGTGGCGTGTACAATTTCCTTTATAATTGTAGTCGAAACATTTTAGGGCGTTATAATTTTGATTTTATGACTGAGGTAGGGGGCCCCGCTGTGGCTGCATATATATAACAGGTATAATTCATTGTCAATAATGACCCATGCCCTTGGGGATTAAGAGCTTTTCTTAACCTGTATTGCTCATAATTTTTGATCCAGTCCATCCCATCACATCTCTGAGCCCCCAAGCGAACAATCTGCATATATTTTAACAACCCAAGCTACTGTTCTGGGTGCACTGCTGTTTAAATGCACATATATATAATGAATGCATCTGTCCATTTACAGATGTCAGAAATCTTACGATATTGAGTTTTTGGTTTGAAAAGAAGCTCCCCATCAACTAGAGATATTCTATGAGCCTGATGGGAATCTCCCATTGAGTTAGACAACAATTGTGAAAGTTCAACATACTCTCCATTTGTAATCTTATGCTTCTCTGAAACAGATACATGCAAGCTTAACATATCATTAACACTTGTAATAGGGGTTAGCAATACACCTAAGAACGTACCCGGGTCTTGTAATACAGGAGGTGTTGCTGCTACCGGTAGCTCAGGTGCTATAGAATAGTCAGTTCCACTCCCAGTTGCAAGAGGTCCTAAAATCGTCCCATGACTAGGCCCAACTGTCGACGTGACCGACTCAACTTCTACAGGCACTGTTGCTGCTCCTCTTCGCTCTATACATGATAGCTATAGGCAGAAACATATATGCATAGAGATTGGCAACTCCGCCATTTTTACGGTCGGCAGATGTACCTCTGTATGTGCTTAGTTTTTTTTTTAGATAAACCCTTAAACAGTTAAATACAACAAAATAAATTTGATATGTTATAAAAGTTCAGTAATTTTCAGATGGTTTGAGTACGATTTTGGATAGAAAAATAATATTTTAACTTATATTTAAATAAAACGAAATGCACTTCCGGTTTTGAATGTCTGATTTTCGAAAAACTAGGTAAAATTGCTGATTTTCATGCTTTCATAAACCATATTAAATAACAGCACTCGGGAAAACTGGTCACATCAAACCATGATATAATGTTTAAGCTTTGAGTTGATGCAAAAATATCATGTTTAAAAGAATACACTTAAAAGTAGTTAGCTAAGGGGAAATGCCTATAAACCAGATGTCCCGCTGCCTGTCAACATATACAAAGAAGGAGTACCAATCTCTATGTATATATGTTTGTGCTATAGGGTCTCGCTACGGATGTATTCATGCATGAATAAAAATGAAATGTGTGATTAGAACACCTTTATAATATTTTAATTGTTGTATAATTATAACAAATAATGTATATATGGTATACCATTACTAAAATACTGCTTTGCTCATGATTGTGAAATCAAAAACATCTCACATTTTTAAAATACAGAAACGGTTCACATTGGCCGACTTGACCGAAATATATAGGTCATGATCGCTAGGTAAACTCGACCCAAAAGGGAATCTCGTCCCGAATGAGTAAAGTGAATCAATACGATCGCAATCGTCTCCAAGAAAGTGTTTAACGGTTACAATTAATTGTTTAATGTCTAAATGATCGATCACATTCATGCTAGCCTACATTTACAAATGTATGTGCTATCTCGGCAACAAAGAAAAACTGGGCCCAAGTACATGGCCTAAGTACATTCACGATCGTCAAAATTATTCCGAGTCGAATATCATAGGATATATATCCTATAGTGAAACAAATTCAAAACAATGAAATATATGTATTATTAATTTCGATGCTTTCACTATTTTTCACATAAAGTATGACTTAGCTTTTAATACTTTGCCACACTATCGACCACGTCGGCGACATGCCGGTTTATGAAGTCAATGACAAGGAAATAAATCCATTCCCATCTAACAGAATGTATTTGAGAAATCAATCCAAAATCAGATTAAAAACATACATCAGATATCAAACAAAAGAAATGCATCGAAATTTGTGAAGAAATTGAGTGTTCAAACCAATTATTTTTTCACATAAACTTAGCCTCGATCAAAGCTGTCGTTGTAACAAGTTGTTTTCATTTAAAAAGTGGGAATAACTCGTCAACAATTCTGACATAACTTTTTAAGGTATCACGTTACCAAATCAACAGGTGCCCTCCTATAACCGCACTACATGGTTTATTGCAATAACTGCAAATATGTGTGTCTAATTAATTCTAAAGTACATATATGATGATTTATTTTGCTTTTAGTGCATGGACAATAAGTACTTTATTCCATATAGAACATAGTGCCATGGAATTTTTTTCGGACGCAATTGATTATTTTTATATCTTATCTTGAAGTAAAATAAGAAGCTCAAACTTTTCATAGGTGGTTATGGTGTATAGTAAGTGACCTATTTAATTGAGGAAAATTACCATTCGTCAGTGGTGTGACATCTATAAATCGTACTCTGATAACGTCATATTGGGTCTTCTGTTCTTCGTATTATATTATTATAATTATTACTGGGTCTGTTTTGAATGTCTTGGATGATATTATGAATTTTGTCTTCCAGGGCCTACAATGAGCATTTTGGATGTCAGTTTACGTCCATTATTCTAACCAATGTGTACGGACCTTATGACAATTTTCACCTTCATAAAAGTCACGTACTCCCCGGCCTTATTCACAAAGCTTATAAGGCTAAGAGTAAGTATAGACAGATTAGCAAAATACATACATATGAATGGCGTTTACAAACTAATTTCTTCAATTTTATCTAAATAGAATTTTAATTCACCTGAAATTCACATGAAAATGACGTCAATTTCAGGAGAAGAGTAGTTCATTTGCAGGTGAAATAGACATAAAAAGTCATCTGAAATTTACATCGATGACATGGGTTTCAGGTGAAAGGTAATTTCAGGTGAATCTCAATTCCAATTACCTGAAGGCCTTTTGCCCTGTTAGTTTCATTTATTGATGTCATCCCAATACGACTTTGAGATTCAAAGTTGGTCTTAGAAATTTCGGTTGTTTGTGTTTTCAACCTGAGATGGAAACACTGACCTTAATGTGCGTGGGACGGACCTACTTCTATCATAATAAAAATACATATGAAAACATGTTGAAATTTGACAATTCAGTTGTTGTTTTCAATTGCAGATGAAAATACTGACTTCACTGTGTGTGGGACGGGCACACCTCTTCGACAGTTTATTTACTCATTGGATGCCGGGGAACTGCTTGTATATATACTTCGAACTACCCGAAATCGACCCGTTCTTCTTACAGGTAATTACGTAAAAAAATATACGATACGAACAACGAGCTATGGTGAAATACGAAAATACGGTACGAACAATGAGCTTGGTAAATACGAAAATATGGTGCGAACAACAAGCTATGGTGAAATATGAAAATCCGGAATGAACAACAAGCTATGGTGAAATACGAAAATCCGGAATGAACAACGAGTTATGGTGAAATACGAAAATACGGTACGAACAATGAGCTATGGTAAATACGAAAATACGGTACGAACAATGAGCTATGGTAAATACGAAAATATGGTGCGAACAACAAGCTATGGTGAAATACGAAAATCCGGAATGAACAACGAGTTATGGTGAAATACGAAAATACGGCACGAACAAAGCCGTTTTCAGGTTTCAAAACGCTGTCAAGTTAAGTTAAGTTTATTTACCGATAAAGGATCTACATAGAGATCCTCTTCACAGGATTTAAAAAACAAACAAACAAACAAACTAAAATCGCGAGGACTTAATTCATCATGTCGTATTCAATTTCGCTGTTTTTAAGTTAAACCGCGTTCATTTAAGTTAAAGATGTAGTGGTCACTAGAGGTCACATTTTGTTTTCATATTATTTTAGAATATATTTTTATACCCTGTGTTAACAAGGTCATGGAGATGTACATGTTATTTTCTTTACGTTAATCTCGGAACACAATGACAGCTTTGTGACACGTGTCCTTTTCAGTTGGGGAAGATGCAGAGGTCACAGTAAAACAAGTCGCCGAGATGGTGGCAGATTCAATAGATTTCAAAGGCAGCATTGTGTTCGACACATCGAAGCTTGACGGCCAGCATAAAAAGACTGCCACAAACGCGAAACTGATGAAGTATTTCCCAGACTTTAAGTTTACGCCTCTTCAACAAGGTAAACACATTGTATCTGAACTAGTAAATAGTAACTAAATTCAAGTAACCTTGATCAAAGAAATCTAAGTGTAATATGTAGTGCTCAAGAAGTAAAGAACTAACTATACCATTTGCTTAAAACGGGGCATTTTTTTCTTGAGATAGTTCAGTCCTCTATGACAAAACACCATTTCTTCAGTAATCTATTGAAAACCATCAGGTTTAAAAAAATGCACTGTGAAAAGTCATTCAAATGGACAGACAAACATGTATGAAATAATATAAGCATTAGTTACAAGACAGTTTATACACTGTAAATTCTTTTTTTATGCCTTATGTATGTTTAGATAGAAACATACTTGCAGAGATTACTTTACAATAATACAATTACTAATAACATTATACAAATTTAAAAAGAAATTTAAAGTGAACAGTCGGGCAAAGAAAATCAGTGTAAATGCGTTCATTGGCCTTCCAAAAGTTCTCACATATTAATATGACGGTCAAGTTCTGCTTACGTTTCCCAGTTCTGACCATTGAAATAAAGAAAAGTTGAAAGCATTGAAAGCGAGGCTGCGTGGAAATGTAACCACGGACATAGTCAGCCGGGAGGACGTTTTAGGATTCCTATACTTTAAATTAATTTCTTCGTACGTAGACAGATTTTGACGAGAGATTTTATTTTTCTATTTCATAAGAAATTATACTGGATACATTCACACCATTTTTACCGACTTTAGGCATCCTTGCCCGACTGTTCACTTTAAGGACACAACTAGACTCCATGGTTTCACCTTATGTACTTGTTTCAATGCAGTGAAGATGTAATTATAATAATATAAGACATTACTGACAAAATTCATTTTCAGCTCTTATTTGTACTAAATACCTATGCATTTTAAGTACATGTATTGTAATTTTCAAAATGTTGATCTTTTTTTTTTTTGGTGAATAACGTATTCAAAGCTCTTCGTAATTAGTCGTTATGAAAATTACGGCACATAAAACTTCAAACGTTAATCATTAACGTTATTTATCCGGATGTAGGTTTTATTTACATTCAGCCATTTTGAACTCTTATCATAACAGATTGCCGTTTTTATCTAAATTAAACTCTGTTTTTAGGTCATCTGACCCGAAGGGTCAGGATGACCTATTGTCATCATGCACCGTCCGTCGTCGTGCGCCGTGCGCCGTGCGCCGTCCGCCGTCCGCCGTGCGCCGTGCGCCGTGCGCCGTGCGTAAACTTTTTATTCAAACGACTTCTTCTCAATAACCAGAAGGCCCAGGGTACTCATATTTGGCCTGTAGGTTGCTGGGATGGAGGGCTACCAAGTTTGTTCAAATGAATGACCTTGACCTTCATTCAAGGTCACAGGGGTCAAAAAGGCTAAAATCTTTAAACAACTTCTTCTCAAGAAGCAGAAGGCCCAGGGTACTGATATTTGGCCTGTAGGATGCTGGGATGAAGGGCTACCAAGTTTGTTCAAATAAATGACCTTGACCTTCATTCAAGGTCACAGGGGTCAAATAGGCTAAAATCCTTTAAACAACTTCTTGTGAATAACTAAGAGGCCTAGAGACCTGATATTAGGCCTGTGGCATGCTGAGATGAAGGGCTACCAAGTTTGTTCAAATAAATGACCTTGACCTTCATTCAAGGTCACGAGGGTCAAAAAGGCTAAAATCTTTAAACAACTTCTTCTCAAGAACCAGAAGGCCCAGGGTACTGATATTTGGCCTGTAGGATGCTGGGATGAAGGGCTACCAAGTTTGTTCAAATAAATGACCTTGACCTTCATTCAAGGTCACAGGGGTCAAAAAGGCTAAAATCTTTAAACAACTTCTTCTCAAGAACCAGAAGGCCCAGGGTACTGATATTTGGCCTGTAGGATGCTGGGATGAAGGGCTACACAACTTTGTTCCAAATAAATGACCTTGACCTTCATTCAAGGTCACAGGGGTCAAATAGGCTAAAATCCTTTAAACAACTTCTTGTGTAATAACTAAGAGGCCTAGAGACCTGATATTAGGCCTGTGGCATGCTGGAATGAAGGGCTACTAAGTTTGTTCAAATAAATGACCTTGACCTTCATTCAAGGTCACGAGGGTCAAAAAGGCTAAAATCTTTAAACGACTTCTTCTCAAGAACCAGAAGGCCCAGGGTACTGATATTTGGCCTGTAGGATGCTGGGATGAAGGGCTACCAAGTTTGTTCAAATAAATGACCTTGACCTTCATTCAAGGTCACAGGGGTCAAATAGGCTAAAATTCTTTAAACAACTTCTTGTGAATAACTAAGAGGCCTAGAGACCTGATATTAGGCCTGTGGCATGCTGGGATGAAGGGCTACTAAGTTTGTTCAAATAAATGACCTTGACCTTCATTCAAGGTCACGAGGGTCAAAAAGGCTAAAATCTTTAAACGACTTCTTCTCAAGAACCAGAAGGCCCAGGGTACTGATATTTGGCCTGTAGGATGCTGGGATGAAGGGCTACCAAGTTTGTTCAAATAAATGACCTTGACCTTCATTCAAGGTCACAGGGGTCAAATAGGCTAAAATCCTTTAAACAACTTCTTGTGAATAACTAAGAGGCCTAGAGACCTGATATTAGGCCTGTGGCATGCTGGGATGAAGGGCTACCAAGTTTGTTCAAATAAATGACCTTGACCTTCATTCAAGGTCACGAGGGTCAAAAAGGCTAAAATATTTAAACAACTTCTTCTCAAGAAGCAGAAGGCCCAGGGTACTGATATTTGGCCTGTAGGATGCTGGGATGAAGGGCTACCAAGTTTTGTTCAAATAAATAACCTTGACCTTCATTCAAGGTCACAGGGGTCAAATAGGCTAAAATCCTTTAAACAACTTCTTGTGAATAACTAAGAGGCCTAGAGACCTGATATTAGGCCTGTGGCATGCTGGGATGAAGGGCTACCAAGTTTGTTCAAATAAATGACCTTGACCTTCATTCAAGGTCACGAGGGTCAAATAGGCTAAAATATTTAAACGACTTCTTCTCAAGAACCAGAAGGCCCAGGGTACTGATATTGGGCCTGTGACATGCTGGGATGGAGGGCTACCAAGTTTGTTCAAATGAATGACCTTGACCTTCATTCAAGGTCACAGGGGTCAAAAAGGCTAAAATCTTTAAACAACTTCTTCTCAAGAAGCAGAAGGCCCAGGGTACTGATATTTGGCCTGTAGGATGCTGGGATGAAGGGCTACCAAGTTTGTTCAAATAAATGACCTTGACCTTCATTCAAGGTCACAGGGGTCAAATAGGCTAAAATCATTTAAACAAATTCTTGTGAATAACGAAGAGGCCTAGAGACCTGATATTAGGCCTGTGGCATGCTGGGATAAAGGGCTACCAAGTTTTTTCAAATGAATGACCTTGATCTTCATTCAAGGTCACAGGGGTCAAATAGGCTAAAATCTTTAAATGACTTCTTCTTAAGAACCAGAAGGCCTAGGGTACTGATATTGGGCATGTAGCATGCTTGGATAAAGGGCTATCAAGTTTATTCAAATGAATGACCTTGATCTTCATTTAAGGTCACGGGCGGCAAATAGACTAAAATCTTTAAATGACGTCTTCTCAAGAACCAGAAGGCCCAGGGTACTGATATTGAGCATGTGGCATGCTGGTAGCATGCTGGGATGAAGGGCTACCAAGTTTGTTCAAATGAATTACCTTGACCTTGAATCAAGGTCACAGAGGTCAAATAGGCTAAAATCTTTAAACGACTATGTTGCATTGTACTAATAGTCAGATGACCGTTAAGGCCCATGGGCCTCTTGTTTTGTGTGTTATATCTCAGTAACATCAAATATAATATTTACGTTTATGCTAAACAAGTAAATAAGATACGTGGAGTAAGTTTCCCAAACTATTATCAATATTTTAATGGTCGTATAATTTACAATTTATCTTCTAAATTGGATTCATTCCATGTGTTCCTGAACTGAATGACGATATGTATATAATTCTATTTCGCCTGCTGTTTTCCCGGGTACAGACGTGTTTTTGGCTTAATATCCTACATTCAGACCTAGCGACGCGTAGCAGACATTGAATTTTGTCATTTACAGCAATAGATCAGGGAATTCCGAGGAGGTTTAAATGTAAAAACACATTTTGTTTCAATTGATACTACTTCAGGGTAATTTCACGCAATTAAATAGCTCTAGAAACACGCCGAATTGGTCTACAATGAAAATAAATCAATCTGATTAAAATCAAATGTTGATCTCTACGCCAGTCCGTAAAATACTTCTTGTTGACACACGTGAGGTAGTTTGGGGAACAGCAGGGAGATCAAAATATTATTCTAATAAAATTGAAAATAAGCCAATTGAAAGTATTTTTAAAATTTCACTTTAACCATCTAGTCAGTATGATATGAAGAAATTATTGTAATAATTTGGAAGTAAAAAGAGTAGAACAAATAGAATTTTGCCATCTATAAATCTTAACATTAATAGTATTCTAACACAATGTATAATTTAAATTGTGCTTATTTCGACGCAGATATTAGCATTGAATTATTATTGAACAAGGGAATAGTTCGGTTTTTTTCTTTATTAAACTAAAATATTTAAGTGGTTTTTTTTTATCTATTTCTGTTCCAGGAATAAAGGAAACGCTGAAATGGTTCATGGAAAATATTGACATAATTCGGAAATGATTTACGAAGGAAATATATATGGAAGATTTTAATCATTTTGATACAGAATGTGTTTTCTCACAGGGTGAGAGCACACTAATGCCTGATAGGAACCTGGATGTTACCAGATTTGTGTCAAAGTGAACATATTTTTACCTTTTCTTTTTTTAAGAGAACGTATTCAGAGATCGTGGGTTCATTTTGCTTTATTTTGATATAATATATTTTATAAACAAAACATTTCGTATGTTTGTTTTTCTGACAATTCTTGCTTTTGTGTTTATTCGTAAATTAGAATTATTGGTATTTCCGTTATTTCATAGTATGTAATACATAGAATATTGAAACAAGATTCATATTACACAGTAATTATTATGAGAATTTTTCGTTTACAAACACTTTTAAAGCAATTTAATATGTATATATAACACTGTGTTTTCAAAGTCACAGCTATAGAGCACCCCTGTAGTAAAGAATAAATCCAGATTATCATTCAACAGTATATATCATATCAATGGAAAAATACTAGAAAACGTTTTAAATTGAATTCAACCATGTGGAACATAACAAATCTGGTAATTTTATAGATGAAAGGAGAGTGACAAAAAACCAACCTTCATAACTCCAAGGGTTCCTTCTTAAAACGCACTGGTCACACTATACAAGGATAATGATGTACCAGCTTGGGAAAATATAAAGTGAATTAAGTAAAAAACTGGTCTGTACCGACCTGAGAAATATAATTGTCCTGGATAGTGAATTTAGTAAGAAAACTGGTCTGTACCGACCTGAGATATTTAATTGTCCTTTAAAGTGAATTTAGTAAGAAACTGGTCTGTACCGACCTGAGATATATAATTATCATGTAAAGTGAATTTAGTAAGAAACTGGTCTGTACCGACCTGAGATATTTAATTGTCCTTTAAAGTGAATTTAGTAAGAAACTGGTCTGTACCGACCTGAGAAATATAATTGTCCTGGATAGTGAATTTAGTAAGAAACTGGTCGGTACCAACCTGAGAAATATAATTGTCCTGTAAATTGAATTTAGTAAGAAACTGGTCTATAACGATCTGAGAAATATAATTGTCCTGTAAAGTGAATTTAGTAAGAAACTGGTCTGTACCGACCTGAGATATATAAGGATCATGTAAAGTGAATTTAGTAAGAAACTCGTCTGTACGGTCCTTAGAAATATAATTGTCCTGTAAAGTGAATTTAGTAAGAAACTGGTCTGTACCGACCTGAGATATATAATGATCCTGTAAAGTGAATTTAGTAAGAAACTGGTCTGTACCGACCTGAGATATATAATGATCATGTAAAGTGAATTTAGTAAGAAACTGGTCTGTACCGACCTGAGAAATATAATTGCCCTGTAAAGTGAATTTTAGTAAGAAACTAATCTGTACCGACCTGAGAAATATAATTATCATGTAAAGCGAATTTAGTAGAAACAAGTCTGTGCGGTCCTGAGAATTGTTTTTCTATATGAAGTTAATTAAGTCAGAAACTGGTCTGTACCAACTTAGGAAATCTGATATAATATACTATAAAGTGAAATTAGTAATAAAAACAAGAGGCCCAAGGGCCTTAACGGTCATCTGACTACCTTGGCAATAATTGTAGAGGACATTTATCAATATAGTGTCGTGGTAGCTATCTTTGATTTATGATCGCCCAGAGATGTAACAACACTTTGTAGGGACCATGTCAGGATCATTTCAAACAAGTTTCAGCCAAATCGCACCTTAAGAACTTGAGAAGAAGTTCAATTTGTGTTTTCAAGATGGCGGCTGTGGTGGCCATGTTTGATTTTGATTCGACCCGAAAAATAACAGCATTTTGTCAGGACCATGTCAGGATCATTTCAAGCAAGTTTCAGCCAAATCGCTCCCGTAAAAAGGGTGACGAAGTTCAAAATGTGTTTTCAAGATGGCGGTCGTGGCGGCCATCTTGGATTTCTATTCGACCCGAAAAATTTTGTCAGGACAATGTCGGGATCATTTCATGCAAGTTTCAGCCACGACGCTCCCGTAGAAAGGGTGACGAAGTTCAAAATGTGTTTTCAAGATGGCGGTCGTGGCGGCCATCTTGGATTTCTATTCGACCCGAAAAATTTTGTCAGGACAATGTCGGGATCATTTCATGCAAGTTTCAGTTAAATCGCACCGGTAGAACTTGAGAAGAAGTTCAATTTGTGTTTTCAAGATGGCGGCTGTGGCGGCCATCTTGGATTTCGGATCAAACCGAAAAAAATAACAACACTTTGTCGGGACCATGTCAGGATCATTTCAAGCAAGTTTCTGCCAAACCGCACCGGCAGAACTTGAGAAGAAGTTCAAAATGTGTTTTCAAGATGGTGGTTGTGACGGCCATCTTGGATTTCTATTCGACCTGAAAAATAACAACACTTTGTCAGGACCATGTCAGGATCATTTTATGTAAGTTTCAGCTAAATCGCACTGGTAGATCTTGAGAAGAAGTTCTAAATGTATTTTCAAGATGACGGTTGTGGCGGCCATCTTAGATCTCGGATCGACCCGAAAAATAAAAACACTTAGTAAGGACTATGTCAGGATCATTTCATGCAAGTTTCAGTCAAATCGCACTGATGGAATTTGAGAAGAACTTCAACATGTGTTTTCGAGATGGCGGTTGTGGCGGCCATCTTGTATCTCGGATCGACCCGAAAATTAAAACACTTAGTAAGGACTATGTCAGGATCATTTCATACAAGTTTCAGTCAAATCGCACTGATGGAATTTGAGAATAAGTTCAAAATGAGTTTTCGAGATGGCGGCTGTGGCGGCCATCTTGTATCTCAGATCGACCCGAAAATTAAAAACACTTTGTCGGGACCATGTCAGGATCATTTCATGCAAGTTCCAGCCAAATCGCACCGGTAGAACTCGAGAAGAAGTTCAAAATGTGTTTTCAAGATGGCGGCTGCGGCGGCCATCTTGGATTTCTATTCAACCCGTGAAATAGCAACACTTTGTTGGGACCATGTCAGGATCATTTTATGTAACTTTCAGCCAAATCGCTCCAGTAGAACTGGTGAAGAAGTTCAAAATGTTAAACGTTTACGGAAGTCGGAATACATCTATAATTGTTTCCCTGGAAGCCCTCGAGAAAATACCTCTTTCCATGGAGACAATTTTCGATCTATACCTCCACAGAGGGCAATAATTGTATGTTGTCTCCCTAGTAGGAGTTATTTTCTCAGAGGCGAAATAATTCTTTCCCGAAAAATTAAAAAAAAAAATCATGTTCTTGTCAACATAGACAAACTAAGGTTACTGGTATCTAAATGTCGGGGAAAAAGAACTCATCAAGATAGTTTCAAGTAATATCAAGGCTTTATCACCTTAACCTATACCATAGCCTTTGAAATATATATATATATAGTGTGTTGTTCGATTCCGTGCCGAAGATACCGTTAATCGAGTTTAGAGACATTTTCGTGATTTTTGCATGTGTGTGATTAACATGTGAGTATTTTTAATTGGTGTCAGATCTCCTTGCGCTAGCGGTGAACTATTGTTGACTTATATCACAGAAGCATACTGTCGAACAGTTGAATCATGAATTGCACCAGCGGAGCATCATCGAAAATATTTTAGGAAGAGAATTAAAATCATGAAAAGGTATTTTGTGTCCTTTATTGGGATAAGTTTTTCTTCATTTTAATGAATGTGTAGTGTGGACAAGATGTTTACATGACTATCAATGCTTTACATTCTCGTGACATCAAGGCTTCGACGAATGGCTGTCTTCTTGGTAAAAAATGATCTTCATTTGCAGAAGTTCACGTAACGATAAAGGTCACATACAGTGGGATTTACGTTAAAAGATTTTTCTGAATGGAAAAAAATCCGTTCCAGTAGCGTTTTTTCATATATTATTTTAGAATTTAAATTTTAAAAGAATCTAATCTTATTATAGAATCGAATCTAATTATATTATTTGATCTTAAAAGGGAATAGAATCTTATTATAGAATTGGATCTTAATAAAGAATTGAATATTATAGAATTTTAATTTTATTATAGATTTTAGATCTTATTATATAATTGGATCTTATGATGAAATAGGATCTTATTATAAAAGTGCACCTTATTTGAGAATCGAATCTTATTACAGCATTGGATCGTATTAGAGAATTGAATATTATGGATTTTAAATTTACTACAGATTTTGCATCTTATGATGAAATATGTATCTTATTATAAAATTGCATCTTATTAGAGAATCAGATTTTATTTATATAATTGAATCTTATTATAAAATTGGATCTTATTATAGAATTGGATCTTTTTATATAAATTGGATCTTGAAATGTAATAATAACGCCGAGTTGTGGAAGAAAAAATACTCGCCCCTGTGTGGATATAAACAACACACATTTTCTGATGTTATTGTTCTTTTTATAAGAAAATAATTTTTCTTGTTTCGGAAAGGTAGTGGGACTTTAAAGTTAAATTTTGAAAGGAAAGGGATATTTTATCTTAATATTACAAATCCATTTTGCAACAGTTTTTTAATTAACTCTAAATAGACAAAATATACGACTCGAAAAGTTGTTTATAGTTGACGAGTTATGTGCGTAGCTAGTTATAATGTGCATCATGTACAAACAAGTAACTTAAAGGCCCAATATCCGTATCTTTTCCTTAGTTTTTTCTTGCGATTTAGAAGAATGATTGAAAAAAAAACCTGTTGTTAAACATCATGCATAGACGGGACTAAATCGAAGTGTCAGAATATGAAGACTGAATAATGATTCGTAATATTTCTTTAAAAATCAAAATAAAATATTAAACTATCGCTAGGTGGGTTGTCCCACTTAGTGCAAACAAGCCGAAAGGTAGGCCGACAATAGTAACGTCTTTGCCGAGAACGTCATGTGACTACTGTAACTACGTAACGTCTGTCCGAACCTCTTTCGCGAAAAACGTTTTCCATGAAACTTGTCCTCGACTTCCGGTACGGCAAACACTCGTAACTTCTATGGCGACCAGTTTAAAATGAAGGCTGTTATACATGTATCCGACTTTCAGAACAACCGTGCTGTACGCAAAGTTATCAAAAAAAACATTATGAATATTCTTTAATATATCTTAATTTTAACTACATCTACAAAAACTAACAATATCGGAGTCGAATTTAACTTGAATTTTTGTTGATAGTTACGTATATAGTGTGGCTTTAATTCAAAACAAGGTGTTTTATGCTTCAAGGCGCATTTTAATCCACTCCGAAACACATTACCTGTCGTGTAGATAGTATCACCCAGATTGGTAATTAAGATACTAAATACAATTAGTTTAGTTTCCTGTTTATGGTGTACCCCTGGCTTTAGCATGGCTAGTGACGTCCCCGTAGGTATGTACACCTCAAAGTATTAGCCTTGCTAGTAGGCACATCAGGTATGATTTTTTTTAAATCTCAGAAATACATTTCGGTGAACATACTCAATATATACTAATAAATCGGGATGATAAATAAGCAGCATTAAATCATGATTCCCTACAGAAAAGCATTCAGGAAGTAAAACACCTACTCAAATCTTATTAAATAAGCTAACGAGTTTCCACAAAATAATCAGGTTTAAGGAATGTTGACAAAGATGACGAAAGCTAAAAAAATGAAAACACTTATAAAATTCACATTCCGTATAGATTTTTTATTGATTTTAAGACTGGATCCAATGCAGTATTTTAAAATTAAACATAAACAGGAAAAACTACCCATGCAAATAACTACCCATGCTTGATCTATAAATAACCACAAACTAAAATTGCAACTTAAAGATTGTGCATAAAACAGGAGTTGGTAATCAGATGATCAAGCATATCTTTTTAATGCTTTAGCTGAACAGCGAGCCAAGTTTCAATGCCGATAACGGATCTTCCATGAAACCCTGACCGTAAGAAAGATACAGTCCAGACTTAGTCTCTCTACCGATAAATTTACACATACACGCCTATCAAACATAATTCTTTTACTAAATGAATCAGCTCTCCTAACAATAGCAGATGCCTCTGTTAGTAGCACTCCGTGCGCCTAACCTCCTCGTATGCGACACTACTTAAAGAGCGTTTACCCACCAAATACAATTTTAGTTTTGTGTTTTCTAAAATTTTCATACTATTTAAAACTACGAAAATTTTGAATTCTAAAGGGTATCTGAAAAGTATTCCAATCAAACATGTTTTTTTTTTTATATTATTTTACGTTTCCAACGCATGCCAATTCATAAACAAGAGGCCCAAAAGGGCCTTCAACGGTCATGACTGGGGGATACCTTGAACAATAGTAAAATTAATTATATATATAGTGTCCACTTTGGTCAGGATCATGGCTCAGGATATATTTTCAATTTCTTACAAAACAAAATTTTCATTTTCAAACAAGAGGCCCAAGGCACTCTAACATATAGGAAATTACTGAAGATTTTGTGTCATGGTAGTCATCTTCGATTTGGGATCACCCACAGAAGATGTAACTATACATTTGTCGGGACATGTCAGGCTCATTTGTGTCATGTAAGATGCAGACAAATCCCTCCGGTAGCTACTTGGAGAAAGAAAATTTCAAAATGTGTTTTCAAGATGGCGGCTGGCGCTGGCCATGTATTGATTATCGGATCGACCCGAAAAATAACAACACTTTGTCGGGACCGTGTCAGGATCATTTCATGCAATTTTCAGCCAAATCCCACTGGGAGGGGCTAGAACTTGAGAAGAAGTTCAAAATGTGTTTTCAAGATGGCGGCTGTGGCGGCAATCTTGGATTTCGGATCGACCCGAAAAATAACAACACTTTGTCGGGACCGGTGTCAGGAACATTTTACATGCAAGTTTCAGCCAAATCCCACTGGTTAGAACTTGAGAAGAAGTTCAAAATGTGAAAAAGTTAACGGCACTGGCGCAACATGCGCACGGCGCACCACGGCGCACGGCGGGACGACGACGGACGAAACATGAATGACTATAGGTCATCCTGACCCTTCGGGTCAGATGACGCTAAAAAAACCCACAGTATACACATATTTCATATAAATAAATATGCGTTCACTCACTATTGGCTTATTCGACGGCTTATTCGACAGGATAAAACTTACTAAATTATCACAGTTTAAATATATACACAATTGTTGTTTATAATTAATCTAGTTAAAATGATGTGTTAATGTGGGTTAAATTACAATGATGGTGGGGCGATCCCCTACCGACAAATTATAACTTTCCTCACTTGACACTATAAAGAACTACAGAAATGCACATTGCATACAGCCATAATGACTTGAAAAGTCACTTAAACGTGAGGGCCCAAATTGATCTAAACCGAAATTGGGGAGATGAATTAACTGCCATGATAAGGTCTGCAAAGTCCTAATGTTTTCACTTCTGTTCTAGATCAATATCAAGGTTTCCAAAAACTAATGGAACAATTGCAAGAAGCTATGTCCAAATTAAGACATCTAGTTGTAACAATTTTGTCCAAAAACTAGATAACCGATGGCAATTGAAATTACTAACGAAAATGAAAATAGGAAACTGTTTTCAGTAAGTAGTTTTACCAACATAACAAGTCAATATGATAAATCAAGCTTTTAATTAAAAATCCTGTGATATATTTTGTAATGCTTAAGCGAATTCACACCAAAACAAAATAGATGGAAAAAAAATTTGACATTCAAAAAGTTGACATTCCTTTCGAAGAGCAAATTTTTATCTATTTTTAGATTTCAACAAAGCCCCAGGGCTTGATTGATATATTTTTTTTTAAATATTGTGCTAAGGCTTTTTCACCAGTTTTCTGTAATTTACTAAATACATGTATGTGCATTGACACAAGTTGTTTCCCTCAAAACTGGAATACACCAAAGTAAACCCTCTTTTTTTAAACAGTGTAAGAAAGAAATGTTGTGTAATTACGGTGACCGAATATTGCCTTTTTTATCCAAAGATTGGAAAAAAAATGGAAAAAACATATACATATTCATTTTTATAACTTTTTGACTGAAAATAATTTAATTTACAAATATCCAGTCCTGTGTTCAGACCCAAATATTCTTGCCAATCAGCACTTACTGTACCAGCATTGCAAATTCGATGGTTTGATGCAATTGATAAAGGATTGCTTTCTGTCTACTATTTTTAGACTTTCGTACAGCTTTTCGATCTTGTTAATCACCCAATTTTAATTAAAAAATAATTATATGGTTGTTCAAGGACAGCATATTTTAAAAGTTTATCTTGACAGGAGATTTCAAGTTTTTTAAAATCTAAAAGTACACCAAATGATTATCTCCCTCTAACAGGAGTCCCTTAGGGGATCGGTATTGGGACCAGTGATGTTTTATTTGATATGTGTGAATGATCTCCCGTAAGTAGTCAACCAGTGACATGTTAGATGTATGCAGATAATACTCAGGCAAAACAATATCCTCATGGTGTAATGTAAATAAAATGTGCATCAATACCCGAGAAAAACCAAAGCTTACTGGTTGTTTCCACCTCACAGAGGAAAAATAAAACTAACAGATGAATTATGTGACTTAATGCCATTAATGTAAATATTGAAAATGTAACATGTGGAAAAATCTCTTAGGAGTTTCAGTGGTATGATTGTATAACTTTGAAATTACCATTTCTCTGATATATACAGAAAAATATCCTGTCAATTTTTCAAATGAAAAAATGAAGACCATTTTTAAGTCAAACCTCTTGTATCACTTTTTTTTAATTGTTTTATTAATCCCAATATGGATTATTGTGCCACAATCTGGGTAGATTTTCCACACTCAAAATATTTTTTATTTACTAAATCACTGTACAAGTACATTTAAAACGATCGTTTAAAATATAAAGGGAGCTTATGTTTGGAACATTTTACCAGACCACATAAATGAAGCTGCACATCTCTTTTATATCTTTTAAGAAAGCAGCAAAAGATTTTTTATGGAGTAATTCTTTATTCGACCTGTAGCTGTAATTCATACCCTCATCAAATGTGCCCCTTTTTTCATGAATGAATAAAGAATATTTCTTTACCCTGTATATACTGTATATTTATCTTGGGCACGTTAAGATGAGCTGCTAAGCTCAACATATAATCAAGTTTAATAAAGTCTATTTATTTTATTATTATTATTATCAAATTTTACCCGTAACATTTTTTTGTGATTAAAAAACAAACATAGTTTCCTCTTCTGCACATTTGGGAGAATACGTTCTTCTCTGATATCGAGAAACCATTTGTGCGTGTCATCTGTATAACGCGGACACACCTGGGTAAACACGACTATAACAAAAAAGTTTGATATATGGATATGGAGAACAGATCTCAACAATCTTGTAGGTCTAATATATTCTTTAAATAAATTTTTGTTACTGTTGACGCTTTCTTATGACCCTGTTAAAACTAGTGTTTTTTATGCTTATATATCACTTCTTATGTGATACTTGAACATGAAATTAGTCCTTAACCTTATATATTACTGTTTGACTACAAGAATTATTGTGATGTTTGTAATTTTTGGCAAAATAATGCAAAAACAATTTTTTTTATTTTATTGCGCACATTGTTCAATTTTCACTTTCATAAAAGTACTAAATTGCATGTAATTCAGTATATATTTTCTGTCCACCTGATGTAACCATGCAAGTCTCATTACTGTCTTACTCCATATATAGCATATATTGAAAGGCATATCCATCATCTCTAATACATCAATTATACTTATTTTAGGAAACATTATTTAGAACTACAGCACAATTACAAGTCAACAGTGATAACTAAGGTTAGGTCTGGGATAATATAGGAAACTTAATATTCAAATTATTTATTTTCACAGTACACCTAAGAAAAGAGTAATAGAACATACAAAAAATCACTAATACCAATTAAATGGTGAATGACTTTAAACCTTACTAATAAGATTATTGTATTTTCCTTTACTTAGGCTCGCTGGAAAACTTAACATAAAGAATGACTACTATTGGGTAATTGCCAACATAAAGCTGACAACAGTGAAATGTAAACAAATTATAAATAAAGAACACTTGTATTTAAAGAATCGATTAAACCCATTTAATTTGCTCATTGTCTGTTTACATCAAAGAAAACACTCAAAACGGGGTATTCTGGATGCATTTTCTTTATCATAATTTTTCTTTGTACATACATTTATGTATATAGCCAGCAATTTTGAAAGTGGAACATTTTTTTAACTTGCGGGGGAATGGGTTGTGTTAAATAATAGAGATAGATTTTGAAGGAAAATATGTCTATAACAGCTACCAATTTTTGTCGTGTGTTAAATATAACTTGAGAAACTACATGTGAAGATTAAAAATGTTTCAAAATGCATGTATGAGCTCTTTAAAAGATGACAAAGCGAAAACCGTGTCATCCACGATACTTTAGGGTTGCTATCATTGTCGTTATATTTTCAATTATGTTATAGCAAAAATAAAGTCATTTCAGGAGAAAAACTTACCTCAATCACACAGAGATAATAAATACTTACATAGAACATTTTTAATTTGTTGTGTCGAACAGAAAAAACCATTGTGACGTCATGGACATGTAGAGGATCTTATATGAATGGTTATGTAATCATACGCAAATTATTAAAGAAGAATTCCATAATTTTAATTGGCATAACAAATCATATAAAGAGGTCAAAAAATCATATTCTGTGGCCATAAGTGCTAGGTTCTATATTTATCACATAACTATTTTTTTTTTGGAAATACAACGGCTCAGATGTGACGTTCTCGTCTATCAAGTCAACCAAGTGACGTCATACATTGGTTATGACATCATAGTTAATTAACTAGAATTAATAAGTCACAGTAGTGTTTTGTGTCGTCTTGTGACTATTAAGTTACATGGTCCTGACGTCATATTATAGTTTCCTGTCATGACGTCACATAATAGAATTTCCTGCTCGGCACAGCAATAAGAATCGCTCCAGGTCTTTCTTACATGAGTGACAATAATATTTCATGGGTGAAGTAACTGGATATCTAACGGATTCTATGATTAAAATCTTATATTAAAGATGCTCCACACGCCGACAGAGCATAAATGATATCATCATTTGAACAATAATTTGGTGTTTAAAATCGTGTGTATAAATATGTCTAATTAACACAAAAAAATTATATAAAACTTAATTTATTTTTGCTTTTGGTGCATGCGCAATCAGAACTTCGTTCCATATAGCATAATAGTGCCACGGAATTTTTCCGGGATGCAATTTATTATTTTCATATTTTGAACTTGAAGTAAAATTAGAAGCTCAAACTTTTCAATTGTGATAATGGTGTAAAAGTAAGTAACTTTTGTAACTGCAGAAAAATACAAAATCGTTTGCTCCTGTTTTTGATAGTGAAAAAAATTACCACTTGTCAGCGGTGGGAGCATCTTTAAAGGAATGCTCGATTGAAATATCCCGTATGTTATGTCAGCTTATCTTGCTTCTTTTTCTTTCATATTGAATTTCCCTCTGTTGCAGATTTTGCCGTTTACATGATATTAATTGTCGTCGGTTCTTTTGATCCTAATATGTTTGGATCGGCTTATGCTGTAAATCTGTGTCGTCATGTAACGTAAAAATAATCGATCGAAGTGTTCTGTTGGCTGGGAAGAACTTGAAAGATCTAATTGAATCTGAAATAAAACCGCAGTGTCCAAAGATTCCTAGGCCTCAAAGATGAAGGCGCTTACAGATATGCAGTTAGCAACTATATACAATGTATGCGCCGACCACCTGAACGCCTTTTAGCAGTCTCTCCAGGTTATGTATATTTTAATCTTATCTTTTTCAAAGTATTTTTTTTATATTTTATGAAAAATAAATAATATAAAAACACTAGAAGATGCCCTTTTTACAAAATGGACATCCTAAGGAATAAGATCGCGCAAATTTGATCTCAAATATTAGATTCCGATAATTTTTTTAAAACCATTTTATTCCTCAATTTAAGAGTTTTATGAAAGTCCTCAACACATTTAGCAAACGTTATCTGGTTTTAACGGTAATTATGGCTTCAATATTTACATTGTCATTGCAAACCCACTATAAAAACCTTAAACTAACGCAGTAGGCATTTACTGATGCAGTTAAATGCCACCTGATAATTTTAACGTTTTTCATTATATTTTACAACTGACCAGTTTGAGCAGTCCATTACTCTCATTATTACCCAATTGTATTGCAGTATCAATGTCTAAATGGTCCATTTAGATCAGTTTGGTTAAATAGTTATATTTTCCAAATATATATTAAGGTTAAAGTTGTTTAGATACCTCAATAATAAAATATAAATACAAATATACATGGTTTCATTAAATATTTTGTACTAATGGACATAAAAACAAACACATACCTCACAATGCTATTACTTTTTTCAAATGTTAATGATTAAACAAAAAATGGAAAACTGAAAGTTTGAACACAAATTCTGCAAAAAAGTGGTTCATTAATTGGTTGACACAAAGAGCATTTTTATAATGCAATAAGCATACAAGTTCTGTACTGATAACAAGAATTTTGTGTCTGTAACAAATGGTTTATTCCATAAACAAAAAAGGAGGAAATCTCAAATAATATTTTTAACCATGGGGCACAACAATTAGAAATGCCGCCAGCCAGACTCGATAGGCGAATTCCCGTATAAATTATTTAACAAATAAAAACTATTTCTACTAACATAGAATTCTTTGTTTATTTCAAGGGAGGTCAAAAACATCTCAAAACATTAAAAAGAATGTAAGATTAATTTAGCACAATCTGGCTTTGGATGTATAAGAAATCAAAGATAATCATGTTTACATTTCCATAAATAATAATTCACATGTTCTGACTTATTCAAAGTAACATTTTTCAAAAGTAACACTTTCCTAAAATCGCACTTCGGTGGCAACAAAGGACACAACCGTGCCCAAGTATGCGAAGAAAGTTTTCATCATCTTATTTTAAAAGAATTTTTAAATAAGATTTTTGTAATTTAAATCCACAAGAAGGAACAGCCTATTTATACGTTGATCAGTTTGAGACCATTACCCAAAATAATTGACGTACATAATGGTTTATGATTTGGATGCAATTAATCCCCAATGGACTTCACTTTTGGCAGGTTTAGTTTATATATTATGTAGGACTGTGACCGTGTGAATGTAAATATTGTAACGAAATTCAATTAAGTTAATCATACAACCTTAATTGTGAAGTTGTTCGTAAAAATGTCGTGTTGAGATTAAAAAAAATAGTTTAAACGGATGACATATTCAATTCATTTTGCACAAATTAGGCGTTTACATTCTTTGAATATGAATAGTTCTTAATTTTAAAATTCAATAGTAAAACGAGAAACGATTTTTTTCACTTCATGGGATTGTGGTTTTTTCTATTGCAGATACTTTGGGTCCCCCTTTCCTTATGTTATACTGCATTCGATTTGTCATTACCAGATGAGGATCCACCAACGTATTATGATGCTGTCACAAAAAATCTACAAATGTCAGAATAACAATAGATCTAGCACACACAATGATTGATTTATCATATTTAATGTCACGTGGTCGTCCTCAACGATAAGACGATGTCAGATATTATGCAGTTGTTCTGAACAACACTCTAGTCGAAATGCCGTTTTTTAGTTTAATACCAAATTAGTTGTGATAGACCATTGAGCTTTGGAGTGGAGTAGGGAATAAAAAGACATTAAAGTGAAAAACATGCTAAATATATACAAAAAACCCGACGATCTATTAGCAATTAACTCGCGCATTTTGAAAATGTAAAGAGCAAAATTGGCTTTACAGATCACATCTCGCCACAAGCATTATACATTTCCTCTTATCATAAGTTATACAAATCTTACATCGTTAGAAGCGATACAAATATCCTCCCATAACTCTTCCAATCTAACAAGCCAAAGGAATCTCCGCACGGAAAGAAAAGCCCCCAACCCCTTCCAACCTCATTCGAAAAATATAACACCCGGTATATTGCCTTTCAAGAAAAACAAATCCACTCTGACAAAGAAATATATTTTTCCGATTCAAAACAACTACAAATCCACTCTTGTGAAAAAATATACAAATTCCCCGCAAGCAATATGAATTATCTTAAATATCAAAGAAATCTTTTTAGATTGATTCATATTTACACCAAATGATGCAAATGTCATATCATTACGATGAGCGTAATTAACATCCACTAAAATATTTGAAAAAGAAAACTATTGATATTAATGTCGTTGCTAGTCGTTGCTAGCAGAGCGAGGGCAATTCTAGTTTTTATTTAGTCCCCCAACTGATGCAGGTTTTTTTCTTCGATACCTTGTTTATGTTTGATGTTTTCCTGAAAGGCAGGAAAGAACTAACCATGGTACACAATGCTTCTATTTCCGAATACAACATGGCCGACATTCCACGGCCACTGATTTGTAATATTTAGACTATTTTGAGGTACATGGAGCAGAATTGTACCTTTTCTAAAAGCCTCCATTGTCATGGTAACGAATTAAAAAGTTTCTGATCGGTCAAAATTTAGATATTGTCTGATTTCAGTGAAAATGGATTAATGAGGATTTTGAGTGATGGTGAATGCAATGGTATGGGTGTCTTGTTTGACTTTATGTGTGTGGGACTTCAGCAATGTTTGTCATGTAGCACTTGTTATTACTTGTGACGCAATGTTGAACATACTTTTTAAAAATGATTTATTTTTACGCCTGATTTTTAACCGTTATTTTAATATTTTCATTTTATCAGATACTTCTGTATTTAAGCGTTGTATAGTTTCATCTTTTTTATTCATCGTACATTGATAGCAAACGACAAGAAATCATATTCTGCTTCTTGGATACATTAATACCAGTGATACAATTTATATAATATATTTTAGCGCATGCATTTGCAGTGTATTATTGCCGTTCGTAAGCTATTTTTTTTTTCTTTTAAATTGAGTCATCTTTTCTGATGAAGACTGATTTCCCTCTGTGGTGTATGTGAGTCTATGAATATGGTAGTATTTGTCATTGCTTTAAAAGGAATGGAACGATTGGTTAGCCAGTTTTCATTTTGATGTAATCGGTTAACCAGGGTACCGCTGAATAGTAAAAAATAGTGATTTTAGATGATGTATTTTTGAAACTCCTTATTTGTTATGTAACACATAGAAAGCAAATAACAAGACTGCAAACCTATAAAAATTGAACGAAAATGTCGATATGATTGTTGATGATATTAAATAACTTCTCTCTATAATATAAATGAAAAATAAAGTTGTTTTACGTCACTGTATATATTTTAATGTTTTAGTGGTGAAGTTTGATTCAATTTTATGACGACAATCTATTTTATTATGGCTATACGGAATGTTACATTATGATATTAAAGCATAGTTATTATTGAGATATATACGATCATTGTTTTCTATTAATCGCTTTTACACTTTGGTTCGGATGAAGGCAGATGGGTTCAGTACTTCCAAATATGTTCAAAATGCAGTAAAGAAACAAATGTAATAACCGATTATTTTTGTACGTCACACGTTTCGCATTTTTATATGAACGGGAATTTCGGACTTTGAAAATTGACGGCAAAAATGTATGAATAAATCTATCGGAATGTAAATACCCAGCTAATCTGGACGCGGCACATCCTCGATACTCCAAGGTTCCGATCACTTACAATCTCTACACCCCTAGACTATTTCATAGTAAAATTAAAGGCAGCTCAGCGGGAAACATCTGAACCAGTCATATGCCTGCATAAATTTCCTTTGAAGACTACAGAGAGAGCGACGCTCAACATCAAAGCCACACAGTCAACCAAAGTGTACCGTTTAAGGCTCTGTTGATGTACAACAAAGGACTTAATTACATATTCTGTTCTGTTGCCTCCAGTTTTACTATGATATTGTCCAGGGATGTAGAGATCGTAAGTGATCGGAACCCCTGGAGTATCTAGGATGGACGCGGCAATGAACTTCGAATCACTTTAAAAGCACTTCAAAAGCTGTCAATAACAGGACAATAAAGGCAGTATTGGAATACATTACACCACTAGTATATACTGTGTCAATTATTAATATAATCACTAGTAAATTATATTGGTAATGGTTTGGAAAATGGGTTTCATATGCTGTCGTATGACCATCTGTAAGGTATGTTATCTCTGTGCGTACCAAGAGCAATATTGTACCCGTCCTCATCGGAGTAACACTAAGCACGTGCAGTCAGTATACAAAAGCTTGCAATAACAAGTTACGAGTACACTAATGCAAAAAAAAAGAAAATAATTCAAACCCCGGCATTGTTTACTTCATCACATGTTATCACTATAATGCTCAAAAGACCTTGACATTTCTCTGAATGAGTATAAAAATTCTTTTTAACAGTATTATTATTATCTTTATTTCCGCCAAAATTGAAGATTATAATAAAGAATGACATTTAACATGAAAACAATAAACAAAACAAAAACAAATAGATGTTTACGAAATATGTACAAGTTCAAGATTAATAATTAGTAATTAGATGAGTTTAAACAAAGCAATAAAGATCGCATGCTTTCAGGAGTCTATACACAAAAAGTACATTTCCTAAACTAAATTCCTCTAAAGCACTGTTTGAGAAATCATTGGCCAATTCTTTACCCAACAAGGTGTTACATAAATCAAAATCTGTTAAACTGTGAAGCGATGATATTGAGTTCTAATCCAAAATTATTCACCAAAAAACACCAGTACTCGTCACGAATTTCGCTATTTTTATCACAATGCAAAATGATATGGGTAACATGATCATTATAGAGCATTCCGCAATATTTTTCTATACAATTTGATAGTCGTTAGTTTACACAAACATTCAAAATACAATGTACATGATTGTTATACTGTGGGAACTTTACAGCGAGTTCCCAAAGAAATTGCAACCTATTTTAGGGTGAATACATTTGAATCTAATAAAATCTATATTATTTGACATACGTTCTAGACGTGATCTTTCATCAAAGGACCTCTTTCACGAACAATGGAATTTTGCCCACGAACCAATTTTATTGAAAATTAAATGTTATATGTAGCTACATTTAATGCAAAACACCTTGAAATACGTTAAAAAAATTCAAAAGGTCCCAGGAGCCTGTGCTGTGGCCAAATTAATGTTGAACCTGTTGAGGTGTAATGACGATGGTTCCCTTTTTTGCTCCAAAATGGGATAATCAAAATAATGGTTTTATGTCTTTAAAACTGTTTTATTTTCTGTAAGGAGTAATAATTATTACATATCATGATCACAATTATGTAGGCATATAATTGTGACAAATAAAATTTTGGCTCACATTTTAAAGACAGGAAAATATCGAGAATTTTGGGTGTTATTTTCAGCCATGTCAATTATCAACAATGGTGATTCACCCACTTCAGTTTGATTGTGCACCAAAACTATTTTCTAAAAAAAGTTGGTCATTACCTGAAGTAAATATTGTGAAAATTCAGAAAAAAATTGTGGGATCCGGTAAAAATTTGTCGTTTAAAGGTTATACTATAGCATTGGTCCCTATTTTTAAGTACACGTTACATAATGCTAAGAATATGCTTATTTTTTTTTTGGATCATTTTATTCACGAATGCTAACGGTTGTCTACATTAATGTATAATCCAATACTCATCTGTAACGTTTGATTTATGATTTCAAATTGATTTATTTAGTGTTGACTTTGTAGAAAATTCAAGTTTGATCCATAATCAAAATTACAAAACATTTGGGTGTTTTATTACCACGAATAAGCTGTTTTGCATTTGAAGTAGCTTCACTAATATTGTCCCTGTTCAATTGATTTATTTTGTAATTATAGAGCATTTTTCACAGTAAAGAGAGTGATTAAAATGGGGATTCTGTAACTGTTGTGGGTTTGAGAGGAAGAGTTTACAGGTTATACATGGGTTCTTGTTCTTTACAAAACTACAGTAGTGTCGATTATTTGCAGGGCTAAACAATTCTGATTAACATTTATGTTGATTCTTGACTTTACACTTGTATAAATCTCAGCTACACTCTTACATATTATATTTGTTTTAGATTTTAAGTTTAATTTGGTAGGGAAACTAAATGATGTATCACCTCAGATTCAGATTCATTAATGGCAAATACTTCTTTATCTTGCTATATTATATAACTGTATGTAGAAGGGTTTATTAATGGAATAATTGGAAGTATATCTGTTAAGTTAGATCCCATAATACTTGATTAATTATTTATTGTTTGTCAATAATCATATTTGAATTCATTGTTAATATTATTATATAATTTAGAAAATCAAAACGTTTTTACTGTGGATTAGACAAAAAAGAAAGGCTTCGTACACAGTTTTTTTTTAAAAATCATGGACATCGGTGTATATTCCCGTGGGTAAGAGTGTGTGGCTGAACGTGATAAACCGTTTTTTCCTATTTCTATATATAAACTGACTTTGAGTTTAGAATTATATGAGTTTTATAAGTAATTCTGAAGGTAATCCATCATGGTCAAAAACATCTCTTAAAATGTTAATTGGATGATATGGTATTAATTCGTTGTAAAGAGATAATGGAGAAACAAGGCCAACAGGACATGTGAGAGTGTCTGATCAAACTGGAAAGACTTTTAAATGCAGTGTATTGCATATACTTTATGTTACTTAGCTTTGAGTGTCACGTATAAATTTATTTATTTGGATATTCCCCTGACATGTATAATTCATGTTGTGATAACCAAATTTCTTATAAAATCATTTTTTTTACCTGAAATGATAATCCTTATGCATCATTTTGATTGATAGTATGATGTGTTTACGATACACAAAGCTAATTATGAAAAATAAAACTGTGGACCTCAAAAACTTTAGACTGTTTCATTAACCCATAAAAGATGATGTTATTTTTTTAACTGAAAAAAAAAATTACTTAGTTAACTTTTATGGAATTCATGAAAATTCTTAAGAAAATTAAAAAAAAAAACTCGAAATCAAACTTCAGTTGATTGAACACAAATGTTCTGAACAATCTAAATATTAAACTGCTAAGAAATACTTATATAGTAAAATTAATACATTTTTGAACGAAAAAAAATAATTATATATCAAATTTGTTCTTTGTTTTTTTTTATAACAAAAACTTGTAATTGGTGTGATTTGATGCCATTGCCAACACTTTGAAAGCACAATATTTGAAAAACAACAACATTATACATATATGCACTAATATACGGTGATGTGTGAAAATTGGTAAAAAACTTAGTTCTCTTACATAATAATCTACTCCCACCCATTTTTTTTTTTCTAGATTTTGTTATTATTTTACTTTTATATGCCTTTCAGCTGTAAATAAAAATAATATTTCTGAGAATGCAGCTGCAATCATCATCTAGCTTGAGAAAGTGAATGATAATGCCCTAAATATTCCGAAATACTTTGTTATTGTGATTCAATATTTTGATTATTCTACAATATATAGGTTATAAAAATCATATATTAATTTAAATTTAATGTAACTAATGAGTATTAAATAAGATTAAAAAATTAGTTTCTTTGTTTTCTCAATTTTATGATTGAAAAGGGCCCGTGGTGCAACCACGGTGTAATACTGCTAAAAATAGACCTTGCCTCATTAAGACCTTTTAAATAACAACAAATTTACCGGTCCACAATTTTTCTGAAATTTTCACAATATTTACTTCAGGTAATGAGCCAACTTTTTAGAAAATATTTTTGGTGCACTCAAAACTGGAAGTTGGTGAATCACCATTGTTAATAATTGACATGGCGGAAAATAATACCCAAAATTTCGATATTTTCGATCTTTAAAATTTAGCCAAAATTTTTATTTGTCCCAATTTTGTCTACATATTTGTGATCATAATATGTAATTATTTATACTCTTCAGAAAATAATACAGTTTTATGACATAAAACATTATTTTGATAACTTTTTGGATCAAAAAGGGAACCCTGTCATACACCTATACTGGACAACATTAATTTGGCCACAGCACAGGCCCCTGGGACCTTTTGAAATTTTTAAGCGAATTTTTACATGTAACATTTAGTTTACTAAATTGGTTTCGTGGGCATTTTGTTCGTGTGAAAGAGGTTCCTTTGTAAAACATTTATAAACAAGTTTTTTCGCCAATGTTTTTTTACTAGGAGAAGATAACCAGATTTAATATAATGAGTAAAAAGAATCACACACAGATGGTATTTTACGTGTAATAATTACACTATTGTTGTCTCTGGTTTAAACATTGTTTTGTTATTCGGCAATTCAAAAAAAAAAATATCGTAAAAATGTTGTTGGGACAAAATTTTGTGAATTAAGGAATCACCACTATGCATGAGGCAAAATAATTTCTCACACAATCTATATAATTTTATCGATGGTCAATAATAAGTTTTTATGGCAGCAAACACCAACCCAGTGCAATGGAGCAATGTGTTACTCCACATGTACAGTAAGAAGTCCTCGTCTTTATTCATGAAAGACCTTGTGACCTTTAATTGACCAATTTTAAAATTCTGCGCTCGTTTATAGCTGTCATTTTCTTCTGACCTGTTCAGTTAATTATAAGACACTCACATCTCACATCGTAAAGAATTATATAGAGCAAATATGGAGTAGATCTTTAATTTTGATCAATTTGGCAATTAGTCTGCAGAGGGTGTTTGTTATAGATAGCTTATTAGGTATGTTGCACCTGACTTTTAGAAAAGTGACATAATAACAGTTTTTAACTTTCAAAATGCCCTCTCCCCCTTTTCAGGTTCTTTCGTACACGATTAATTTTCCATAGTGACGTGTATTCTGTTGTATAAAAATATAACCAACGTGTTTTGTTTTCAAGTAACTACTGAGAGAACGTCATTTGTACAAGTTAATATTTGATACATTTGGTACGTTTGGTGCGTTTATTGGATTAATATTCAACTCATATATCATTACTCTTTTATGCTTGTATGAGGATCCGTAAAACCGCCTTTGCCCTGATCTATAATGTTTCCACTCACAATGTTAACACATGTGCTTGCAAAACATTTTTTGGAATAATTTCTTGTGTACTTAAAAGAAACTAAATCGTACGTCTGCTTAATGTTCGCGTCCTCTTTGTGCCTAGGTAATGTGTAAATTTAGCAATCATTAATGAGGTGCATTTACCTCTAATCTTTCTAATTTCGTTTAATAATTCAATGGATGAAAAAATGAGTTACCATCCCTTTTGGTGGAGTACAGTGGACCCAACTCCCCCCCTTTTAAAATTCATCCTCATATCTCCATTTAATCAGTTTTAAAAATTCATTGCGTCATCAAATTTTTTTTTTACACTTACAAAATCTCTTAACAGGTGGTGACTACATTTCCCTTCAGGATAAACCATTCAATCTTGGCCTCTAAGCACCGCCTTTTTCAATGTAATTTTGGTAGTGAATCAGTTCGGCGTTTGCTACACGCAGTGTCACAAAGCTTCACTCTCATTGATGCTGTCTCTAAAAATGTGTGCTCTCATTAAACATTTTGAATTGTCGTCGTTCTATATATGTTGACGCAAACTATTATCACTGTGTAACGGGCGACAGCCCTTTGGGCAACGATAGTGCCAGGAGTCACTTTTTAGGGTAACTCCACACATGTTATCATATATAAGTAAAAAAAATAATCTGTTCAAAATTCAATCCAAGCACTGTCAAGCTTCACGTTTAGCGGGTCTCGCCTGCCAGATTCCGCAGCCCCGCGCCGCCGGCATCTGTTTTACCCAACTTTTTGAGAAAAATACCGTCACACGCGCTAGGTTGCTCAGATGGCTTGAGAGTCAAGATTCCCATTATATAATCAAGCGGTATCTTAAACGCAGATTTTAATCTGTTCCCTGACGATACCATTAATTAATATCGAACATAATTCTTCTTCCTCGGCAGAACGCTTATGATCAGTGTTATTTTGAATGTTTTATTTGCGAAGCGTTCACCGTATGTCTAGAGCACTTTTAATATTAATCACCTAACGCTAAATAATGGAAATATTTTGTTAGCGGAGACAATAGCAAGAGAAAATGTGGAGGTTTTCGCTTCTCAATATGGGCGCGTTACGCGTTTGGGGACCAAGGACACAGAGTCGTGTTTTTATGTAGAAAAAAATAATAAGAAAAAAAGTTTTCGGGTCGGCCTTCGTTCTTTCGCTTAAATCTGAAAACCACTTTATTACATTGTATAATTAGTGGTTTACGAAAACATCCCTGGCTGCCGCACCTTTAAGGCCTTGCCTTAAGTGTCATTATTAAATTCATGTAAATTCAGAAGACTGTTGTTGACTACATAGAACTACATAACAGGCCTCTTCTTCCGGTGACGCGGAGCCCTGTCCAAAGCCTCTAGCTTGTCTGTTTGTGATAAGCTCCTGGAGTTGATACCGATTTAACAGAGTCTATTTATGTTCCGGAACTTTTATCTCCAACACAACTCAAAATAATCAGTTGAGGTAATTATGTAAATCCGGGATATTGTTCCTTTTGGTTCTTTCCTTGTTCTGGCTCCTCTTTCCCTTCACTTTATAATGTAATATTCAAACCATTTTCCCGGGTAATGGTTAGGTACTTATCTCGTTTTTTATGACCAGATTAATTAAACATGCACAATAAACTCGTAATACTTATGTAAATCACAACATTTTTTTTGTGCAGCTTGTATTTTAGAAGTTGTTTTTCAGTGTTTTCGAAAGTAATAACGCTATACCACCCCTGTTGTTGGCTTTTTTGTTTTACTCCTACCCCTAGCATCACATTTTAAGATCCCGAGTCAGTGAAATCAAGTAAGCACATACTGTTTTCCAATGGAAAGTATTCAAACTTGTCTATCAACTGTATAAATAACTAGATATATTGTGACGTTAGTGTGACAACAGAATTAGTTATATGTATAGTGATGCCTCCATCGCTCGAGCAACGCACACAGCCAGCGCTTAACATTGCTTTTTCACACTTCATATTTGAAGACAATTGATTGAGTGTTTGTTTAATAGTGTAGTATATATATATATGCATATTGTAACACAAAAAAATAGTATTAAGATTGTTTTATTTTCGCCTGTTTGGTTGTCCCTTACTAGATACATGGCTTGAGCATCATCAGTTACTTCCTTCAAGATAAGGATTATTGTGCACACGGATTTGCCGAACCGACGGAGAACAAAAGAAAAAACCATTAGATAGTTAGAAATATATATATGTTAGGTTATGTGGTTATTATATACAATGATTTTTCTCACGTTATATATGTTTTATTCTCCTTTAATTAAGTTATGTGTATCCGTCAACTGTGTCCCTAACACTGGTCTGATTTTGGCGCGTTTAACTCATAGTTAGCTCTTCATGGCGAGATGTCTGTCTTTCGAGTGGTCTCGATCTTGATGTCAAGTGAGAGCGACATTCGATTCGATATGCGACTGACAATGGGCGTCATACTTTTATGTTTTCCCCGTCATATTACTGTATACCGTATTATTAAGCCTCATTTTACACTTGCGCCGGTTATGAGCATATTGACGAGACTCTGACCTTGATATTATGTCTAGTTTTCACTCGATCGGCACAATTTTTTTAAACCTATCGTTTGTTTTTTTACTGTAGTATTCTTCATAATATTTAGTTAATTGTTTTCGCGACAACTGAACTTTGGGGCATTTGTCCGCATATATGGACTATTCAACGATAAATACAAATTCCGTTTGCGTTTTGACCGCTCTGTTGGTCAAGGCTGGCCAATCATGCAAGTTTACAGAGTCAGTTTATTTAATAAGGGTGGCTTTGAACTCCCGTTTAATGTGCACTTTTATGTAAATGTGATGTTATGGTTAAAAAACCAGTTTTAAAATAAAAAAATCACTAATCTCGTTTTTTCATCGATGAAATAACTTCTCTTATGCGATGTTTTGGTCTTTTGTCAATCTAGTTACATCTCTCACCAAAGTACAATCAAATACAATGTATGACACAATATATATTTATTTCATTGGGTTTGGTCCCTGTTGGAACTTTTTTGGTTATTTGAATACGGCCATGCCAAGCGCACGGAAGGACTCACCTGGGTAATTACTGATAGAATGGTTTAAACCCCGTTCCGGGTATTAGATAAATGTACTTCCCCGAGGTATCATTCGAATAATTGATGAAGATTTTTTTTTTATCTTTTAAAAAGGAAGTTAAATGTAGTGGTGGAACAGGTTTTTATCAACGTTTTTTGTTAGTGAGTCAAGGATACCAATAAATCTTAATATTGGACTTAAAGCAGCATTTCTGCTCAAGACACGGCAGAAAGGCAGTTTTTTTTGTTTTTTTTCTTTAATGTCCAAAAGTTTATTAAGATCAATTTACTTTGCTTATGTTTTTGGGACGCGTTAGTAAACGCGTAGTTAAGCGTTGATACTATTGTTATTCATTCTGGAAGTATAGGGGGGGCGCCCATCCAATATGCCCCAATAATGGTTACTGAGATTGATAAAAAGCCCGTTGTCGGTCTGGATATTTCTGTTATTTAAAAATGGTTTAATTTAATGAGGCTAACTAACCTAATCAGGAACTTTAAAATTATTTTATTTTGTGTATACTGATCGGGCCATGTGTAAAACTCTAAGGTTATGCAAAATATTTTAAAATTTTAAACTCATGTTTTTTTATTTTATCTTTACATGATTGCAAAAAATGGGGCTTATTTCAATTTTATGTTCTTTCAATTCGGTTTGCACATTTCAAGTGGTTAATTTTATTAATTTTATGTCTGTATTCTTGCCACACGGAAAAACAGAATCATATTGCCACGTCCAGGTCGGTAAGGCAGCGGTTGATTTGATGACGTCATGTGTTTGAGGGGCGCGGACGTCTCCCGCGTCCCCGTCGTTACGCCCGCGTCCCCGTGCGTAACGTCCATACTTGTGCGGATGGAGGAGGGAAATAAAGACCTGCGGACGTCCCTGTGATGGATAGATTTACGGGTCGGGGCAGGCGCTGCTTTTGTGAAATGCTATTGCGCTTCATAACTTTAATTGACGTATACCGCGCAGGTAAGTCATGTCTATTGGATGATAGGCAACAATGTAGGACATGAAGATGTTCGAGGACCAAGTGTATTCACGTGGGCATTGTGCCGAAATAATATTTATATAAATAAGAAGCATTTTAGTATGAGAATCACTCATATGGGTATAAATTCACATACCATATTCGTTCTGGGGTCGCGTGGGAATTTTTGGCTGGAATGAACATATCTTAAGACGAAATCAAACCATCCCAACATTCAACTTATTTGATTCCCGCTGTGTCAAATTTTCGATTCATCACCTAAAGTTGTATTTTCAGTTCGATTTTACGTAGAGCTTCCAGGTACCGATCAGTGATTTCATTGGGAATCCGTGTAATATACCTCTCACTGTTCTTCTCATTTCGTGTAGCCTTGATATTTATAGTCTATCGCCCAAGAAATCTAAATAATCAGCTTATTTCCTATGTGGTGTTAATTTTGTGTATTATCTGTATATTGTTAAAGAAGGGACCGTAGATTATCGCTCGAAGTGGGGAATTATTGACGAAGGTTATAGGGCCCAGCTTTAGGTCATAATATGCCGAGACCTTCTGAGACCTATCTTCTTGTGTTCAACCTACAATACTTTTGAGATGTACATTAAATAACCAACCACTGTAAGAGGTGCAATTATGACTTTACACATTTTTTGTGAAACCATTGGGTGTATTGCCAACTTCTTCATAGGATTTCGTTGGTTTTTGTCACATCTTTTACATAATAATCAATGATCATGCCTCTAAAATATTTGATAATCCCGGTTAATCAAAATTGTAGATGATATTAAAATGTAAAGTATACCAACATTTATTACGATTACAGTTTTTAAATTCGTAAAGGAAGTATACTTCGCTCTCGAAATAAAAAACATGGGATGGAATCGCATTTTTTTATAGTTTGAGAAAGATAAATATCATATATATCTACAACAGATTATATGTTTTGAATGGTAAAGTACATTTGATAAACAAAAATCTTCTGGCTGTCATTTTGACAGTGTTGTGGTACAAATGGACTTATTGCAGAATTTCAAAGTATTCTGGTGGTGGTTTCTGCAGGTATCGATGCAGATTCCATGGCAAACCGTACCAGGATCTTTATATAAATGCTAGGTTTAAACTAGGTTCCCGGTGTTCCACCGGGCTGGGCCCCGTGTTTTCATGGCGCACTCGTGGACAAAAACAGGTTATGTGACCAGCGCGGCGAAAACAGCGTGACGACAAAGCAACAAAAGAAGTTTTATTAAGGACTAAACCGTGATCGGCCCTCCGTCTCGTATTCCCAGGTGGTTACCGTGGTGGACGTGCCAGATTTTTTAAAACTGTACTATAAATTTGTTCCACGGGCACCGTAACGCTCCGGTACAGATGCGTGTTGTAAACGCCACCACAGATTGTCAATTATTATAATGGGAAAAGATACATGAAGGTAACAAAAAATCATATCTATGTGGCGTATCTCCGATGGCCACGTCTAACAAAGTACTTACAGTCCGGGTTCGTGGTGGTTCGTGCTGGAATAACGGGCTAGCAAGAGCCAAGCACGTTTCACTGTGAATATCTTGCGTTGTGTTTCGACAGTTTTGTATACCGTTCTGTGCGTTTTTTTCAACAATTATTTCCCGGGTTAGGTTGATGCATAATTGGCCTGCATGATTTTTGCCGGTTTTTTGTTCAGGTTTTTTTCTCACGATTCTTCACATGCAAGATAAGATGGATGATTGCCAGATCCGTTCTGCGTACAAGGCCCATCACGGATCTGTATCGTTGCGGTGAAAATTGATAGCCGACGTGGTGATACGGCGTTGTTGTGTCCTATTGACACGGGACTTACGTTTGCATAGCAATACTCACGATTGAAAGTATCCATGGTCCGGCACTGAAGGATTATCTCCGATACTTCTTGGGAATTACTTTGTATTTTATAAATTTAAGCCTTCACTCAAGCTTGATAACCATAAGATATTATCACAAAAGGAAGATTAACGTGAGGAGAATCATTACGCACAAAAAAAACACAAAATTTAATTTAATTGAGTTAGATTAGCTAGAAAAGAAACACTATGGCTCAATATTTAAACATTGGAAGAATCTTTCACTTTTAGTGTCGGTTTATAATTGCAAATTCTTCCTCTCTTGATGTGTTTTACTTTGCTTGCGACGCACGTTTCAACAGTTATTGAGCAACTTTAATTGAGGAAATCTACTCATAAATCTAACCAGCCGATATCGTATAACTGCCCCTTACTTATGCTCTTGCAACGATTTAATTTGGCAGGTTCCCCAATAGCTAAGAATCAGCAAAACGAATAGTTGTTTAGGTTCCAACAGAAATGTTGAACTGATGTTAGATGATATATATGTTAACGTGTGTATGGGTTGTGGGTTGTGTTTTTTCACTCCTCAATACCCTACAAAACAGGGCTAGATTTAAGGCAAGGGTCAGATTGGTTAACGGAATTAGTACATGGTGAGTCCATATCCATCACAGATGTATGGAGGTTATATTTTTCCAATGACACTCCATTGAAGATAGTCTCGGAGCAGTTGGAAATGCTAGATTCCCAACATTCTCCACACCCAATTGCCAATTCATTTGGGGGGAAGTAGTTAAGTTCTGTAAATAGGTAACTGTTTTGAGCAGGTTGGCATATCTGCGCTGCACTCTATGTGTATACTTAGACTCCTATAAATTACGATTCAAAATTTAATTTAATATTTATATTATTTCTACCCATTATGAAACTAGTTTTAAATTATCTTTTACTTTTAAACATATTTTGATTCAAAATGTGTTTTAATTGAAATTTTAGGAATTAAGATAGTGTGTTTTTTTCATTTGCTCCTAACTATAACTCAAAGCCCCGGTATACAGGGACTTTCAAACCCTTATAAGCCTCGGCGGAACGTAGGAAAAAAACTTTTTCGAGACGTTGATGTATCGCTCGATGGTAAAGAAGTTTGCGGATCTTCTTCTGATTCGTATTTCAGGCCTTGAGGTAGAACCCTATTAGTGTTAATCCTTGACCTTGGTTAACGTCTATGGTGAACAGCTATCTTTCCATAGATCCTAGATACATCTCAACACGTTAAGACAGTTAAAAAATGTACCGTGGACTAATCTTCACATAAGACATAGCCTCAAACTTAAAATTACAAGAGACCCACAAAAATAGACAGAAATTCACTCGCGCCGCCCCCGCATCGCGCACCCGCGCCACCAACGCACCTGTGTCTTAGTATAGTGGCCATTCTAATCTGGTTGCAGGAACAGGTACAATTGTATATCAATATTCTTCTAACTGGTTAATTAAAGTGATATTTCTTATGGTGTAGGCATCTTTACAGCTTTAAATAAAAATAAAGAACATTTACTCATTTGTAAACCTGCTCGACTTTCGTTATATGTTTTTTTTTTCTTTTTTTGATTTTGTGTATGATTTTTTTACCAAAAACGCTCTAGATATTTGGGGTGTTAGTTTATTGCATTACATTGTATTTTTTATTATTGTGCCTCAGTGACTGATTTATATTAACAATTGATATATATATACTAGAATTTGATCGCGAATACAAAAACAAGGGATGATGTTTCCACACCTATGTAATGATATATGTAATGTTAGCGAAACTGATGGTGTATTTTGCGACTTGAACGATCGCAAACGAGTCTCACTCAATATTAATCAGAGATATTACTAACTCCTTACCTGCTTCATTACCTTATGAAAGGAGTATAAATCCTTTGTTTTACAGGGAGGCGTGTATATTCTACAGATCATGGACTGGTACTGTGCTACGTTCTCTCTTATGTTGCTTTGTCTGGCTGAATGCATCGCTATCGCCTGGATTTATGGTGAGCGTCGATATCAGATCATCCTGAAAATGGCGAATTCGTTGGAGAAGTCATTTCTGGAGTTAACATCTTATTTTGATTTGGCGATAAAATTTATTTTTGCGTAATATGCGGGCTACATGAATTTGCGAAAATAAATCGATGCGAAAAAGATGTAACTACAGTAGAACGGTTTACTTGTAAATTGTAAAATTAATTTGCCGCAAAAACATCGTAATGCACGAAAACGCTAAATTATTTCCCGCGAAAATAAGCTTGTTTACAGTCGTCATTTAAACATACATGTGTGTGCAAACTACTATTCCAATTTTGTAGGAGCTGACCGGTTTTACAAGGATCTGGAACTGATGATTGGTTACCAGCCAAGTGTGTGGTGGAAGATCTGCTGGTGTTTTATTTCTCCGGCGATGATAACGGTACACACTTCTGTAAAAATTCAAACAAGAACGATTACGTTCAGCTTTAGATAATAATATTTGTATCGTAGGGGCTATCATATGTTATGCATTGATTTACAGAAATCTTTGTTTTTGTATTTATTATCTATTTATTTTAATTTAACGAAAACAGAAACATTGATATGCTATTTCATTGGGTGACAATTTACTTATTTTATTTGCTCTTCGTTCTGTAACTGTTTTATTAATCTAATGCAAAGTTAAACTAAAAATGAAGATATAATATTTTGCATGCCTCTCAATTAAAAACAATGCTGGGAGTCATATCTTGTATCAAGAAACAAATCTAGTAGGTTTCTTGTTGGAGTCATCCCCAGTATATATAGAAATAGTCATATATGCTTATGACTTGTATGAAGAAATAATAATATTTTGCATGCCTCATTTAAAAACAATACTGGGAGTCATTTCTCGTATCAAGAAATAAAATCTAGTCGGTTTCTTGTTTGAACGTAAAGTTGGAGTCCTACCCCTCGTATATAGAAATAGTCGTATATGCCTCTGATTTGTATGAAGAAATAATCTTATATGCTTCTTGCTACTGATTTTATATGAAGTAATAATTTCGTGTATGTTTCTGGTTTCCCAGTTTGTGTGGGTATTCAGCGTGTCTAGTTTTAGTGCTGTGACTTACGGAGACTATGAGTACCCTAGCTGGGGGATAGCTCTCGGCTGGATCTTTGGCCTGGCTTCCCTCGTACCTATTCCTCTGGTAGCTCTTATCTCCATACTCGGTGAGCGTGGGTCTCTTACCACGGTAAGTATCCTGAAACCAACAGTTCAATCGTTAACCTGTAACATTAAGATTTTCACCAGTTGTTGGTATCGTACAGCAATTGTTAGAAGGTATACTCCAGACATATTATAGCACTGTAGAATAAACTGGCTAGACAGAATCAAATATAATGCATCCTCACAAAACAAAAAATAAACTCTCGTTGTCTCCCATAACCAAACCATACACTCTCTCGCTTAACCAAAACATGAGTTCTCACTAAACACAAGAACAAAGCCTCCAATAATTCACTCTGGGGAGAGATTATATCTTTCTTAAACATTAAAGATGCTCCACCGCTGACAAGTATTTTTTCACTATCAAAAACAGGAGCAGACGATTTAGCATTTTTCTTCAGTTACAAAAATTACTTACTTTACACCATTACCACCATTGAAAAGTTTGAGCTTCTAATTCTATGTCAAGTTAAAAATATAGAAAATAATTAATTGCATCCCGAAAAAATTCCGACGCACTATATCCTATATGGAATGAAGTACTGATTGCGCATGCACCAAAGCCAAAATGAAAAAAATATATATTATTTTTTGTGTTAATTAGACTTACATACACACGATTGAACACCAATTATTGTTCAAATAATGAATATCATTTATGCTCTGTCGGCGGTGGAGCATCTTTAACTTTTCCACACAACACTGACCTAACTCCGACTCCAGAAACATACATACAGATATTGAGGTAACACAACCCTTCAAAAACCGTACATCTGAAATAATTTCAGTGACAGACGTCTAATAGGTACGTATCTTGTTATAATGTAACTGATTTGTGTGTCCTAACAATTTGAAAATGCATTGAATGTTTATTTATCTACCATTTCCAGAGAATTCGCAAGCTTTGTCAGCCGTCGGAAGATTTCGGTCCTGCTGTTCCTGAATACCGAGAGAAATATTTTGCTTCGTTAGAAACGAGGCGATCCTATCTACCAACACTGCGTAACAGACGACCACAAACAAAACTTTCTATGACAGAAGTTGGGTCATTACCAGAGGCACAGATCTTTATTACTTCATCGTGAGACTAACCAATTTTACCAACCCTCATTATTATTTTAAGTGTTTAATTAGATTTTCCATTTCTCATTGGCTACATGACTACATAATTCCGATCATGAGTAAACTTTTCACTAAAACCCAGACATTGTAGTAAATGGTTGTTCTATTTGTCCATCAATATCAGAAAACCTCTTATGAACGAATTAAAAAAGTAGATTATCGGCTTCTTTTTGAGTGTGTAAAATTTTGGCAATTTTTGTAATAGCTTAAATTCGCGATTTTTACCAGTATACTGTATATTGCTAGGATTTTTCATTGAGCAACGAACAAAATAGCCTTTTGTGTAACAAAATAGCCTTTTGTGTAATCCGATATTAATACCAATTACGTAACAATCCGAGCGGAGAATTTTTTTTACATTATGACCACTTAAAAGAAATATTCAACCTTTAGGTACACATGTACTGTGTCGTTTTGTTTGAAACAGTCTTTCAGTCGTATTACTCTTGTGCTTTGAACAGTCTGTATAGTTCAAATGTGTATATTCATTGTTTAGTTTTGTAAATATAAATCAAAATAATTGGATGAAAATAGTTTTTTTTCCTGTAGGGACGGAGCAAGAAGAAAACTTTTGTATTTAAATGCACTAACGATAATGAAATATTATTAAAAAGTGATAAATTTAATTATGGAGTATGTAAAGAAAGATCATAATTGAATTCTGGAATTCTGAACAAAAGTTTGGTAGTCAAGCTCCTCTAGTAGTATTGCTTATATCAAATTTTGAAAGTAGACCGGTTTTCAGTGATAACATCAATAATTTGAAAACCTGAAATACCGAAAAATAACTATCAAAATATAGTTTTATGTAAATATTATTGCATCGTGCTTTTATTCAATTTGTCATTATCCTCAATGGACCATTTTGATTTTTGTATTGATTTCATTATTCTAGTGTAGATGCGGGATTTTAATTTTCTTTCACATTCTGCGTGTATGTATATGTATGCATATCTTTATATGATGTATAATTATCATTACGTTAATATGAGTTGAATATTTTCAAAACTATCACATATGATATATGATAGCAACATTAAAGAACGATGCGTGCGCAATTGTGTCAACATAGGTACTAGTCATTTCTCAACAAATGAAATATACACATTTATTGATAACATGAACATAGTTTTGTTCCATGGAAATAGTATCTTTTAGTATGCTTTAAAAATTTTACGCAAATCAATCATGATATTTGTATAACAAAAGAAAATCTGCATTATCCAATATAACGTTTATGTTATAAAGGAAAACCAAGAAACTTATTGATATATGCCTTCTGGAATTATTGTTTTGAGATGGGTTTATACATTAGCAATCGCTAATTTGTGCAATTATACGAAAAATTTATCATTTAAATGTATGTGTGCCATAATTTTCATACTGACGATCAAGAAAACTTTTTCACCATCAAAAGTAACCGACATTGCCAGAAGACTACAATTCATTGTTTCAAAGCCTAGTAAGAGTTCAAAACGAATTGTGAAAAATATTCATTTTAAGTGCTTAAAATGTGGCGTTTCTTATGGGAATTCGAATCATTTTCACAGCTTAATTCATCAAAATTTGTGGTTTTCAATAGACAAATGGAGAAAAAATTAAAGATTTTAACTTTGCGCCAAGCCCATGTAACAGAAATGTTGAATGAAGGATGCTAAAATCCTGAGTTGATGTTACTACTGTATTCAGTTTATATAAAATGCTTCTAGTCCTCATACAATTGTTCATTGATATCACGCTTATAACATGTTGTTACATGTATATTAGTAACCAAAAATGTTTTACTTTGTATGTAAATGGAAGTGGATTGAAAGCGTCACATTACTCAATTTTCTATGTACATGTACTGCCCATTTTAATTATCACAACATCAAAACTGTATTTTTATATGTGATGTGAATACGCGAATTACAATACTTACGTACGAAAATAAGTGATGCTACACTAAAGTGAATATTCTTTAGTGTCATATGCATAAGTCATCAAGAGAGTTTTACTAACTACTACAAGACTCTTGTTCACATGTTGTAATACGTAGCATCAAGCGTCTGGTTGAATGAGACTATACTCATAGCAAATTCCCATGCAATCGCGCAAGATATTTGTTTGATAATTTAAGAATAATCGTAAAACATCATGTTTCTAGAAAAACAAAGTAATGGGGGGTATTTTTTATAGTCGTTCGTCACATCTTACATAGTAAATATCGGAAAGAATTATCTAGCTCGCGTAAGGCATGAAAATCGCTTAAAAATATAGGAGATAATTGAGACAGTTTGACAATTACTCAGCTACTGAGCGTTGTATATGTTCCAGAAAATTACCACTCATGGATTACAGAGTCGAATTCTGGCCTGATAAACTTGTTTCTGTTCATAAACTGATTAGGCCTGCTTCGGAAAGGAGCAATGTTTTCTTTTTATAAAAGAAATAAAAGTTATGTAAGAAAATTTCACAAAAAGGTGTCTGTTATTTTTCCTATGCGAAAAAAGTGTTTATTCATCGACATTTTTACCATGAATCGGATGTTAAAAACTTAGTACTGTAAGGCGATATGTTTACCTGAGTAAAAGATTTTGACTGGCCAGAAGGGGGATGAGTACTAGGGAAAGTAAACTTTGTATAAATGACCCCTTTTGGCATTGAGGGGTTGGGCCCATTATGGAAAATAGAGAAATAATTTATTAAAATTACTATTATAAAACAAACGTAAATGGAGGAACCAAAGATAAAAGGAGGGAAAAAGGTAAATAAAATGTTTTTCTTCCAATTATTTTGCCTCCATTTGCCTAATGTATGGCATGCATTACGAGAAATAATCAATAAAAGCAAATTCTTCGAAATTTACCTTCATCTTTGCAATATAGTGTTTTTCCATAATACAAATTGTAGTTATATTATCCTCGTTGGTGATGCAGGTGCAATGGGCCTCTTGTTTCCATGAAAACCTGATCAAGTAAGGTAGAAAACTCCTATACAGTGTTTATTCAAGGCGTAACTGCCGAACTAATACTTGACACAGCCAGGTAAGATTCTATTAGACGATGCGATCCCAGTGTACCCGCTTTTCCCATATCTGGTGTATTGGAGGCCCAACTTCTTTAAGAATTTATGGTTAAATCAGCTGAAACAAAACAGGATACATATATAAATACATATCGATGGCCTAAGATGAAGTTACAACACCAAACAAATGCATATTCCATGTTACCAGAAAAGATTCGTTTTGCCGTCTGGCGCAGTAATAGTGAACATAAGACGATCTGCGTTATGAAAACTAACATTTGATTTTAACTCATTTGTTCAGAAGGTGGTGATAAGTGTTATATTAACGGTAAGAGATAATAACTTTTGCGACTATAAAATTATCCATCTCGTTTTACAAACCCATTTTAAAAGTTAAAAGCCGTTTCGCAAAGTAAGTGAACATGAGTCGCTCTTTATGAATCAGATTTTGTCATAGTCATAGTAATAACGAGATTTGCAAGTGAATCAAGAAGAACAAAAAGGGTAAGTGTCTTCCTTATCAGTAAAACGTTACTTCATTATTGAAAATATCTAGTTATCACGTTGAGTATAGACCAGGTTAGTTCAAATTTTAAAAGTAAAGAATTAAATTACTAAAAAAAGGCTGCTACGATATCCTAATAGCACCAAATATCAGGTCACAAAAGGTAGTATTTTTTAGCTCACCTGGTCCAAAGGACCGAAATGAGCTTATGGGATACCGCAGCGTCCGCGTCCGTCAACAATCGACTTCTTCTCCATAACCGCTGGTCGGATTTCAACAAAATTTGACTGGTAGAATCTTTATGGGCTACTAACTGAAAATTGTACAGATGATGGGGCTGATCCCCCGGGGGCCTGAGGGGCGGGGCCAAAAGGAGTCAATTTGGCTATTTCCATATAAACGACTTCTTCTCTGAAACCAAGCATGGGATAGCACCCATAATGCAATGATAGCATCCTTATAGGGTGGGGATTCAAAATTGTGCAAATGATGGGGCTGACCCCCCGGGGGCCTGAGGGGCGGGGTCAAAAGGGGCCAATTTGGCTATTTCCATATAAACGACTTCTTCTCTGAAACTAAGCATGGTATAGCACCCATAATACAATGGTAGCATCCTTATAGTGTGGGGAATCAAAATTGTGCAAATGATAGGGCTGACCCCCCGGGGCCTGGGGGGCGGGGTCAAAAGTGGTCAATTTCCATATAAATGACTTTTTTCTCTGCAACTTAACATGGGATTACGCTCATAATGCAATGGTTACATCCTTATATGGTTTGGATTCAAAATTTTGCAAATGATGGGGCTGACCCCGGGGACCTGAAGGGTGGGGTCAAAAGGGGTTAATTTAGCTATTTCCATATAAACGACTTCTTCTCTGCAACTAAGAATGGAAGAGCACTTATAATGCAATGGTAGCATCCTTATAGGGTTGGGATTTGAAATTGTACAAATGATAGGGCTGACCCCCGGGGCCTTAGACGGCAATAGATGCGAGGTCAAAAAGGTCAATTAGGCTACTACTTTCATATAAATTACTTTGTCTCTGAACCTATGTATTGGATAGCATATTTGTATGGTATCAATAGCATCATTGTATGGTTGTGATTTTAAATTGTGGCAAAATGTACATCATGTACATATTGTATGCTTTGTAATATCTGATTGGGCGTTGCCATAAGACCAAAGTTGGATATAATTAATAGTGAAAAACTTACATATCGACAACCACATACGTGTATAAGTAGTATTGTTATGGTATAAGAATTTTAATTCATTTGTTTTACTTCATAACCCGATATTTTGTACCATCGGCTTGGGCGTTTCCATAAGATGCGCTAGACGAGTCACGTACTCACAACTATAAGTCGACACACACAATATACATTTGAAGTAGTATTGCCACGTTGACCACAACAATTTTCATTCATCATTCATTTGTTTTACTTGATAACCTGTGGGCGTTTTCGTCTTTTATATAATTGTTAAAAGAGAAAAACGCGAATATAATTAAAAATGAAACGGAGATTACTATAATGTAGAAAAAAAGCGAGACGAACTGCTAGTAGCTAAAGTTTTAAAAAATGTGGCATGATAATCAGCTGTGTCGTTTAAAAACAATATAGGCTACCAAGTACTTTATAATTTCTCTAATCTAATTTAAAAGAAGAAACCTATACGACGATGCTATATCATATACCTTATGGTAAGAGTACTTAAAACGAGTGACCGCGTCGCAAAGTTTAATCGGGAAACTTAACCTATAAGGCTATTAGAACGAATTATACTGACAAACCATTCACTATCTCACACCTCCTAAAGATGCCCATTTCGCTCTACAGATATCGACAATTAATGAAGTTTGCTAAGATACATGTCAGCGTTATACTTGAAATAAATTGTTGCCTTCCAATGAATAATTTAACTACTATCGAGGGAGTCGTCATGTTTGAACTGACATATTGTGTGTTCTGTCACACACTAAGCTTTATGGCTTTTTTACACCGCGTCTATTTTTATATTTTCAATAGATCAATGTAACTCTACTACTCGCTTGCTATACAAATGCCCGTACTGCGTAAAATAGATAATCAATTCCAGTGATTGTATGTACTGGGGTAGCATTCATTACACAGTACGGGTACTTTGACATAGGACTATATAGATTTAAAGTGGTGGCGACCCGAGACAAAATGGCGGCGGTTCTATATACTCTATTGGTATTGACAGTGGCTATAGGTAAGTACACCATTCTGTACATATTTATAATCATAGCGACATTTTCCTCACGATTGAAAAATATTATTTTAAGCGATTTTACTATATTTATACATGTATTGTCATGAATAGGTTGAATACTTCTCCTAACCATAACAGTTAACGAGGAACAGGTGAAGACAATAGGCTCTTTATCAATACCGATCAAAACAAAACTAATGTTGTCAACACATAACGTTATGGCATAATACGCTACGTCTGTGAAAAGACTTATTGTGAGCCGGAGGTATACTCTCCAAACTGCAATTGTGCAATACCATTCCATCTCGCCATTTCAAATTCCTTTATGAATATGAAAGGTCTAGTATACAAGATACAAAATTTGTCCATATATGTCTTTGTGCAATAGTTTGAGATTATATATGGTCCACTCTACCTGCATTGATAACTTTTCTTCCGAATGTTGCAAATGAAGACATATCAATTTCAAGACTTATTGGGGGAAAAGATAGAAAATGTCTCAGGACGTTTGTATTTTGTACTATTTAATTGTAAATGAATAGTTAGTACCCGAAATAATTCAATCAGTAATCGGGTGAGGTATACAAGCTATTTGAACGCTGTAAACACGATATGAAAGAAAATGATTTAATTTCCCTCGCTTGACTTACTGATAGGACAGTTGAGTTATTGTGATGGCAGTTAAAATGTTTAGTATTTATCAGGAAGCCAGTAACTATGAAACCAACCGTATAGCGAAATTGAACAGACTGGAAATTGAAGAGGAATATTCAATAAGAATCAACGGATCGAAATACATTTTGTAATTGTCATTTTACTTCATTAATAATATCCCACTACATCTGTGACAACTTTAAAATCTAGAGATTTTTTGTCAAGCTAATCACAGAGCTGTATATGTTTATATCATAACTGTTGCATATAACTATTCATAAACGGAAAGTTCACGTTAAAACAATAGAGGTAATTAGGGATGTTGTTACGTAGATATTTCAACTTTACTACTTTTGACAAAAATGTTATTATTGATCAACTGGATCAATACGAGACTGCCATGCTTACCCGATATAGTGGTAACGTCTTAAAAATAGACACCAGGATAGGGAAGACTGAAGAGCATGAGTACGATCAACATTATCTGTTCTTTTGACTTGTTCATATACAGCCTCCGTGGAAGCAGGGTGGTGTTGGAATTCTCAGGACAACTGGTTTACAAGATGGTGTGACCATGGCTGCTGTGGTGATGCGAAGGATGCGTGTTGTACAATCACGGACGATGACGATGATGGGTTGTAAGTATTAATGCTTCATGTATCGTTATTGGTAGTAAGATACCTAACAACATCCGGTCTTTCAATCGCATGTCCATAAATGGATGTTCATTTAATATGCGATTGTTTCAAAATTAGTTTTTAAAAAATGTCGAATTCCAACATTCTTATATCTTAATATTATAAGAGGAAAAATGTCGAAGTATTCTGTATTATGAATTTTATCAAATAAATCCCGTAATGCTAAATTACAATTGTGAAATCACAATAGCACTTGAAGATCTTTATATGATTTGTAATTTGATTTAGATTTGCTTGTTTCCATTTGCTTAAAACTGTACTTCATCAGTCCATAAATGAAACATAGCGTTTCCGTAGAAGGACGTCATGTTTTCATAAGAAGAAGTGCCCCTTAATCAATTTGGAATTCTAATGAGATTAATTATTAATAGATTGATTTATAAGGCATCATCGATGCTCCAGGGGTTATTATCACTGACTTTTTATCCAACCTTGGACTATCTCATAGTAAAACTGGAGGCAGCCCAGGAGAAAAAAACCTGATCAATCACAGACATGCAGAGACTTCCTTTGAAGATTACAGAGAAATACACCCATCTTTAAAGTAACACAGTCAACTACAGTATACCGTTATACAATTCCTTTGATGTGCATCAAAGGATCGAAATACCTGTGTCGACTGTGTTACCTCCAGATTAACGACAGTGACAGTAATCCCTGGATCATCGAGGATGATTATAAGGATTCGTTTAAATGCATTGTTTCTGTGATGGAGCTACATGCATGTGTATGGCACAAAATTCTGATTGTACTTGGATTTTTTGTGGTGTATCTAAATATCATAAACATTGTTTAAGTTAATCGCTAAACAATTATTTTTATCGTTACAGAACGGGAGAGGACATCGCCGGTATCGTGGTGGGCTCAGTGATCGCCGTAGGCCTGGTAATCTGTGGAATTGTCCTAGCCATCTATTTCTTCACTACCTGTTGTAGACAACAAAAAACACGGCTAGGCTTTGTTTTCGCAAACGGCACTAGAAATCCACCACCATCTACTAACATCAACATGACTAGTACGTATATAATGTATCTATAATTCAAATTGAATACGTTAACCGCCTCAACGTAGACTTGAGTCAGTTGATATTGCATTGGTCGCATCTGCATCGTTGAGTCGTGCTCAGCGTATGTCCACATACTTATTTTGAAGTTAACAACTGTCCGTACGGAGATCAAGTGGTTATTTCGACCCCAATATAACCATAGCAACTCTGTGGGAGTATTGGTTCCCATAACAAACATTAAAAGTAATTTGCGGGGTTCGATCAGCGATTCATCACCTGTTTCTTTGCTTTTTATCCATTTCCGTATTTTGATAAACATCAATTCCTATTTGAAATAGTGACATAAGCAAAGCAGAAGAAATCTTTGCCTGACATTAATTAACAGATGCTAAGTAACAAGTTATACATGATGTTTCCACTGGGGAATGGGATTTTGTATTGTGTTGGGTCAATTGATGAAAAATGTAATTTTGACATCTATTCATTGAAACAAAAATATGTGCCCGGCCTACAATGCTTTCAGGCCTTACGACGCCATTATTTGTCTAGAATCACTGTATGATTGAAGCTGAAAACAGTTTCTACCCGTTAATCACTGAGATATGTTTTCCAAATAGCAGTATCATACTTTCTTCATCTGTTTACTCTTTCTTTGCTCTTCAATATTGTAAAATCATAGCTTACAATTACATGTATTTTGGGATACTGTATCGCCATAGGTATAATCGATGGAAAGTGGATTTCGAAATCTTTCGATTTTTTTTATTTTAAATGTATTCACTATTACATATGTAGGTTCCCCTAGGGCCCTAGTTGTGCATATTGCATTTTGGGACCAATCGGTCTACAAGATGGCCGACTGGCGGCCATCTTGGATTTTGACAGTTAAAGTTTGTTACCGCTATTTCTCAGAAAGTTTTGAAGGGATCTTTCTCAAATTTCATATGTTGGTTCTCCTAGGGCCCTAGTTGTGCATATTGCATTTTGGGACCAATCGGTCAAAAAGATGGCCGACTGGCGGCCATCTTGGATTTTGATAGTTAAAGTTTGTTACCGCTATTTCTCAGAAAGTTTTGAAGGGATCTTTCTCAAATTTCACATGTAGGTTCCCCTAGGGCCCTAGTTGTGCATATTGCATTTTGGGACCAATCGGTCAACAAGATGGCCGACTGGCGGCCATCTTGGATTTTGATAGTTAAAGTTTGTTACCGCTATTTCTCAGAAAGTTTTGAAGGGATCTTTCTCAAATTTCACATGTAGGTTCCCCTAGGGCCCTAGTTGTGCATATTGCATTTTGGGACCAATCGGTCAACAAGATGGCCGACTGGCGGCCATCTTGGATTTTGATAGTTAAAGTTTGTTACCGCTATTTCTCAGAAAGTTTTGAAGGGATCTTTCTCAAATATCATATGTTGGTTCTCCTAGGGCCCTAGTTGTGCATATTGCATTTTGGGACCAATCGGTCAACAATGATGGCCGACCGGCGGCCATCTTGGATTTTGATAGTTAAAGTTTGTTACCGCTATTTCCCAGAAAGTACTGAAGGGATCTTTCTCAAATTTCATATATAGGTTCCCCTAGGGCCCTAGTTGTGCATATTGCATTTTGGGACCAATCAGTCAACAAGATGGCCGACCGACTGACGGCCATCTTGGATTTTGATAGTTAAAGTTTGTTACCGCTATTTCTCAGAAAGTACTGAAGGGATCTCTCTCAAATTTCATATGCATGTTCCCTTGAACCCTTGTTGTGCATATTGCATTTTGGGAGTGATCGGTCAACAAGATAGCCGACTGGCGGCCATCTTGGATTTTGATAGTTAAAGTTTGTTAACACTATTTCGATTTTTTTTTTTTATTTTAAATGTATTCACTATTACATAATGTATATATTCATATGATATTATTTCTTCGTCAGACATCATACTGATGAAAAATATGGCGCTGGCTGCCTCATAAAATTGTACATATTACTTCAATCCAATTTTTGTTTTTATTTATTTTTGTTTAATCTTTATTGTGATACTTTCTGTGCTTTTTATTCTTTTTGTTTATTACTATTTAATTTTACTACTGTGTGTTGTTATTTTTTGTCTTGTTGTGGTGTATATAAAACTATTTTAGCTAGTATATATATTCCTATTTTCATATTGAGCTTTTCTTTATTGTTTTCCTTTCAGCATACCCCACCCAGCAGCCTACTGTAACACAGACGACCTATCAGTACCCCCAACAACAGCCGGTCCAGACATCCGTCGTCTACAACAACTCAGGTTTTATATAACACACCTCCCCTGCCTGGTGAAAGTGGACGAGGTGGATCATATGCCATATAATATAGTGGATCACGTGACTTGTAGAAATCTTAATCTTAGATTGCTCTGAATCAATAGTTACGCATATTCCATTGGTTTATTTTCTTGTTGTGTTTCACTTCCATTACATAACAATTTATCCAAATTAATCATTATAATTAAATCTACTATATATCGCTTTTTCAAAAATTCCAAATTTATTGAGGGACTTTTTTCTATAAAATAATTACGCCGTTTTATCAGTTACTCAGAAACGTCGTTACAAACGGCAACGTCATTTGTTCCTTCAATTGCAGATGTAATGTAAAAGCCAATGAAAAAGTTCGTTACAAACAAGATTAAACAACTGTTTTGTTTCTTTGATACTCGTTATTTTAAAACACTAACTTACATGATAAATAGGATTCAGACCATGGCGTGTAATGTTGTTTGAATCATTTTGTTGGAGTTTCCTTATATTTCAAATCAATTTCGTCATAAATGAAGTGTTTATACCGCTTGCTTCTATTTTATAAAGTCAAGTTGAGTGTGCCTTGACAGTTTTGATGCATCTTACGATTTATTTCACTGGACGGAAGTTGTCCAGCATTCCACTAGTGCCAATGTTGTGCCAGAGATTGTTATAAATAATCAAATGGTCCCAGATTTGGACCTTGTTGTGATATTTGAATATATTTTCATACTCAACCCCTGCAATATCGTTATGTTTATAAAAAGTGTCATATATTGTCTTTATTTTTTTTATTATCAAAATCATTATTTTCTTTTATTTATCACGAAAAGGCATTGGCTAAATCAAAACAAAGGTAACCTCCAATCAGGCACATGGCGTCAGTTAGACGTCGTAGCGACGTTTGATTACGTGATGACGTCGATAAACTTTAAACATACATTGTCTTTTATCTATTTATAAGTAAATTCATTCTCGTCTTTCCTTATTTCTCTAGAAAAAAGACTTTGGTTTAAATCAAAACATAGGACACCTCATTATCTAATTCAAATAGCTAATTATAATACATAAGCTCGTTTTTACCTGTGTTGAAACTTCATCTTAGGCCATTGATCCGAGCGTTATAATTGTTAATAAATAACTTTTAACTTTTTGTTTCGAAAACATATTGGGGCTGTTATTTAGCATGTGTTTCCTCTATATTTGCGGAGGTTCGTAGAAAGTGACATCGTATTTCATATCAACAAAATCCCTATCCAGGTGACACTGATCATAACACCTGCATTGTCCATTGGCACATCCTCCAGGGGTTCCGATCGCATACGATCTCTACACCCCTGGACTGTATCATAGTAAAATTGGAGACAACAGAACAGAACAGATAATTCAGTCCTTTGATGCACATCAAAAGAGCTTATAACGGTACACTGTGGTTGACTATGTGGCTTTGAAGTTTGGCGTCGCTCACTCTGTAGTCTTTAAAGATTGTTTTTGGAGGCCTGTGATTGGTTCAGATTTGTTCCCCTGAGCTGCCTTCAGTTTTACTATGAGATAGCCAGGGTGTAGAGATCGTAAGTGATCTCAACCCCTGGAGTATCGAGGATACCATTGGCGCTTACCTTTACTCTTGTCCGTATTATGTAACACAGTAGGCTGCGAGACTAACAATTTCCATATTGTAATTTTGTACTAACTGAAATCGCATAATATAACGAGGTAATAGTTTTGATATTTAGATATCAATCATTTACATATCTGAATCATGTGAGAAGAGTCTTATCAGAAGACACTAACTATTTAAATTTAATGTCATATGCATAATGTACATATTATGTAAATAAATTGTTTTGTGTTTAGCTCGTTTGTTTCTCTCTTTTTTCCCTTTAATTGAATCAAGAGACACATTCCAAACATACCCGTCTCCCAGAATACGCACACACTCCACACACCCAGCACATTGCGTACAGCACTGTACCCAACCGGATGTGGGTAACTGTAGTTACGCTCTTCAAATATGGTGACGGGGATTTAGGTCAGATTTCGCATGCCTCAGTTGACGTAATTTGCGATATTTTAAAGGTTTTTATTCGTGTCTCACGAATCATGTTTGCGTTAGAATAAAATTTGAAGAGTAACGCATACGTAAATGATTATGAATAAGCGAAACAAGCCACCACAAAACTGACATTTAGTGGGTAACTGAAATTGATAACATGTTTTCAGTTACCTTTCAAATAGTAATATTTGCATTGCTATTTTCTTCTTTCGTAGAGATGACAGTTGAGCGCCACGCTTCAAAATTTAGTTATTTTATTTTAAAAACACATTTAATTGACGGCACGGTCAGCATTGCCCTACAAACATGTAAACTGAGGCATGCGAAATCTGACCTACATCACCGTCACCATTGTTGTAGAGCGTAACTGCAGTTACCCAAATCCGGTTCACAGTGGTACAGGGGAGGTCGATCGTAAATGACCCTGGCTGTTATTAGGACAAAAAAATCAAATACACCATCCAACCATTCAAACAATCCAGTGATGACTACTGACATCAAAGCTATACTATAATCTAATTTTTAAATCCTTCATATGTGGGATATGTTTGAAATAATCTAAACAGATTCGCCCGGAGTTCGTTAGATTTCTCAGTGGTATAGAGCCTAGAGTTCCGGAAGGATTTAAACATCTGCTTTATCAACCACTGGCACCATCAACAAGGCACTGGCCGTAATACAGTACGCAAATAATTATTTCACTAGATATTCTCCGTGATTTTACATTTTAAAAATTCTGCAAATTCCTCTTCATAAATCAAATGATTATGTAAACAATTACAAGTTACGAACATAAAATTTAATTATCTAGCAATTATTCTTAAACAATGTAAGTGCCTTTCCGCTGCAATATGTCTGAGTTGTGAGCGGTTATATCCAAACAACATTCTCTTTCTCCATATGATGCCAAAAAATGTCAAGAAAGATTCCTCGATAACTGTTGAACGGAAATTATTTAAAATCCTTAAATAGGAGGTAAAAATAATTCTATGCCAGTACGTAAATTTTTGGTACGATTGGATAGAAAATAACGTCAGGAATAACAAATACATTGTATGTTGAATTACCAACAGAATACGCTTTCGTTATTGTGTATATAGAAAATTTCCACTTACATACTGTATTATGGCCATTGATGAAGGTCAAGCGTTGGTCAAGTTTCAATTTCGAATAAGCAAGACATTATTAAGTGTATTTAAATGTATAAGCTGATACGTTAAATTTCTTGGGGTTTTTTATTCATCAAATTTGATTGTCCAGTCTGACAAATAATATTTTGTATTTTTCAACAGTTCTTTTATTTCAAAATTATGATTATAAACATTAATAAAACAAAACAAAAAATGATAACAAGAAATGTCATAGATTAGATTTAACATACTAAATCGAAATACATTTTACGGCATTTTTAGATAAAAATGGTTTTGCTAAGCAATGTAAAGATCAGGGCCCGGAACCATAAGCCTTTCTCACACAGATTTTTTACTCAAGTCTACATGTATGTAAAATCATATACTTGAGTACAAATAAAACTGCCTGAGAAAGTTTTATGATGCCGGGCCCATGGTTCGATTGTTCAAAGGGTGATTTGCTTTGTCACAGTTTAACGATAATTTTCAAATCAAAATGAAATAATTTCTCATGAAACTAACTTCATAAAATTTTACAAGATTTTCAAGAACTTTATTATTTATATTCTTCCTCAATTTAGTGAATATGATTACAGGTTTTGCGGCAAATAAATTTTTACACTAATCAAGTGAATAAGCTGTTCACCCTTTAAATAACTGCACCCTGATTTTTTCGATACATCTGAACCTCAAATAACAAATTGTTCAACGTTTTATCTGCTACAATAGCAGACAATACTTTAAATTCAAGTTCAATAGTGAAACTTAACTTGATTATTTTTTCTTTTCTACTTTCCTTCATTCCTTCTTTCTCTCCTTTTCTTTACTATTCTATTGTTTTCTAATGTGTTTTTTCTCTTTGTTTCTTTTCTTTTCATAGAATATCTATTTCTAGTCATTCCATTCATTATATTATATCTCTTAATAAATCACACTATTTAAGATATGGAAATAAAAAAACTGTATTGTTAACTTTACACCTGATATTTTTAGATAACAAACACAACAACACAGCCATTGAAAACATTATAGCATAATTAAAATGTGTGTGCCATTCTTAGCAGACTGTCACAACTGCACTTCCATAAGTTTGGATGATAACTTTTAGTAGTTCGTGAAGTCAAAGCAGCTTGAATCACGTGATTTGTACATTCTACCACGTGATCTACATATATCCATAGCCTCCTTTGTAGACGTGCGCAGTACTCTGAGGATACAGATATGTTGTCCGTGTTTCAGCCAGGCTCGGTTGGACCTCTGAAAAAACGGGATATATGGCAATACAATAGCAAATTATTAGAAACAACGGCATGCTCAATTATTTTCAGTAATGCTCATTTCATTTTGCAAAAAAAAAAACAATTTCATCTAAATCCTTTAATAATCATGTTCTGTTTTTATGGGAGCTCTCTATCCTTAGAAATGATAATACGAATCTAACGAATATCTAAAATAATAACAACAAATTATAAAAGCATTATAGCTGATATCATCACGAAATATCTATAAATAAAATACTTGTGTGGGTAAAAATAGGATAAGATGCTCTACTCAGGATCATGAACGATACCTTTCAGTCATTGTGGATTTTAAATGGTTAAATGAAAAAAAAAAATGATTTCGATAACGACGTCACGTGTGGTATTGACGAGTCCATGTGCACTAAAATGTACAAAAATGCGAAACTGAGTATACATGGCATTATTTTTTCCCATGGTCATTGTTAATCTAGTTTCTTTTCAATGTTTAATTTTTCTTGAATTGGGGTGTTCTTTTCATTTGCCGAATCTTAACACATGAAAGAAAGCAGATACAATGTGTTTCTATAAAGTTTGGGAAATATTGATAAATCAATGAAAAGTCAAGAAAATTGTACTTAATGTCAATTTTTATTGGCTTTCTTTAACGAACTATCACAACAGTTTGCAAAAGTTTCATTTTACCTTTGTATGTCTGTAAAACAAATTGTCATTTATAGTTTTATAATTCTCGCACGTATCATGCAGGTAAATAGTTACATTAGATTGTTTTATTCTTTTATATTATGTATTTTGACAATCAACGTGATGTTTTAAGAGGGAACACAAGGTAGTTTGATGGGGCGACAGAAATACTTACCTGCAATGTTAACGCTTGTGACTGGCGTGGGATTTGCGCATGCGCTGTTGGAGAAGACAACACCTGTGTTACCTTGTTGTTCACAGCAGTTGGAGTTGACGAAATACACAATGCAAGCGATGCCACATACAATCAGAGCAAGGAAGATTATCGACCCAATGACGATACCAGCAATGGCTGCTCCAGTCCTGAAATAATTGTACAAAAGACACTAGAAGATTAATCTTTTAAGCTCAAACGGTAAGTTAAGAAACTTTCAACTGAAAGCAAAGCATTAATTGATGCTATTAAAGGAAAAAAAATGCCCCCGCCCTCCCAAGAAAAAATCACAACGAAATTGATCAACAATACAACACTCCTTCAATTTATTTTCTTATTAGAAATACTAATCATATGTGTTACAATACTTGTCATTAGATTGTTGTATGTTGTTTCTATTGTTAATTAAATGATCTATCATGTTTGTTGTTACCATTCTGTCTATTGGTGTTGCATTAGTGTTGTTTTTTATTCAGTTCCTTTGTTGTTGTTGTCATTGTTGGTTGTTTAGTTTCTTCTTTCTATCATTGATTATTATGTCATGTTTTTGTAACCATCAATGGCTGTTGTAGCTACTGTTGTCATTATTGATTGTTATTTCGTGTTTTTGTTGCCACTGTCGTTGTTTGTTGTTTACTTACAAGCTTGTTGTTGTTGTTTACTTACAATCTGCAGTTTGTTGTTGTTGTTTACTTACAAGCTGACGTTGGTTGTTGTGGTTGTTTACTTGCAAGCTGTAGTTTGTTGTTGTTGTTTACTTACAAGCTGTAGTTTGTTGTTGTTGTTTACTTACAAGCTGTAGTTTGTTGTTGTTGTTTACTTACAAGCTGTAGTTTGTTGTTGTTGTTTACTTACAAGCTGTAGTTTGTTGTTGTTGTTTACTTACAAGCTGTTGTTGGTTGTTGTGGTTGTTTACTTACAATCTGCAGTTTGTTGTTGTTATTTACTTACAAGCTGTTGTTGGTTGTTGTGGTTGTTTACTTACAAGCTGCAGTTTGTTGTTGTTTACTTACAAGCTGTAGTTTGTTGTTGATGTTATTTATTATAAAACCGTAGTTTGTTGTTGTTGTTTACTTACAAGCTGTAGTTTGTTGTTGTTGTTATTTATTATAAAATTGTAGTTTCTTGTTGCTGTTTACTTACAAGCTGTAGTAGTAGGCCACAATACCGCTGTCTATATTACAACAGTAGTCCAATTCTCCGCCACAGCAGCCATTACCACAGAAGATAATACTGCCATTGTTGAAGGTACAGTAATCGGCCTCCACCGTCACTGCGAAAGAAATTAAATTCTGTGACGTCATCACAAATGTTTAATGTTATATTAAAATGTTATTTATCACATAACTGGTCCGTCCAGCCGTGTCATACGGCCATATCATACATATCGTAAGACACAAGTGTATTAACCCTATTATGACGTCACAGGTAAGCTTGACGTCAACATCTATATAAGACGTCACATGATTGTCTCCGTAGACGAAAAAGTCACATCCGAGCCGTATTTCTACTGTTTATATAAAGACGAAATCGAAAGTTTAATTATAATTCTATAAATAAAAGTTATGTCATAAATAGAGTCTTACACTCGTGACTATGTGTCCTAAAGGCTCGTGGCATATAAAATTATTGAACTCGTTTGAAAAATTTCATATCACATAGCCACTCGTGCAAAATCCTCTATATAATGAAATAAAACAAATATATGCCTTTTAGGTTAACATGGCAAATCTATTCAATAGTAATTATTGTGTTCAATATTTCAAAATAACCTGACTGGTGAATGTTAAAAAGGAGTTCACACATAGAAAGCCATAGGATATGTCGAGATCAACATTTTTTTATTTGGAAATAATCTATAATGATATGTCTGTTAGAGATTGATAGTGTTTAGATGTCGCCAATACTCGTATGTAATACACAAATGTTTTGCTGAAGGTCATGAATTTGAAGTTTTTGATGATAAATCATTTATTTAAAAAAAATAACTCTTTTAAAATTCCATTTAATAAATGAATTATTTATCATTCACAATAAAATATCCTTTTCAGTTGCGTTTATTGAAAATATACCAATATTGATCAAGAAAAGGAACCAGAAATGTGATAAAGATACTGAATCATTCTGAGTCATTAAATGTCATCAAAAATCTTACCTGCAACAAATACCAGTAATATCACCATACAGCCAAGACCTGCCATTTTGAATTATATATTACTGTTGGTCTATGTTTGAGATATATTTATAAATGACGTGTCGTCTGCTTTGTTTAACATAAACCAGTTCTTTAGTTAATTAAATGCCCATAACTCAAAGACCAATCCTCATTGTTAAATGATAATCGTCTGATAAATAACAAAGAGAATAGAACAAAAGAGTTCTACGGCATTGTTATATATGCTTCACACATATACTGATATATAGTGTATACACGAGAAAAACTAATTACAACTTGCCGATGATCAACATATTATCGAATACTTTTTACAATTATAGACTTTAAACCGGGTCAAAAATAAGTAATTATCAACCCCACCAAGACCAATACTATGATATATGTATGTAATTTTCACCATATTTTTGATGTTTGATGTTACTTCCTATCGAACGACATTTTAATTCTTAAATTATCATATATTATAAGACTCTTCATATGGGGCCCAATATAAAAGATAGGAAAATTCTACGCCAAATGTTGTAAAACCAGACGCTCGAGGGTTTTACAACAGTTTATGAGCCCGAGGGTGGAATATCCCTATTCTTTGTATATCTATTTATGAAAGAGTATTTTCTTTCATATCTTTAAACAATTTTACGATTATGAAACCCGCCATTTTGAGAAATAATTTCGAAGAAAACCGCAACTAAAAACCAATTTTCAATATCTTTAAAGTAGAATCAACATAGTTTCTGAAAATAACGCGATAATTCATGGAGAAAATAGTAATTTTGTTCAAGCAGTGATGTCACGATGTTATATTGCATGTGAAACATGTGATACAGCTTCAGTGTATTGCATGGTATTAACTACACCCAAAGGTATCAGAGAAATACTCCAGGGATTCCGATCACTTACGATCTCTACACCCCTGGACTATCTCATCGTAAAACTGGAGGCATCAGAATAGAACAGGTAATTTAGTCCTTTGATGTACATCAAAAGAGCCGTATAACGGTACACTGTGGTTGACTGTGTGGCTTTGATGTTAGGCGTCGCTCTCTCTGTAGTCTTCAAAGGAAATCTTTGCTGGTCTGTGATTGGTCAAATGTTTTCCGCTGAGCTGCCTTCAATTTCACTTTGAGATAGTCCAGGGGTGTAGAGATCGTAAGTGATCGGAACCCCTGGAGTATAGAGGATGGTATTAACTACACCCAAAGGTATCAGAGAAATATATCATATTTTTATTCTAAATCAAAAGTTTGCAGAAACTGCACATTTTATCCCATCCTCGATACTCCAGATGTATCGCTGGACTATCTCATAGTAAAAACTGAAGGCAGTTCAGGAGAAAAATTCTGATCAATTACAGGTCTGCAAAGATTTCCTATGAATATTATAAAATTAGCTGACGTCCAACTTCAAATCAGTACATAAACACAATGTACCGTTATTCGTTTCTTTTAATTTACATCAAACGACCAAATTGTCTGTGTCTGTTGGTTTCATTTTACTATGACATATTCCGGGGATATATTTAACGACAGTGATAGTAACCCCTGGAATATCGAGGATGAGTTTTTTATTAATCAAACATTTACTTATCCGCCATTATCCCCGTTCCTATTTCTGTCATCCTCGATACTCCAGGGGTTCCGATCACTTACGATCTCAACGCCCATGGACTATCTCACAGTAAAACTGAAGGCAGCTCAGGGGAACAAATCCGAACCAATTACAGGCCTACAAAAAGGACAACAGAGAGAAAACGACGCCCAACTTCAAAGCCACACAGCAACCACAGTGTACCGTTATACTGTTCTTTGGATATGCTTCAAAGGACTAAATCACGTATTCTTTTCTGTTTCCTCCAGTTTTTCTATGAGATAGTCTATGGGTGTAGAGACCGTAAGTGATCGGAACCCCTGGGGTGTCGAGGATGGATAGCGTACAACATACATCCTCATAGAAATACTGAACTGAAAGTCTGTACACAAACAACGATGGTTTTTGGTTTCGTCTTTTAAAACGAATTACGTTTATTTCATATTCTTAAAGTAATTATATGAAAAACACCTTTTAAAACATAACAAACGAAGAAATTTAATACATTTCATCTTCGACTACAAAGTCAAGGGGAGTAACTCGTATAGGACAATTTATTTGACTAAGAACACTGAATTCGGCAGTCCGCAAAATTTGTAATCAAGACGGTTTAGGCTGGGAACGAAGGTGTCCGGATTATCGAGGGTCCACTGTATTTTCTTTTGAAATTTTGCACGTTAACTATTACTGTTGAAAGTGCACGGAACAGTCCACATGTGCATTCTTCTCATATGGCTCAAACTCGACACAGCTCTCCCGTTCGCTTAGCATCAGTTTAGTGTTGTAGTAATTACTTCAGCATGAATACATTCAGTAGATAATAACCGATCATTTCATTTATTACCCATTTATTTTTTTCATGTGTTTCATGTGCATGTTTCTGATTGGATACATCTCTTCTTATATAACTAAAGTGCATGTTACTTTTCTCCCTTTGAATCCGTCTACCTAGGTCTCTTTCCATACAATCTGGATTTGTTTTAACGGGATGAAAAGTTGTACTTTTTCATTTTCTTTCAATACTGACCAGTGTTCAGTTGTAATAAATAATGATAGTGCTGTTGTGCCCATTAGAATGCTACATAGGCTATTGTAGCGCTACAATAGCTGTGGTTGTAGGCTAATTATCCACGGGTTAAGATCTCAAGACTAAGATATATCTTAACATAGAGTATGGAGTTTTGAACTGGTATTTTGTACTTACATTATGGCCTTGTTTTCGTCAAATGGACGTTTTTAGAACTTAAATTCATGTTAGTGAATATATAACGGTGTAAAAATGCATATAAAATATTATATGTTTATATATATCAAGCAAGATAATTAATTAGCTTCCTTTTTTATTCAGGAGCCTTAGAATGATAGCCATATTTCAAACTGCTGCATTTATCAATAAAATACTATTCATGATGTCTTGTAACTTAGTATTACATGTGCTCATCAAACATTGTCAGCATGTCCAATTTAGACTTTTTGTCATTAATTCTATAGTTAGTGTCCATATGAATTTCTTTTTTTTTATCTCTGCCTCAGGGCTCTATATATACACGGACAGTTTAAGAAAGGAACGTGGTTCAATGGTCTATTTACTCGATATGGGCGCTATATATTATCATTATGACCGATTAATCAAAATGAAGACTGTTCATTTACGTATGTTAATTGCTCATTTAAATGTGACAAGCAATTTGGGCATAATAACGACAAATTTTCTTTCTGGTGACATCTTCCCCACCATCCACCCTTGGGTAATTTAGCTATAAAGCAAATCTGAAAAACAAAAATCGGTGGATTGTAATTTGGATGTATTACATCACGAGTTAAATAAGTGTATTAATGATGTACAGAATACACGATTCAAGTGTTGTTGAGGTATTTGACGTATTTCACATTTGTAAAGCACTGTATTTTGGGAAAACCCATTTTATCGTGAACATTACAAAGATAATGAAAAGGGAGTTTGCTTCATAGAACGGAATTGAACGATTCAGACTTACAAACACGCAGAAAATATTTTTAAATGTATAAAAATATTTTTTTTTAAATCCTAATCTTAATTATAATTATCGGTGAAATATATGAAATTGTTAAAACAATATTTGTCTTACACCACCATGTCACACAACTCATCCTAAATATAAAGATGTCGTCGACTGCCAGATGCTTGAAACTTGTTCTAAGATCAAGAGTATATTCGTAGCCAGTCTAGGTTGTCACTCGAAACAAAGCTCCCAAACCAGTACCTTATTATTCCAGTACACGCCCTGATGACCTTTTCGATATCCAAACTGACTTCCCTCTTAACGGATTCACAACTCTGAATTCTGAACAGTGTTCAGTGATATATATACTAAATTTAACGATTCATTAAAACGACACATCTAGTAAACTAGACAATATCCTATGAAGGTGTGATCACGTTATATGTTGTTCAACACTAAAGTGTCCCGGTGCACCTGATACAATTTATGATGTAATTAATTAAAATTGTGTATTGTAAAACAACGCAACTTTATATCCGATATATAACGATGCTGTCGATTGCAAAAATGTTCACTTTCCCACTGTCACGACCTAGACAGCGCAAAACTGTTGCTCGAGCTAAAAAATACATTACAGGTAAAATGTAACATGACGTATTTTGAAGCTTCTATACAGTGAGCCCTCGATAATCCGGACATCAAATGTTGATGTCCGAAAAATATTCAGTCCGGATTTTAATGTTAGGGAACGGATTACCGTAACGTTACATATTATCTAAGAACACAAAACTCGTCAATGCAGGAAATTCGTAATCTGGACGGTACAGACTGGGATCGAATGTGGCCGGATTAACGAAGGTTCACTGTATACAAAATAGATTGCCATGACCTATTGCGTTGTTCGCATCATAAACGGCAAACTCTACAGTACTATTATTTAAAAGGTACATTAATAAGATATATATTTCGGTGTGAAATGAACGTTTATTTATATGAATCACTAATCCATACTGATTCTTTCCCTACCAAGGACAATGGGGACAACCTACGTCACCGGAAGGGATATCGGGCACACAAAAACAATGAAAAAACGCCCGCTTCAAGATGAAAATCGGCTGAAATTATGACATACAAGCAATGCATCTTTTAAACCTATCGTGCGTCAAAGACAGTGTATTGTTAGAGATTCTATGAAGCTATTAAATATGGTCAAACTAGCTCAGATAATGCAAACACCTCGACACAATATTTTTCGACAGCAGGGATATCGGTCACATTTTATTCACTAAAACGTTAAAAGTTGTAAATAAATAAATTTTGCTGCCACAAAACTGTCCCGTTTACTAATATGTAATATATGACTGTTGAAAGAAAATATTTCATTCATTATATCTGCTTGTGGAGAAACATAGACGGTTCTTAATTAGAAATTATGAAAGTGATATCGGTCACACTTAGAACTGTAGGGGTAACGGTCACATCCAAAGTTGCGAAAACTGAATATTACAGCATTGTACATGTAATCGTTATTTACGCATTCATGCAACTCCAATGGATACCCCGTCAAAATACTTTTATTGAATTTATCTTTTAAACCCACTATCAGCAAATGGTTGGCGAGCTATAAAAATAGCCTTCCCCCATTGCTCGTCATCCGTCCGTCTTTTATTTCTGTTATTTCTCTGAAAGTACTGGAGGGGTTTCATATGTAGATCCAGTTTTGTATAATATATTTCGGAATCAATCCGAAATCGATTTATTTCGATACCGTTACATGTATTTGCCAGAGAGTATTAAGGATAATTTTCAAATTTCATGTTTAGAAAGTCATCTTTCTTGATTCTAATAGATGGACTTGTTGCTGTGGTTCAAATTCAACATGTGAGCTTAATACTTAATGAACCTTTCTGGAATTTTATAAGTTCAACATGTATCTCTCTCTTTACTCTTGTTGTGTATAATGCACCAATTGGAAAACGCGGTAGTCGACAACTTGAAGTTCGTTACCATGTAGACATACAATTATCAAATATCTTGTTCGATATAGACATTTTGGTAATCATTTTTAACATAGGAATGTATTTATTAATGCTCATTTTTTTAGACAGACAAGATTACAAAATAATGAATATTTGGCTATCTTGAAATTATTTGACTACCACGGTGCTTTATAGCATTCATATACATATATTTACTTTTTCACTGAAACCCTAATATGTATACTTACCAAGCGCATTTGACATTCAGGGGTGCATGATCTGCTATCCGCTTATTTTCAATTGATGTCATAATTTTTGTGCCATCGATCACAGAAAATGGCTGTTTCGTCCTTGACGATATTGATTTTTTTCTTTATAGATACAAATATCTTCGGATGTTATCATATAAGTGTTATCAAATGAAAATATATTCATTAAATTGCATTCAGTTGACAATTAGGGGAGTATGAATGCCAACTGGACATCTGTTAATTCAACATGAAGCGCTGAAGATATTGGACCAACATGTTAAATTGACCGATTTGTAAATCCAATGATAAACGTCACGATATCTCTTGGCCCTCTTGCATGTTATCAATTGATGATCATTTGTGCTATTATTGTTAAGTTATATTTTAAGTACCTTTTCAATCGTTATCTGTGGAGAAATTATTAGTGAATTGACATGTAGAACCGTACTAACGCTATCAGCTAAAAACCCTCAGTGATCCTGTGTATCATGTATTCACGTATTTCTGTAGCTTATAGATCAGTGTGCTGAATGTACCTGAATGATTAGTTAGGGGAAACAACGCTGCAATATTTCAGCAATCTTTACGAAGCGACAAACCATTTCAAAATCTTTGGATGTGACCGTTACCCTGTGAACGACATCCTTTTTAAAAACAACAAACCACCAACTAGGTTATACAGGTATGTCACTTTTGTAGCGGATAAAATGAACGATAGCTACTACTTGAAATATAAGGTATTTTATATCAGTAAATAACAATAAAGTTAAAAAAAAATACACTTGACATATTTTCGGTGAATATAATGTGACCAATAGCCACGCTTTGGAAAAAAAGACGGACGGATGATGAGCAATAGACGAAAAGCGATTTCAATAGCTCGTTAACCATTTGCTGATAGGGGGTTAAAAAGTCGTCTTTCAAGATCAGATAAATTCAATAAAAGTATTTTGGCGTCTTATCCACAGTTTTCATAACTTTGGATGTGACCGTTACCCCTAAAGTTCTAAGTGTGACCGATATCACTTTCATAATTTCTAATTAAGCACCGTATATAATTCTCCACTAGCAGATATAATGAATGAAATATTTTCTTCCAACCGTCATATATTACATATTAGTAAACGGGACAGTTTTGTGGCAGCAAAATTTATTTATTTGCAATTTATAACGTTTTAGTGAATAAAATGTGACCGATATCCCTGCTGTCGGAAAATATTGTGTCGAGGTGTTTGCATAATCTGAGCTAGTTTGACGATATCTAATAATTTCACAGAGTCTCTAACAATACACTGTCTTTGACGCGCGATAGGTTTAGAAGATGCGTTGCTTTTATGTCATAATTTCAGCCGATTTTCATCTTGAAGCGGGCGTTTTTTCATTGTTTTTGTGTGCCCGATATCACTTCCGGTGACGTAGGTTGTCCCCATTGAAGTTGTTGAGTAACATAGAATTATATTGATTTATATATTTTACCGTTTATTATAAGTACATTTTAATGCAGTTATTTTTCATCATTGAAATGTCTTTTTAGCGAACATTGAATTAAAATGATTTATCAAACACGTGTTTTCTCATTTTTCGGTACGAAAGCATGAGAGGAACGCTTTTTGAGAACAGTACTTAAGATCTTTTTCGTTATACTGAATAAAATTAGTCACACTGTATGTTGATCCTCCGATGTGTTTTTAGTAATGTGTCTTTGTAGCTCAGATGGTTGAGCCGTTGGCAACATGTGCTAATGGTTCTGAGTTCGAAACATCATTTGGTCTGCTTTTTTGTTTTTATTTAAACAATCAATATTAATCCCTTGTTTTGTCATGTCAAATAGATATTCTAAATTGTATGTCATATCAAATAAATGTAATCAAAGACAAGTGTATGATAAAAAATAACCGTATTAAAATGTCGTTTTGATAAACGATAAATGTAAGTTGTAGACAATTTGTCACATCAACCTTGGCTTAGTGATTCATATAAATATACTTTAGATTCACACCGAAATATATTTCTCATTTATGTACCTTTTAAATAATAAATACTGTTGAGTTTGACGTGTATTATGCGAACAATGCAATAGGTCATGAAAATATATTTTGGATATAGAGATAAAAAATATGTCATGTTACATTTTACCTGTAGCGTATTTGTTTAGCTCGAGCAACAGTTTTGCGCTGCCTAGGTCATGGCAGGCGGAAAGTGAACATTTTTGCAATCGACGGCATCGTTATAAATAGGATATAAAGTTGTGCTGATTTACAATACACAATTTTATCAATTACATCATATATTGTATCAGGCTTACCGTAACACTCTAATTTTAAACAACATATAATGTGACCACACCTTCATAAAATGTTGTCAAGTTTACTAATGTCGTTTTCTCATGAACCGTTATATTGAGTATATATCACCGAACATTGGTCAGAATTTAGAGTGGTGAAGAGAGAAGAAAGTTTGGATATCGAAAAGGTCGTTAGGGCGTGTAATGGGATAATGAGGAACTGGTTTGGGAGCTTTGTTTCAAGTGACAACCTAGACTGGCTACGAATATCACTCTTGGTCTCAGAACAAATTTCAATCATCTGGTAATCGACGCCATCGTTATATTTAGGAGAAGTTGTGTGACATGGTAGTATAAGACAAATATTGCTTTAAAGTACACAATTTTATAAATTTATTGAGACTTATGATTAAGATTGGGATTTTTTTTTTAAATATTTTGTACATTTAAAAAATATTTTCTGTGTGTTTGTAAAGTCTGGATCGTTCCATCGCGTTCTTTGAAGCAAAACTCCTTTTGATTCTCTTTGTAACGTTCAATATACGTCAGGATTAAAAAAACGGGTTTTCCCAAAATTTATTGCTTTTCAAATATTTTTTACGTCAAATACCTCAACTAAATTTGAATCAAGTATTTTGTACAACATGCATATTAATAAAACCAGAACATGACGGATCAAAGCATTTATTTCTAACTCGTGACACAATACATGCAAATTACAAGTCATCCGATTCTTGGTTTTCACAAGTGCTTTATAGCTAAGTTACCCAAGGGTGGATGGTGGGGGAGATGTGACCAGAAATAAATTTAGTCGTTATTATGCCCAAATTGCATGTCACATTTAAATGAGCAATTTACATATGTAAATGAATAGTAACCTTCATTTTCATTAATCGGTCACAATGATAATATAGAGCACCCATATTGGGTAAATAGGTCCTTGTATATATAACCTTGAGGCAGAGATAAAAAAAAAAGAAATACATATGGATACTAACTGAAGAATTAATGAGAAAAAGTCTCAATTTGACATGCTGTTAATAGGCAATGTTTGATGAGCACATGTAATATTAAGATTTTATTGATACATGCAGCAGGTTCAAATATGGCTATCATTCTAAGGCTCCCGAATAAAAGGGGGAAGCTACATAATTATCTTGCTTTATATATTTATATATATATAGTATCAGGTTTAACGGGACTCTTGAGTTGTTTTAAAACTAAAAACCTAAAACTAAAATCCTTTTTCTTCATGTAGCACATCGGAGGATCAACTTATACTATGACTCATTTTATTCAATGTAACGAAAAAGAACTTAAATCCAGTTCTCATAAAGCGGTCCTTTCATGCTTTCGTACCGAAAAATGAGAATACACGTGTTTGATCAATTATTTTGATTCAATGTCCGTTAAAAAGAGTACGAATCATTGTCAGAAAGACTATTAGTGATGTGTCTATATAGCTCAGAAGGTTTAGGCGTTGCTACCATGTGCTAAAGGATCTGAGTTCGAATCATCGGTAGGTCTGCTTCTTATTTTTCTTTAAATAAGCAATAGCAAATCCTTTGTTTTGTCATGTCAAATATATATTTTACATTATATGTCATATCAAATCAATATAATCAAAGACAAATGTATGATATAAAAACTTATTAAAATGTTCTTATAATCAACGATGATAGGATATATACAATACATAATTTTATCAATTACATCCGTTCTTTGAAGCAAAACTCCTTTTGATTCTCTTTGTAACGTTCAATATACGTCAGGATTAAAAAAAACGGGTTTTCCCAAAATTTATTGCTTTTCAAATATTTTTTACGTCAAATACCTCAACTAAATTTGAATCAAGTATTCTGTACATCATGCACATTAATAAAACCAGAACATGACGGATCAAAGCATTTATTTCTAACTCGTGACACAATACATGCAAATTACAAGTCATCCAATTCTTGGTTTTCACAAGTGCTTTATAGCTAAGTTACCCAAGGGTGGATGGTGGGGGAGATGTGACCAGAAATAAATTTAGTCGTTATTATGCCCAAATTGCATGTCACATTTAAATGAGCAATTTACATATGTAAATGATTATTGACCTTCATTTTCATTAATCGGTCACAATGATAATATAGAGCACCCATATTGGGTAAATAGGTCCTTGTATATATATAACATTGAGGCAGAGATAAAAAAAAAGAAATACATATGGATACTAACTGAAGAATTAATGACAAAAAGTCTCAATTTGACATGCTGTTAATAGGCAATGTTTGATGAGCACATGTAATATTAAGATTTTATTGATACATGCAGCAGGTTCAAATATGGCTATGATTCTAAGGCTCCCGAATAAAAGAGGAAGCTACATAATAATCTTGCTTTATATATTTATATATGTAGTATCAGGTTTAACGGGACTCTTGAGTTGTTTTAAAACTAAAACCTAAAACTAAAATCCTTTTTGTTCATGTAGCACATCGGAGGATCAACTTATACTATGACTCATTTTATTCAATGTAACGAAAAAAGAACTGAAATCCAGTTCTCATAAAGCGGTCCTTTCATGCTTTCGTACCGAAAAATGAGAATACACGTGTTTGATCAATTATTTTAATTCAATGTCCGTTAAAAAGAGTACGAATCATTGTCAGAAAGACTATTAGTGATGTGTCTATATAGCTCAGAAGGTTTAGGCGTTGGTACCATGTGCTAAAGGATCTGAGTTCGAATCATCGGTAGGTCTGCTTCTTATTTTTCTTTAAATAAGCAATAGCAACCCTTTGTTTTGTCATGTCAAATATATATTTTACATTATATGTCATATCAAATCAATATAATCAAAGACAAATGTATGATATAAAAACTTATTAAAATGTTCTTATAATCAACGATGATAGGATATGAATAGGATATAAAGTTATGCTGATTTACAATACATAATTTTATCAATTACATCATAATTTGTATCAGGTTTACCGTAACACTATCGTTTTAAACACCATATAACGTGATCACACCTTCAAAGAATATTGTAAAGTTTACTAATGTCGTTTTCCCCATGGACCGTTATATTGAGTATATATCACCGAAGATCGGTCACAATTTAGAGTGGTGAAACTGTTAAGGGAGAAGAAAGTGTGGATATCGAAAATGTCGTTAGGGCGTGTAATGGGATAAAAGGTACTGGTTTGGGAGCTTTGATTCAAGTGACAACCTAGACTGGCTAAGAATATCACTCTTGGTCTCAGAACAAATTTCAATCATCTGGTAATCGACGCCATCGTTATATTTAGGATGAGTTGTGTGACATGGTAGTATAAGACAAATATTGTTTTAAAGTACACACTTTCATAAATTTCATTAAGAATTATAATTAAGATTGTTATTCTTTTTTATATTTTTTACATTTAAAAAATATTTTCTGTGTGTTTGTAAAGTCTGGATCGTTCCATCGCGTTCTTTGAAGCAAAACTCCTTTTGATTCTCTTTGTTACGTTCAATATACGTCAGGATTTAAAAAAAACGGGTTTTCCCAAAATTTATTGCTTTTCAAATATTTTTTACGTCAAATACCTCAACTAAATTTGAATCAAGTATTTTGTACAACATGCACATTAATAAAACCAGAACATGACGGATCAAAGCATTTATTTCTAACTCGTGACACAATACATGCAAATTACAAGTCATCCGATTCTTGGTTTTCACAAGTGCTTTATAGCTAAGTTACCCAAGGGTGGATGGTGGGGGACATGTGACCAGAAATAAATTTAGTCGTTATTATGCCCAAATTGCATGTCACATTTAAATGAGCAATTTACATATGTAAATGATTATTGACCTTCATTTTCATTAATCGGTCACAATGATAATATAGAGCACCCATATTGGGTAAATAGGTCCTTGTATATATAACCTTGAGGCAGAGATAAAAAAAAGAAATACATATGGATACTAACTGAAGAATTAATGAGAAAAAGTCTCAATTTGACATGCTGTTAATAGGCAATGTTTGATGAGCACATGTAATATTAAGATTTTATTGATACATGCAGCAGGTTCAAATATGGCTATGATTCTAAGGCTCCCGAATAAAAAGGAAGCTACATAATTATCTTGCTTTATATATTTATATATAGAGTATCAGGTTTAACGGGACTCTTGAGTTGTTTTAAAACTAAAACCTAAAACTAAAATCCTTTTTGTTCATGTAGTACATCGGAGGATCAATTTATACTATGACTCATTTTATTCAATGTAACGAAAATGAACTTAAATCCAGTTCTCATAAAGCGGTCCTTCCATGCTTTCGTACCGAAAAATGAGAATACACGTGTTTGATCAATTATTTTGATTCAATGTCCGTTAAAAAGAGTACGAATCATTGTCAGAAAGACTATTAGTGATGTGTCTATATAGCTCAGAAGGTTTAGGCGTTGCTACCATGTGCTAAAGGATCTGAGTTCGAATCATCGGTAGGTCTGTTTTTTTATTTTTCTTTACATAAGCAATAGCAATCCTTTGTTTTGTCATGTCAAATATATATTTTACATTATATGTCATATCAAATAAATATAATCAAAGACAAATGTATGATAAAAAAACTTATTAAAATGTCCTTATAATCAACGATGATAGGATATAAATAGGATATAAAGTTGTGCTGATTTACAATACATGATTTAATCAATTACATCATAAATTGTATCAGGTTTACCGTAACACTATCGTTTTAAACACCATATAACGTGATCACACCTTCAAAGAATATTGTAAAGTTTACTAATGTCGTTTTCTCATGGACCGTTATATTGAGTATATATCACCGAAGATCGGTCACAATTTAGAGTGGTGAAACTGTTAAGGGAGAAGAAAGTTTGAATATCCAAAAGGTCGTTAGGGCGTGTAATGAGATAAAAGGTACTGGTTTGGGAGCTTTGATTCAAGTGACAACCTAGACTGGCTAAGAATATCACTCTTGGTCTCAGAACAAATTTCAATCATCTGGTAATCGACGCCATCGTTATATTTAGGATGAGTTGTGTGACATGGTGGTGTAAGACAAATATTGTTTTAAAGTACACACTTTCATAAATTTCATTGAGAATTATAATTAAGATTGTTATTCTTTTTTATATTTTTTACATTTAAAAAATATTTTCTGTGTGTTTGTAAAGTCTGGATCGTTCCATCGCGTTCTTTGAAGCAAAACTCCTTTTGATTCTCTTTGTAACGTTCAATATACGTCAGGATTAAAAAAACGAGTTTTCCCAAAATTTATTCCTTTTCAAATATTTTTTACGTCAAATACCTCAACTAAATTTGAATCAAGTATTCTGTACATCATGCACATTAATAAAACCAGAACATGACGGATCAAAGCATTTATTTCTAACTCGTGACACAATACATGCAAATTACAAGTCATCCAATTCTTGGTTTTCACAAGTGCTTTATAGCTAAGTTACCCAAGGGTGGATGGTGGGGGAGATGTGACCAGAAATAAATTTAGTCGTTATTATGCCCAAATTGCATGTCACATTTAAATGAGCAATTTACATATGTAAATGATTATTGACCTTCATTTTCATTAATCGGTCACAATGATAATATAGAGCACCCATATTGGGTAAATAGGTCCTTGTATATATAACCTTGAGGCAGAGATAAAAAAAAAAAGAAATACATATGGATACTAACTGAAGAATTAATGACAAAAAGTCTCAATTTGACATGCTGTTAATAGGCAATGTTTGATGAGCACATGTAATATTAAGATTTTATTGATACATGCAGCAGGTTCAAATATGGCTATGATTCTAAGGCTCCCGAATAAAAGAGGAAGCTACATAATTATCTTGCTTTATATATTTATATATAGTAGTATCAGGTTTAACGGGACTCTTGAGTTGTTTTAAAACTAAAACCTAAAACTAAAATCCTTTTTGTTCATGTAGCACATCGGAGGATCAACTTATACTATGACTCATTTTATTCAATGTAACGAAAAAGAACTGAAATCCAGTTCTCATAAAGCGGTCCTTTCATGCTTTCGTACCGAAAAATGAGAATACACGTGTTTGATCAATTATTTTAATTCAATGTCCGTTAAAAAGAGTACGAATCATTGTCAGAAAGACTATTAGTGATGTGTCTATATAGCTCAGAAGGTTTAGGCGTTGCTACCATGTGCTAAAGGATCTGAGTTCGAATCATCGGTAGGTCTGCTTCTTTATTTTTCTTTAAATAAGCAATAGCAATCCTTTGTTTTGTCATGTCAAATATATATTTTACATTATATGTCATATCAAATCAATATAATCAAAGACAAATGTATGATATAAAAACTTATTAAAATGTTCCTTATAATCAACGATGATAGGATATGAATAGGATATAAAGTTGTGCTGATTTACAATACATAATTTTATCAATTACATCATAAATTTGTATCAGGTTTACCGTAACACTATCGTTTTAAACACCATATAACGTGATCACACCTTCAAAGAATATTGTAAAGTTTACTAATGTCGTTTTCCCATGGACCGTTATATTGAGTATATATCACCGAAGATCGGTCACAATTTAGAGTGGTGAAACTGTTAAGGGAGAAGAAAGTGTGGATATCGAAAATGTCGTTAGGGCGTGTAATGGGATAAAAGGTACTGGTTTGGGAGCTTTGATTCAAGTGACAACCTAGACTGGCTAAGAATATCACTCTTGGTCTCAGAACAAATTTCAATCATCTGGTAATCGACGCCATCGTTATATTTAGGATGAGTTGTGTGACATGGTAGTATAAGACAAATATTGTTTTAAAGTACACACTTTCATAAATTTCATTGAGAATTATAATTAAGATTGTTATTCTTTTTTATATTTTTTACATTTAAAAAATATTTTCTGTGTGTTTGTAAAGTCTGGATCGTTCCATCGCGTTCTTTGAAGCAAAACTCCTTTTGATTCTCTTTGTTACGTTCAATATACGTCAGGATTTAAAAAAACGGGTTTTCCCAAAATTTATTGCTTTTCAAATATTTTTTACGTCAAATACCTCAACTAAATTTGAATCAAGTATTTTGTACAACATGCACATTAATAAAAACAGAACATGACGGATCAAAGCATTTATTTCTAACTCGTGACACAATACATGCAAAATTACAAGTCATCCGATTCTTGGTTTTCACAAGTGCTTTATAGCTAAGTTACCCAAGGGTGGATGGTGGGGGAGGATGTGACCAGAAATAAATTTTAGTCGTTATTATGCCCAAATTGCATGTCACATTTAAATGAGCAATTTACATATGTAAATGATTATTGACCTTCATTTTCATTAATCGGTCACAATGATAATATAGAGCACCCATATTGGGTAAATTAGGTCCTTGTATATATAACATTGAGGCAGAGATAAAAAAAAAGAAATACATATGGATACTAACTGAAGAATTAATGACAAAAAGTCTCAATTTGACATGCTGTTAATAGGCAATGTTTGATGAGCACATGTAATATTAAGATTTTATTGATACAGTGCAGCAGGTTCAAATATGGCTATGATTCTAAGGCTCCCGAATAAAAGAGGAAGCTACAATAATTATCTTGCTTTATATATTTATATATATGTAGTATCAGGTTTAACGGGACTCTTGAGTTGTTTTAAAACTAAAACCTAAAACTAAAATCCTTTTTGTTCATGTAGCACATCGGAGGATCAACTTTATACTATGACTCATTTTATTCAATGTAACGAAAAAGAACTTAAATCCAGTTCTCATAAAGCGGTCCTTTCATGCTTTCGTACCGAAAAATGAGAATACACGTGTTTGATTTCAATTATTTTGATTCAATGTCCTTCAATGAGTTACTGTGCAGATAACATTAATAGTGTGTACAGTGTAGACTTATGTATGGATGTCAGTCACTATATAGCTCATGGTTCGAGTTTGATTTAGGGGGCTTTGCCTACCCATGTGCAAAGAGATCTGAGTCGAAAACATCAGTAGGTCCCTGCTTTCTCATGTCAAATAGATATTCTGATTACAAAAGGCATTAAATAGCAATCCATTGACAAGTTTGATCATGATCAAATTATAATTTTCACTTAGTAATACAGTTATGATGTCAAATAACAAAGTAAATATGTCGACTTTCAACATTGACAGGGAATGTATGAGTAAGAATTAGTAACTTCATATTAAATAGTCCTTATAATTTCAAACCGATGATAGGGATATTAAAAAGGTATATGGTTTAAGCTAGTAAATGTGCTGATTTACTGCTTGACTTTGGCGTTATCACTTACATCATACATTTCAATAGGCCGTGGCCGTAACACTGGATCGTTTTAAACATATTATAAATACGTCATGTGGACATTTTAACTGTCAGTATTATATTTTCTAGGCAACGTTTCCTTACGGTTACGATACCCTAGTGACGTAGCTGGGGGAAATACCGTGATATCACCAACGAAGACTCGGTAACAACTCAGAGTGTGATGAAACTGTTAAATGAGGGGCGGTGATGATTGGTTTTTTAGAACATAAGAACAAGCGTCGTGAGGGCGTGTAATGGAATAAAAGGTACTGTTTTGGGAGGCTTTGTTTAGAGTGTCCAAACCTAGACTGCACAAGTATATTCACTCTTCGGTCTCAGAACAAATTTCAATCATCTGTCAATCGACGCCATCGTTATATATTGGATAGGATAGTTTTGTGACTATGGTGGTTGTAAGAAATATTCGTTGTTTTAACAGTACAACAATTCCATAAATTTCATTGAGAATTATAAATCAAGATTAGAATGTTTTGCTTTTATATTTTGACTTTTAAAATAATTTGTCAGTTGGGTTTTGTAAAGTCAGGATGTTCAATCTCGGTTTTATTAAGAAAATTCTTATTCATTCTCTTTGTAACGTTAACGATAAGTTAGATGAAAAACTTGTTTTTCCTCAAATACACCATTTTACAAATATTTGTTTTACGTCAAATAGCGCAACAAAATTCGAGAAGTGCATTCTGTAGAACATGAACATTGATAAAACTAGAATATGACAGATCAAAACGTTTTATTTTAACTCGTGACATAATATGTGCAAATTAAAGTCATCCCATTTTCTTGGTTTCAGAAGTGCTTTTTAGCTAATTTACCCAAGGGTGGATGGTGGGGGAGATGTCAGTAGAAATAAAATTTAGTCGTTACTATGCCAAATTGTATGTCACATTTAAATGAGCAATTTACATATGCTAATGAATATTAACCTTCATTTTCATTATCAAATCGGATAGTAAATAGTTGCACAGATATCGAGTAAATAAGCCCATGTAGAAAACGTTCCCTTTCCTAAATTGTCCTTTTTTATATATAACCTTGAGATAGAGATAAAAATGTAGAATTCATATGGATACTGACTGAAGGGTTAATGACAAAAAGTCTAAATTGGACATGCTGTTATTAGGCAATGTTTGATGAGCCATGTAGATGATATTAACTAAAAAGATGCCATCAATAGTATATTTATTGATATAATGCAGCAGGTTGAATATGGCTATATATATCATTCGAAGTCCCTAAATAAAAGAGGAAGCTAATTAATTATCTTTTTTTATAATATATATATATTAAACATATAGTTATAAATATAATAAAAATTTTAACGGTTTTCCAACTAAAAGAAAATCTAAATCCATTTTTTGTTCATTAAATCGGCGGAATCTTTATCACTTCATATGGCTTAATTTTATTCATGTATATAAAATACAACTTACTCTGTGTCAATCAAAAGTTTTTTCATTTGCAGTCGAACCGAAAAATGAGAAAAAACGTGTTTTCATTTCAATACGCTAAAACTTCCAAAAAATGTCAGAACATTATTAATGTGTCTGTGGTATGCTCAGTTGTTTCAACTTAACATGTCTGCTAATGGGTAGGTTCGGTCGATATCATCACTATTCAGATTTGTTTTTTCTTTAATAAAATGAAAGGAATTTTTTGTCAAATGAAATTGTTTGCCTTTTCATAGATGTATTAAATATTACAAAAAAATATTATAAACATTTTTTTTTTCCGCTAAAGATTATGTATTGCTTGCTTTCCATATTTTACCGTAGATATCACGGGCATATGACAATTTTTGGGAACATTTTGATGTCATGTCTATACTATATACGGAGTCGATTATATACAAAGGTGTTTTTTTTAACCATAAGAAGTTTTTATTAAAAGGTAAGGGCATAACATACCTTTAAATTTTTTTGTAATATATTTCAATGATATCTTTTAGATAGCGTTACATTGAACCCCTCGTTTCTATGTGTCATTGTGATCCAGGTAGTTCTTTATGGCGTTAAAGACCCTGCTGCCTCTTTCATGTAAAATACCACATTAAAATATCACTTTATAATACATCTGACCGATGCAAATGTAACAAAATGTGTGATTCTGTGCTCGAAACAGTAAGTACAAATAGTATTAAAGTTGCAAATGCAGTATTTAATTAAACGGTATTATTATCAAATCAGTAATTTACCGAAATATATGGTTTAATATGGCTATCATTAAAAAGTCATGATCCTAAATACTATGAAGCAAATCGCTGATTCTTTGCATTATGCGAACATTTTTTACAAATACACATTGTAATTTTATTTGGACTTTTAAGACATTTTCAAACTGCATTTTACCTGAATAAGACCTTCAAAGATCATTTTCTAGATTACAACGATTCGTTTTCATGCACGAAAAGGTATATTTTGTATATATCACGAATTACTGATCAGAATTCAGAGTTTATGATACGAAAAGAGGGAGGCCGGCTTAGTCTAAAAGATAATTAGGTGAGGCAGATGTAAAAATAAAGAAAATGTATATATAATGGTACTGTAATTGGTATGGGAGCTTTGTTTCTAGTGACAACCTAGACTGGCCAAGAATATCACTCTTGGTTTTTTATTTTAACTGTCAATAAAAGACGACATCGTTATATTTAGAATGAGTTGTTGATATGATGGTGTAAGAAACTAAATATGTTTTAAAATACTAAAGTACACAAAATTCATAAATTCAATGACATCGGAAATTTAAATCAAGATTAGGATTTATTTTTTTTAATATTTGTACATTTAAAAAATATTTTCTGTGTGTTTGTAAGTCTTGATCGTTCAATCTCGTTTGTATTAAGCAAAATTTCTATTTCATTATCTTTGTAACGTTTACGATAAGTTAGGATACAAAACTTGTTTTTTTAATTCGAAATTTTCAAATACACCATTTTGCAAAATATTTTTTACGTCAAATATAGCGCAACAAAATTAAAGGATCTGAGTAGTGTATTCTGTAGAACATGAACATTGATTAAACTAGAAATATTACAGATCAAAACGTTTTTATTTTAATTTATGTTAACGTATATCATATGCAAAAAAAAAATCAAAGATTTGGAGTTCAGAAGCTTTTTATATAGGATATGCTAAATTTATAAAGGGTGGATGGTGATAGATGTCAGTTTTAGAAAATAAATTAGTCGTTACTATGCCAAATTGTATGTCACATTTAAATGAATATCACAATCAATTTACATATGCAAAATGAATATTAACCTTCATTTTCATTAATGGTCAAAAGGTCGATAGTAAATACAGCTATATTGTTTCAAAGAAGCCATTGCAATGCAAAAATAAATTTGTAAAACTAAGTTCATAATAATTGTCTTCATATCACCATTTTAAACCATTTTAATATAGAGATACATAAGTTCAATATCATTTAAAGTATTCATATGCATAATGAATTAAAAAGAAATTAATGACAAAATTTTTACAATGGACATGCTGTTAATAGGCAATGTTTGATCGTTCATGAATGTTATTTGAAGCAAAACTCCTAACTAATCTCTTTGCATACGTTAATAGTATGTTATTGAAACAGCAGGTTCGAAAATTAGGCTATATATATATTTTAAAGTCAAATACTGGAAGGCAAAGGAGGAAGCAATTATTAATCTTTCAACGATTTTTTTTATATTTATAGGATACAAAATATATATTTTCCAAACTCGTGAAAAAAATATTGTTAAATTCAACCGGAATCTTTATCATTCTGCGATTTTCAAGTGCTAATATGATGTATATGTATAAGGGACACGACCAGCGACTACTTCCTTATCAACAATAATAAATTTTGCATTTCATTTTTAATCGAACAAAACTGGAATCAATGTAAAATTGAATATTTTACATTAATCTACTTCACTCAAAAATTTATTAATATAGGTATTTGGTATTGGCAATGTTATTATAAAAAATGAGGCAGAATAAAAATGGAAAGTTCATATCATGATAAAAATTCAATTTGTTTTTCAATGTAAAAAAAAGAAAATGAAATTATCAATTTGATGTACATAATGTTTTTCATTGATACATGCAGTGTTGTGGCATATTGCTTAAAGGTTCCGAATAAATAAGAATTTTTATCAGGTTGTGTTTTTTTTATTTTTATATTTTACCGTACGATATTAACGGGATCTTGAGTTGTTTTATTTTTTGGGAAACATTTCTCATGTCATGTCTAGATATACGCGTTGATTATTTAGTACATTGGATATCAATAATATAATTTTATTCAATGTAACGAAAAAGAAACAAAATTTGATAAAATATCCTTCATGATTTTTAAAATGCGTTACATTGAACCCCTGTTTCTATGATATTTTTGATTCAATTGTCCAATTTTGTCCCAGTCATACGAATTCATTGTCAGAAAGCCCCTGTGATGCCTAAAGCAAATCATGTAATACCGTTGCTACCATGTGCTAAAGGATCTGAGTTCAATACTATAGGTCTGTTTTATTTTGATAAAAATAATAAGCTAAAGCAATCGTGCACGTTTTGTCAAAATATATATAATAATTATTATTGCAATATTGATTAAACGGTATCAAATCATATCTTATGATAAAATGTAGCTTTTACTTATGGCTTCATTAAAAGTCGAAAATTTCAATAGGCGGAAGTGATTTAATCAATTTATTTTTATATATAAATTGTATCAGTTTTACGTACCGTGACATTTTACCTTTTAATTTTATATACGTAACACCTTCAAAGAATATTAGGTCTTAGTTTACTAATATCGTTTTCATGCGTTATATTGAGTATATATCACCGAACACTGGTCAGAATTCAGAGTGGTGATACCGTTAAAAGAGGAAAGTTTGTCGGTTTATATCATAGAAAAGGTAATTAGGGCGTGTAATGGGATAAAAGGTACTGTTTGGGAGCTTTGTTTCAGTGACAACCTAGACTGGCCAAGAATATCACTCTTGGTCTTTTTCATTCATCTGGTAATCGACGCATCGTTATATTTAGGATGAGTTGTGTGTGATATGGTGTGTAAGACAAATATTGTTTTAAAGTACACAATTTCATAAATTCAACGAAAATTAAAATCAAGATTAGGATTTTTTTTTATATTTTTACATTTAAAAAATATTTTCTGTGTGTTTGTAAGTCTGGATCGTTCAATCTCGTTTTTTAAGCAAAATTCCTTTTCATTCTCTTTTGTAACGTTTACGATAATACGTTAGGATACAAAAAACTTGTTTTTTTTTTCTCAAAAATACACCATTTTTTCAAATATTTTTTTTTACGTCAAATACCTCAACAAAAATTCGAGTCGTGTATTCTGTACAACATGAACATTAATAAAACTAGAACATGACAGATCAAAACATTTATTTTAACTCGTGATATAATATACATGCAAATTAAAAGTCATCCGATTTTCGGAGTTCAGAAGTGCTTTTTAGCTAATTACCAAGGGTGGATGGTGGGGGAGATGTCACCAGAAATAAATTTAGTCGTTACTATGCCAAATTGTGTATGTCACATTTAAATGAGCAATTTACATATGCTAATGAAATTAACCTTCATTTTCATTAATTGGTCAAACAATGATAGTAAATAGAGCACAGCTATATCGAGTAAATGAAGCCATTGTAAAAAAATGTCCCTTTCCTAATTGTCCTTTTTCATATCACCTTGAGATAGAGATACAAAAAAGAATTCATATGGATACTGACTGAAGAATTAATGACAAAAAGTCTCAAAATTGGACATGCTGTTATTAGGCAATGTTTGATGAGCCCATGTAATATTAATTAAAAAGATACATCAATAGTATATTATTGATTAATGCAGCAATGGTTGAAATATGGCTATATTTTAAGTCTCCTTAAATAAAGAGGAGCTAATCCTAATTAATTTCTTTCGATTTTATTTTTATTTTTATATATACAACATATATTTTCCAAGAAAAAAAAATATTGGTTAACTCTTTTGTTTTAAAAACTAAAAGCCTAAATATAAATCCATTTTTGTTCATATAGTATAGGGACACCACTTGTACTATGGCTAATTTTATTCAGTGTAAAAAAACAACTTAAATCCTGTTCTCATAAAGTTCATTTCCATTGCAGTTCGTACCGAAAAATGAGAATAATACGTACTTTTATTTCAATATCCGCTAAAAACGGGTATGTAATGTATTGGCAATGTTTCAATAACATCGTATCAATGTAGTGTGTCATGATACGTTCAGATGGTTTTTTTGGCAATGTGCTAAATGAAAGGAATTTTTACTAATTGTTTTTGCCTTTTCATAGATGTATTACAATATTACATTAAAAAAGGAAATAAACTTTTTTTAAAGATTGTGTATTTGCTTGTTTCCATATTTTACCGTCGATATACGGGCATATGACACATATTTTGGGAACATTTTGATGTCATGTCTATACTGTCCATACGCGTATTATATACAAAGGTGTCAAAGCATACTTAAATATTTTGATTGTAATATATTCATGATGTTTTAAATAACATTAAATCAAAGACAAGTGTTTGATGAATTGTATCCAGGTTAAAGTCTTCCGTTACAAGCCCCTGCTGCCTTTTCATGTACTAAATATATTTTACATTATATGTCATATCAACCGGTAGGGATAACAAAATACAAATCGTATGCTAAAAAATTACATATTAAAATTGTCCTTTAATTAAACGGTATCATAATATATATCTTACTGAATAATGTACTGTTTAAAGTAAATGGCTATGCATGAATTTAAATACATAGAGCGTTTATCAATTGCCCTGAACATTAAATTGTATCAGGTTTTTTTGGACTATATCGTTTTAAAATACTCGTGATATTTTACCGTGATACACCTTCAAAGAATATTGTAAACGTTTACTAATATCGTTTTTCATGCACCGTTATATTTAGTATATATCACCGAACACTGGTCAGAATTTAGAGTGGTGATAACCGTTAAAAGAAGAAGGCGGTTTAGATACATCGCAAAAGTAATTAGGCGTGGAATGGGATAATAGGTACTGTTTGGGCTTTGTTTCAAGTGACAACCTAGACTGGCCAAGAATATCACTCTTGGTCTCAGAACAATTCAATCATCTGGTCAATCGACGCATCGTTATATTTAGGATGAGTTGTGTGATATGGTGGTGTAAGACAAAATATGTTTTAAAAATACACAATTTCATAAATTTCAATTGAAAATTAAAATCAAGATTAGGATATTTTTTTTATATTTTGTACATTTAAAAAAATATTTTCTGTGTGTTTGTAAGTCTTGATCGTTCAATCTCGTTTTATTAAGCAAAAAATTTCCTTTCATTCTCTTTGTAACGTTTAATATAATACGTTAGGATACAAAAACTTGTTTTTTCCTCAAATACATTGTTTTTCAAATTTGTTTTACGTCAAATACCGCAACAAAATTCGAGTCAAGTGTATTCTGTACGAACATGCACATTGATAAAACTAGAACATTACAGATCAAAACATTTATTTTAACTCGTGACATAATATACATGCAAATTAAACCTCATCCGATTTCTGGAGTTTTCAGAAGTGCTTTTTAGCTAATTTACCAAGGGTGGATGGTGGGGGAGATGTCACCAGAAATAAAATTAGTCGTTACTATGCCCAAATTGTATGTCACATTTAAATGAGCAATTTACATATGCAAATGAATATTAACCTTCATTTTCATTAATTTGGTCATAGTCACAGTATAGTTGCACAGCTATATCGAGTACCCATTGTAATGCAAAAATTTTCTTTCCTAAATTGTCCTTTTTATATAACCTTGAGATAGAGATAAAATAATGAGAAATTCATATGGATACTGACTGAAGAATTAATGACAAAAAGTCAAAATTGGACATGCTGTTGAATAGGCAATGTTTGATGAGCATATGTGAATATTAAGAAAAAGTATGTGCCATCAAAGTATATTAATGATTAATGCAGCAGGTTTTTTAATATGGCTATATATCATTCTAAGTCTCCTTTAAAAGAGGAAGCTACAACAATTATCTTTCTTTATAAAAATATATATTATATATATATAACCGGTTTAATCAGGTTTAACGATACTATTTAGTTTTGTAAACTAAAACTAAAACTAAAATCCATTTTTGTTCATATAGGGCACATCGGAGGAAAAAGAATTGTACTATGACTAAAAATTATTCAATGTATATGGCAAAAAAAACTTAAATCCTGTTCTCAAAAGTGTTATCCATGCACTCGTACCGAAATATCCGCTAATGAGAATAAATGTCAGAACATTTTTACTAATTGTTTATTCGTTGCCTCATAGATTTAATTCAATGTATTACAAATTACATTAAAAAAGGAATAAACTTTTTTTTAAAGATTTCTGTATTGCTTGCTTTGGCCATATTTTACCGTTGATATCACGGGCATATGACACATATTTTGGGAACATTTTGATGGTCATGTTTATATTTTACGCGTAAATAACAATAGCAATCCTTTGTTTTTTGATGTCAAATATATATTTTAGATATTATTTGTTTCTATGTGTCATAATCCAAGACCCAGTGTTCTGGCGTTAAATATCTGCACATTAAAATATCCTTATATACATACCAATAAATTGTAGACAATTATGTATGCGTAAAACTGATAGGGAAAAATCAGTATGGATAGTAATTCATAAGTACATAATAATTATAATAATTAATTAATTACGGAATCATAATAGTATCTTAAGATAAGTGTACTGGTTTAAAATATGGCTATCATTAATTATGCGAAAAAAAAGTCATCCTAAATACTAGAGGATATAATAATCAATTAGTCGTTTTATATACACATTGTATCAGTTTTTTATTTGGACTCTTTAGTTTCAAACTGTTTACCGACGACCTTCAAAGAATCATTTTCTAGTTTACTAATATCGTTTTCTCATGTTATATTTAGTATATATCACCGAATACTGGTCAGAATTCAGAGTGGTGATACCGTTAAAAGAGGGAGAAGAAAGGTTTATAGATATCGAAAAGGTAATTAGGCGTGGAATGGGATAATAAGGTACTGGTTTGGGAGCTTTGTTTCAAGTGACAACCTAGACTGGCCAAGAATATCACTCTTGGTCTTTTTCAAAATAAATTTCAATCATCTGAATCGACATCATCGTTATATTTAGGATGAGTTGTGTGATATGGTGGTGTAAGACAAATATTGTTTTAAAGTACACAATTTCATACATTTCAGCGAAAATTAGAATTAAGATTATGATTTTTTTTTTTATATTTTGTACATTTAAAAATATTTTCTGTGTGTTTGTAAAGTCTTGATCGTTCAATCTCGTTCTATTAAGCAAAACTTTCCTTTTGATTCTCTTTGTAACGTTTAATATACGTTAGGATTAAAAAAAAACTTGTTTTTCCCAAAATACCTTGTTTTCAATATTTTTTTTTACGTCAAATACCTCAACAAAATTCGAGTCAAGTGTATTCTGTACGACATGAACATTGATATAAAACCAGAACATGACAGATCAAAACATTTATTTTAACTTGTGACATAATATATGCAAATTAAAGTCATCCCGATTCTTGGTTTTCAGAAGTGCTTTATAGCTAAGTAACCCAAGGGTGGATGGTGGGGGAGATGTCACCAGAAATAAAATTAGTCGTTATTATGCCAAAATTGTATGTCACATTTAAATGAGCAATTTACATATGCAAATGAATATTAACCTTCATTTTCATTAATCGGTCAAATAGTAAATAACAGCTATAATCGAGTACTGAAGCCATTGTAATGAAAAATAGGTCCTTGTTATATATATAACCTTGAAATAGAGATAAAAAAAAGATTCATATGGATACTGACTGAACAGTGTAATAAAACAAAAAGTCTCAATTGGACATGCTGTTAATAGGCAATGTTTGATAAGCCCATAGTAATGTTAATTAAGTAAAAGATGCCATTAGTATTTATTGATAATGCAGCAGTTTCAAATATGGCTATAAGGAGTATCCTTCTAAGGCTTCCCGAATAAAAGAGGAAGCTACATAAATTATCTTTCTTTAATATAATATAAATAAGGTTTAAAGGACTATTGTTTTAAAACTAATCTTTATCACTGTCTCTGAATATATATTTATTATATTGTATAGGACACGACCATCAACTTTTGTTCAATAAAAGTGAAATTCATTTCATTTATGTCGAACAAAACTGAAAAAGAAATACAAAATAGTACTACTATTCCAAAAATACGGGTATTAATTATTGTCAATGTTTTTCAATAAGATCGTCTGCAATGAGAGTTATCATAAAGGCGTTCGTTTTCGTACCGAAAAAAATGAGGAATTTTTACAATTGTTTGATTTCAAATTATTTTGATTTACATGTAAAAAAGAACGAATCATTGTCAGAAAGACTATTAGTGATGTGTCGATATAGCTCATATTTATGAATATTTTGGGTTTTACCATGTGCTATACTATACGAGTAGAATATAAAAGGTGTCAAAGTCTGCTTTTAAATATTTTTCTTGTAATATAAAAGCAATAGCAATTGAACCCATGTTTTCTATTGTCATTTGTCCCAGGTCCCAGTCTTATGGCTTATCAAATACAAGCCCCTAATGACATCTTTCATGTACTTCATAAAATATATTACATTATATAAATTGTTAAATGACTTATAATAAACGATACCATTAAATTGTAGATAATGTAATCACGTGCACGTTGCTTAAAAAAATTTATATATTAATATTAGTTTAATTAATATCATTTACAATAGTAATTTAAAATGACCGGTCATAATAATCATATCTATATGGCTAATTAATGTATTTAAGTAAAATTGGCTATCATGAAAATGCTTTCCTAAATTAGAGGAATTTAATAATTGCCCTGTATTATTATACGTAACATTTATCAATTTAAACACAATTTAGTTTAAACTACATTAACGAAAAATATTCAAAACATTTTACCTGTAATGTTATTTTTTCTTTTATAGCATTCCGTTATATTGACCGTTATATTTACCGATATAGGTCACAGAAACTTATAAATCAACGAATTCAGAGTTGTGATTACCGTAAAAGAAGAAAGTACGGTTTAGATACTCGAAAATGTAATAGGGGCGTGTAATGGGATGGGATAATAAGGTACTGTATTTGGGAGCTTTGTTTCAATTGACAACCTAGACTGGCCTAAGAATCACTCTTGGTCATTTTCAAATTTCAATCAATCAGACATCGACGCCATCGTTTTTTAATGATCGGCCAGGAATATCACTCTTGGTTTTTATTTCATCTGGTAAAATCGACGCCATCGTTATATTTTTTTAGTTGTGTGATATTGTGGTGTAAGACAAATATCGTTTTTAAAGTACACAATTTCATAAATTTCATTGAAATTAAAATCAGGATTAGGATATTTTTTTATATTTTTTACATTTAAAAAATATTTTCTGTGTGTTTGTAAAGTCTGGATCGTTCAATCGCGTTCTTTTTTATGCAAAAATTCCTTTTTGATTTCTCTTGTAACGTTTAATAACGTTAGGATAAAAAAACTTGTTTTTTTTCAAAAATTTATTGCTTTTCAATATTTTTTTACGTCAAATACAAAACAAAATTTCGAGTAGTGTATTTTGTACAACATGAACATTGATAAAACTAGAACATTACAGATTCAAAACGTTTATTTTAACTCGTGATAATATATATGCAAATTAAAGTCATCCGATTTCTGGTTTCAGAAAGTGCTTTATAGCTAATTTACACAAGGGTGGATGGTGGGGGAGTGTCACCAGAAATAAATTAGTCGTTACTTATGCCCAAATTGTATGTCACATTTAAATGAGCAATTTACATATGCAAATGAATATTAACCTTCATTTTCATTAATCGGTCAAACACAATAGTAAATATAGAGCACAGCTATATCGAGTAAATGAAGCCATTGTAAAAATGTTTTTTTCCTAAATTGTCCTATATATATACCTTGAGGCAGAGATAAAAAAAAAGATTCATATGGATACTGAACTGAAGTGTTAATGACAAAAAATTTAAAATTGGACATGCTGTTAATAGGCAATGTTTGATGAAGCACATGTAATTATTAATTAAAAAGATTACAGTTTATATGTGCCACAAACCTCAACAGTTCAAATATGCAGCTAGGTATATTTAAGTTTCCTGGATATAGGAGGAGTTCGAAGCTTCTTTCATCGATTTGTTTTTATTTTTATTATACAAACATATATTTTCCAAGAGAAAGAAAAATATTTTATAATCAATTTTAATGAAATCTTTATCAAAAAGTTATAATTTATGTTCCTGTATAAAAAAACTTCTAAAATCCTTTTTTTCATTTAGTACATCGGTAGGAAAAATTAATATACTATGAAAAAATCATTTTATTCAATGTAACGATAAATAAACTTAAATCTGTTCTCATAAAGTGGTCCAATTCCTTGTTTCGTAGCGAAAAATGAGAAATGAATTTTTTATCAATTTGTTTGCCTTTTCATAGACCTGTTTAAAATTACACGAAAAAAGTCAGAAAGACTTTTAGTAAAGATTGTGTCTTATTGCTCATATTTTTACCGGATATTGGGCATATGACACTATGTTTGGGAAATTTTTGGTCATCTGTTTATATACGAAAGTATATATATAAAAGGTGTCAATCCACTTTTTTATTTTTCCTTGTAAATAAGCAATAGCAATGTTTTTTGTTGTCATTGAAACCCCTGTTTTAATTTTCATTGTGATCCATGTCCCATTAATCAAAGACCCTTAATGTATGATTATCAAAATAATACAATTAAAATATCTATATAGCGCATCACTGATAACAAAATAAAACTGAGCTTAGTGACGTATACTCGTAAAAGAAAGTAAATACAGGATTATAAGTTGTGCAATATTAATTTCACAATATATATCAGTATTTTATGATAATGTACTGTTTATGGCTATCATTAAATGAGTCTGAATCAAGCTGACTCAATTGGCCGTTTTTATATGCGAACATTTCATCAGTTTTAAACACTATTTAGTTTCAAAACGTGATAAGACCTTCAAAGATTTTTTCTAGCACGTTTAACGTTTTACTAATGTAGGTTCATGCACCGTTATATTTAGTATATATATCACCGAAGACTGGTCAGAATTTAGAGTGGTGATACCGTTTAAAAGAGAAGATGTCGGCTTAGATATCGAAAATGTAATTAGGCGTGGAATGGGATAAAAGGTACTGTTTGGGAGCTTTGTTTCAAGTGACAACCTAGACTGGCCAAGAATATCACTCTTGGTCTTTTTTCATACAAATTTTCAATATTGGTAATCGACGCATCGTTATATTTAGGATGAGTTGTGTGATATGGTGGTGTAAGACAAATATTTTTAAAAGTACACAATTTCATAAATTTCAATGGAAATTAAAATCAAGATTAGGATTCATTTTTTATATTTTGTACATTTTAAAAAATAATTTTCTGTGTGTTTGTGGAAAGTCTTGATCGTTCAATCTCGTTTTATTAAGCAAAATTCCTTTCATTCTCTCTTGTAACGTTTACGATACGTTAGGATTACAAAACTTGGGTTTTTTCCCAAATACACTTGTTTTTTCAATATTTTTTTTTACGTCAAATAGCGCAACAACAAAATTCGAGTCAAGTATTCTGTACAACATGAACATTGAATAAAACTAGAACATGACAGATCAAAACATTTATTTTAACTCGTGATATCATATATGCAAATTAAACTGTCACCCATCCGATTTCTTGGTTTTCAGAAGTGCTTTTTTATAGCTAAAATTACCCAAGGGTGGATGGTGGGGGAGATGTCACCAGAAATAAATTTAGTCGTTACTATGCCCAAAATGTATGTCACATTTAAATGAGCAATTTACATATGCAAATGAAAATTACCTTCATTTTCATTAATCGGTCAAACACGATAGTAAATAGTACACAGCTATATTGAGTACTGAAATGGTCCTTGTTTCTTTCTATAAATTGTCCTTTTTATCATAAAAAAAAATAGAGTCATAATGAGAAGTTCATATGGATACTGAAGAAGTGTTAATGACAAAAAGTCTTAAATTGGACATGCTGTTAATAGGCAATGTTTGATGAGCCCATGTAATGTTATTAAGAGCAGATAGCCATCATGTGCATGAAATGCAGCAGGTTCAAATATGGCTATATTTTTTAAGGCCTCCCGATAAAAGAGGAAGCTTCGAATTATCTTCTTTAACGATATGTTTTATATTTATATAGTACAGGTTTAACGGGACTCTTGAGTTTTCCAAATAAAAGAAAAAATATTGTTAAACTCAAAAATCGGAATCTTTATCACCTGTCTCTATGGATATATATTTTTTAATGTACATGTATAGGACACGATACAACGACTACTTCTTATCTCAATAAACTAAATTCATTTCATTTTAGTCAACAAAACTAAAAAGAATAATAAATATTAGTTCTCAAAATATGTATTAATGTATTGTCAATTATGATCATAATAACATCGTCTGCAATGAGAGTACATATCATGATAAATTTGTTTTTAGCAATGAAAATGATGAAAGGAATTTTTTGGCAATTGTTTGCCTTTTTCATAGATGTATTACAATATTACATTAAAAAAGAAAAAAACTTTTTTTTAAAAAGACTTTAGTTATTGTTTGACTTTTGTCCATAGGTTTTAGGTTGTTTTCACGGTGCATAGGGGAATCTATACACATTTTTTAGGGAATTTTGATGTATGTCTATACTATTTATTATATACAAAGGTTCTTCAATTACTTAATAATATTTTTGATTGTAATATATTCATGATGTTTTAAATAGCGTTACATTGAACCCCTGTTTTATATCATTATCCAGGTCCCATCTTCATGGCATAACAAGAAAATGTGTAAACATGTACTATACCATATATACATTAAAGCTATATGAGCGACGCATAATTTTTAATATACTAATAATGTTAACGTGCTCAAACAGTAAAAATACATAATATATTATTCAATATTAAGTTAAACGGTATATTCATAAATATGTGAATGCTAATGATAAGTGTAGCTGGTTTAAATTGGCGTACTATCATTAAAAAGTCTCCTAAATACATAGAGGAATTTATCAATTTATTTTGGATTTAATATAACATTGTATCAGTTTTACCGTAACTCTTTAGTTTCAAAACTACATATACGAATCAACCTTCAAAGAATATTGTTTATAGTTTACTTATCGTTTTCTCATGCACCGTTATATTTAGTATATATCACCGAAGATGGTCAGAATTTAGAGTGGTGATACCGTTAAAAGGAGAAGGCTTTGGATATCTCGCAAAGGTAATTAGGGCGTGTAATGGGATAAAAGGTACTGTTTGGGAGCTTTGTTTCGAGTGACAACCTAGACTGGCTAAGAATATCACTCTTGGTCTCATAACAAATTTCAATCATCTGGGTAATCGACGCATCGTTATATTTAGGATGAGTTGTGTTGATATGGTGGTGTAAGACAAAATATGTTTTTAAAGTACACAATTTCATAAATTTCATTGAAAATTAAAATCAAGATTAGGAAGTATTCTTTTTTATATTTTTTACATTTAAAAATATTTTCTGTGTGTTTGTAAAGTCTGGATCGTTCAATCGCGTTCTTAAGCAAACTTCCTTTTGATTCTCTTTGTAACGTTTCAATATACGTCAGGATTAAAAAAAACTTGGTTTTTTTCCCAAATTTATTGTTTTCAAAATTTTTTACGTCAAATACCTCAACTAAATTTCGAATCAAGTATTTTGTACAACATGCATATTAATAAACTAAACAGAACATTACGGATCAAAACATTTATTTCTAACTCGTGATTCAATACATGCAAATTACAAGTCATCCGATTCTTGGTTTTCAAGTGCTTTTTAGCTAAGTTACCAAAGGGTGGATGGTGGGGGAGATGTCACCAGAAATAAATTTAGTCGTTACTATGCCAAATTGTATGTCACATTTAAAATGAGCAATTTACATATGCAAATGAAAATTAACCTTCATTTTCATTAATCGGTCACACGATAGATAATATACAGCATATCCCTCAGTAGTACCCAGTTCAATGGTAAAATTCATTTTTCCTTTCTTGTATTGTTTTATATCACTTGAAACAGAGATACAATAAAGAAAGTTCTACATATGGATACTGACTGAAGTGTATATGTATTAATGAGACAAAAAATCTCAATTTTGACATGCTGTTAATAGGCAATGTTTGATAAGCACATGTAATGTTAGATTAAATTGATACATGCAGAAACAGTTGTAAATATTACGCTCTTATATATTTTATAAGTTTATTTAATGAAAGAGAAGCTAACATTAAGTTAATCTTGCTTAAATATTTATTTTATTTAATCATTTTTAACGGGGGACTACATTGTTATATTTTCCAAAGAAAACTAAAATATTTTTTCTACATCGGAGGATCAATTATTATGACTCACTTGTCTCAATGCAAAATTTATTCAGGATAAATATTTAACGAAACTGCTAAGATTCTTGGTGACTTAAAGTAATCGTTCTCTGTCCGAAAAACTTAATTCAATTTCATTTAGACAAAAAACTGAATGAAAACGTCACCACACTCAGTTTAGGTACTGATAACACGTGTTTATCGTTACAATGCCTATTACCGAAAATGTGTTTTGGGCAATGGGTTTAGTTTAATAGCTCAGATTTCAAGTTGCTTCTTGGCCTCAAACCTCATTTATTCTGACAGTGTATAATTAGGTTTTATTCATGCAAAATTTCAAGGATTCGGTTATCAATTGTTGACATTTTTTTAATGTAATTTACGCCATATTTTTTCTCTAAGCGATATTGTTTGTTAAATATAAAAGATGTAAATTGCAAATTAAACCATTTTATATGGGTAACTTTAAATATATCGATGAAAGACAAGTGTTGCCATTCTTGAGAAATCAACATGCTTGTATGATTCCTTTTACTTTAATTAATATAATTTGTATATTAGTGAAATTTACATCATGTTTATTACGTAACAGTACTAATGAGATGGTTTTACTGAAACTTATTCACCGCAAACATTGATAACATTATAAGGTCGTTTATGGGATAAACCATCTATTATTGGTATCTGGTTTAAAAATATTTTTTATTGTTAATTTACGGTTTCATACACTTTTATACGTGTTTGGATTTTATTAGCTCAATCAAAAGGCAAACAATTTAATGAGAACAATTGATCATTTACATCGTTTAATATAAATATAAAATTGAAATTTAAATTTTTTATTTAAAAAATTTCATACAACTGAGATTAGTGTTTAAGCTTTTTTTATTTTTATATACAAACTTTTAAAAAAATAATTAATGTTTTTTATTTTCTTTAAATTCAAGTTCTTTTTCATTATACAAAGTAATTTTTATTTTCCTCATTTTTGTACTTGATACATAGTATACACTTTGAAAACAGCAATTCAGATTTTAAGTAATAAAGTATCTATCACGGTTCTGTGAATTTACAAACAAAGTACAATACTGAATGCAGATTTTATACCTTTAAAATTTCTTTATTTTTAGGATCATTTGTCACGTTGTAACTGTTTGGTATTAGTAAATATAAGGTATATAAAATAATTAAATTTAAAGTTTAGATAATTGTGATTCTCCATGACGTAATTTAATTAACAGATCCATAAAAAATAGTTTTAACATTTTTTGCATATTTATTGAAATAGGCTTATCTTTAAATATAACATTACATGGACTTCAAACAATTGGATTAATTCCAGCATGTCCAATTTTAACTTTTAAACCAGTTTAAACTCTTCCCATTTAATTATCATCATGTGAAGGAATTTACATTTTATTACAGTTATCTCTGAATTCAAGGTGATAGTATACTAACAGAAAAATATCAGCTAGTTACAAATGGTGGGGTTCAAGTTGCATTTTTATTCGCAAATTTACAGTATTTTGATATACAATACATGTTTATTTACCTTCGTGTTATACTAAAACTTGTGACCCAATGAAGGTTAATTTTCATTTGCATATGTAAATTGCTCATTTAAATGTGACATTACAATTTGGACATAGCAACGACTAATGTTATTTCTGGTGACATCTACCCCACCGTCCACCCTTGAGTAATTTTTCATATAAAAAGACTTCTGAACTCCGAAATCGGGTTGACAGTTATTTGCATATTATGATATCACGATTTTAAAATAATGTTTTGAACTGTAATGTTCTCGTTATATTTAATGTTCATGTCGTACAGAATACACGACTCGAATTTTGTTGTGGTATTTGACGTAAAAGTAAATTTGTAAAACAAGGTATTTTCGAGAAAAAAAAAACATGTTTTGTTTTCTAACGTATCGTAAACGGTACAATGATAATGAAATGGAAGTTTGCGTAATAAAACGAGATTGAACGATCAAGACTTCCACACACACAGACATTATTTTTGAATGTACAGAATATAAAATGATATCCTAATCCTGATTCCAATTTTCATTGAAATTGATGAAATTGTGTATTTTAAAACAATTAGTTTCTTACACCATCATATCAATTAACTCATTCGAAATATAACGATGCTGTCAATTGCCAAAGATTCAATTGAAAATTCTACTTAGACCAAGAGTGATATTCCTGGCCAGTGTCGGTTGTCACTTGAAACAAAGCTCTCAATATAGTACCTTATTATCCCATTCCACACCCTAGTTACCTTTGCGAGATCTGAGCCGGCCTCCCTCTTTACGGTATCACAACTGTAAATTCTGATCAGTATTCGGTGATATATACTAAATATAACGGTGCATAAAAACGATATTACGTAAGCTAGAATATGGTCTTTGACGGTCTTATCCCGTTATATGTAGTTTGAAACTAAAGAGTCCCATATTAAAACTGATACCATGTTTATATGAAACATGGCAATTGATTATTCTTCCTCTTGTATTTAGGAGACTTTTAATGATAGCCATATTTGAACCAGCTACACTTGTTAGTAAAATACTGATTATGATACCATTAAATTAATGCTGCAATAATAATTATGTTCTGACCTGTTTCGAGGACGTGCGCGAGTTAGTATTTTGTTATCAGCCTGCGCTCGTGTATAGCTACACATGGTATGGTACGCCGGAAGACTGGGACTGGATCATGGTGACAAATAGAAACAGGGGTTCAATGTAACGCTATTTAAAACCTCAGGAATATATTACAATCACAAATATTTAAGTACGGTTGACACCTTTGTATATTATACGCGTATAGTACAGACATGACATCATAATGTTCCCAAAATATATGTGCTATCTGCCCATGATATCAACGGTAAAATATGGAAAGCAAACAATACACAATCTTTAAAAAAAGTTTATTTCTTTTTTAGTGTAATATTGTCATACATCTATGAAAAGGCAAACAATTAGCAACAATTCCTTTCATTTTCATTGCTAAAAACAAATCTGAACCCGTATCATGATATGTACTCTCATTGTAGACGATGTTATAAAAATATTGTCATTACATTAATACCCGTATTTCTGAAAGCAATGAGCTCTTTAATCAAGTACGTATTATTCATTTTCCAGTTTTGTGTCTGACTAAATGAAATGAATTAAGTTTATTGCTGACAGGAAGTAGTCGCCGGTCGTGTCCTATACATATACATACAATATATATCGCAGAGACAATGATAAAGGTTCTGATTGAGTTAACCAATATTTTTTTCTGTTGGAAAATATATGTTGTAGCCTAAAAATAAAAAAAAATCGTTGAAAGAAGGATTCGAACTCCTCTATGCCTTCCAAGTAAGATTAAAGAATACTGATTCGCTAACCATTCGACTGTTTCGTGGCATATACTTTCTGCTCTTTCATTCATTCATATCTTTATTCCTCCGTAAACGAAGAGTTACATGAACATATAAGAATACAAACAAAAAAAAAAGGTGCAAGGTAATAACAAAACAAAAAAAGGTGAGATAGCATTAGGGAAAGGGAGAACACAAGGCAAAAAAAGTAAAAAAGGAAATAGAATAGAAATAGTATCATTAATTGTAATCTATATGAATGCACAGGAAAGCATCAGTTTAACTTTGACTATCAACAAACATGTTGAATTGAATCTACTGTATTGCCACTAATTGAAAAGTAAGTATAAACTTACAAATACAGTTATGAGAAAAGACATCAAATAGCTACACTATACAGCGAATGGTATATAGAGCATTTAATTACTGAAAGGTCAATGCAGACACTTTATCTGCGAAACACAAACAATCTTGAACGAATGAATATACGGTATTATCATCACCGAGAGCTAGAATAATGTTCTCATTTGGGCGGCCAAGAATAATATGTATTTGTTCTTCCCTGTCCGCTTGGTCTAATAGAACATATACACGAACGGGATATATATTCACAACTTTTGTAAAAAACGTATCTCTAATTGCGACTATATCTATATTTCTACAATCTAAAGTACAATGGGCAACAGCGTCAGACACACATAAATTGCATTTGGCACAGTGTAACTCACAATCAGGGGGAGTAATCCATAATTTGGAGACGCGTTTACAGATACCAGAAAAAGATGGAGAAACTTTGGAAATTGACCACAAAATCGATGGAGAAAATTCCATGTGAATATTTCTGAACCTGCGCAATTCAGGGTTTAATGTCAGACGCTGTTTCCATTGATTACTTTCCTCAAGAAGTAAGACATTTTTAACAATATATTTCCATGTACGTTTGCTTGGAATCCAGGTTGACTCTAAGTAATCATAAACAAACGACTGCAAGTTGTATTTATGAAAAATATTCCATACGTCGAAAATAAAACCTGTTTTCGACTTATATATACCTAAATACATGTGGTATAGACGTAACAAAAACAACTGCTTCGCAGTACATACAGACTTGACATTACACAGAGCAGCAAAAAATCTTAACTTACATTGTTCAATATATACAGATAGAGATACTATACCTAACATTCCCAATGCAATATCTGATCTAGTACGTATTGGAAAATTCTGTATAAGTTTGGTACATAGATGATGGGTAGTCTCTAGTCGCCGCAAATCGGTTAAAGAAAGTGCAAACCAGAGCTCACAACCAAATAAAGCTCTAGAAAGAACAATAGACTTATAAAGTTTTAAATTTGTTAGGGGGTTAATCCCTGTGCCAAGCAAGTTGCACTGCATAAGCGCAAAGGTTTGTCCACGCAACTTATGCACAATTTCGTCCATTTCTGGACGACCAGGACGAAACTTGTCCACGTAAATACCAACATGTGTAGTATTAGAGGACTCTACTACCTCTTTTGGTCCAAGAAACCACTTACGTTTCGTATTGACAAAAGCACTTCTTTTTTCATTAAAAACAATAACAATAGATTTTGAAGCATTATATTCAAATCTCCAATTACAACTATATATATAACAAGTATACATTAAATTGTCAAGATCACGTTTAGATAGTGAAAGAAGAACTATATCGTCTGCTTGAGTAGGACAAGTGACGTTAACGTCTTGAATGAAAAAAGAAGACTTAGAAGAACATAATTCATTTAACAAATCATTAATGTACACAGAATAAAGCCAAGGAGAGAGAATACTCCCTTGTCGTGTTCCCTGACATATAGGAAACCATTTTGAAATAAAACCTTGATAAAGAACTGCACTGTACATATCATTATATAATGAGACAATGACATTAATAAAATCACGATTAAAACCAAGGGCTATAAGTTTGACAAACAGACCCTTATGCCAAACGCAATCGAAGGCTTTGGCAGCATCCAAAAAACAAGAAAACAATTTACTATTGTTTTCACCACAGTAAACAGCTGATTCATGTACAAGATATGACGTCATAGTGCTACTGACATTTTTCTGAAACCCATTTTGTAAAGGGTTAACGTGAAATACGTTTTCACTCACTAGTCTATTTAGAATCAGCTTTTCATATACTTTTAAAATAACAGGTAATAGGGAAATTGCTCGATAACTGTTAGGATCAGATTTTGGCTTATTATGACCTTTATAGAGTGTACAAATAATACCTCTTTTGAGGTCCATTGGAACAAAAAGTAATTTTTTAAAAAAGCATTAAAAAGATTACATAGACACTGGAAAATACAGTCATCTGCAAAAATAAGATGTTCGTAAACAATTAAGTCAACACCTGCAGCTTTTCCACGAGGGAGATTAACACAAATATTTTTTACTTCGTCAAAAGTAAAATCAATGAACGAAGTGTTATTACGGGATTCATTTTCCATAAAACATTTAAATGAGTTTTCAATTTCCTCTTTAAAAGAACCATTATAATTTACATTAGAAGATTCTGTATACATTTTTGAGAAATAATCTCCCCAGTGCAGGGCAAGGCTAGGTGGATCTCTTACAATAATGTTTGCAAATTTCATTTCTGTGCCCCCAAATTACCACACGAGTCACTACGTCGAGATTTAATCATTGACCAAAAAGATTTTTGATTTAAATCAGCAGCAGATTCTAACTCAATATTCAGGTTCACTAGATGAGACTCTGAAAGCTGTCTATGTTTTAACCTAAATTTTCTTTTTGCTTCCTTATATTGAGCAAACGAAACAGAGTTAGAGTCACGTGGCCGTCCATTTGAAACCCACACACAGCGAAGTCTCCACATCTCCTTATGCAATTCACAGATCAAAACGTTTACCTTTAACTTGTGGTATAATATGTGCAAATTAAACCTCACCCATTTCTGGCAGTTCAGAAGTGCTTTTTAGCTAATTTATCCAAGGGTGGACGGTGGGGGAGATGTCAGTAGAAATAAAATTAGTCGTTACTATGCCAAAATTGTATGTCACATTTAAGTGAGCAATTTACATATGCTAATGAATATTAACCTTCATTTTCATCAATGATAGTAAATAGTTGCACAGATATCGAGTAAATAAGCCACTGTAGAACTTCCCTTTCCTAGATTGCCTTTTTTATATATAACCCTGAGATAGATAGAGATCATAATGTAGAAGTTCATATGCATAATGACTGAAGGGTTAATGACAAAAAGTTTAAATTGGACATGCTGTTATTAGACAATGTTTGATGAGAATAGATGATATTAACTAAAAAGATGCCATCAATAGTATATTATTGATTAATGCAGCAGGTTGAAATATGGCTATATATCATTCTAAGTCTCCTTAATAAAAGAGGAAGCTAATTAATTATCTTTCTTTATATATATATATATATATATAATACATAAATCAGGTTTAACGTGACTATTTAGTTTTGAAATAAAAGCTAAATCTAGAATCCATTTTTGTTCATATAGGGCATCGGCGGAACCACTTGTAGTATGGCTAATTTTATTCAGTGTTATAAAATACAACTTAATGCTGTTCTCAGAAAGTGTTTCTCCTATGCACTCGTACCGAAAAATGAGAAAAACATTTATTTCAATATCCGCTAAAAAAATGTATGAATAAATGTCAGAACATTATCACGTAGTGTGTCTGTGTAGCTCAGTTGGTTGGGGTGTTGTGGCACTATGTGGTAAAGGTTCGGAGATCGATTTATCACAGGGTTTGATTTTTTTTAATTTTTATTTAATTAAACAATAGCAATCCCTTGTTTTCTCATGTCAAATAGATATTTTGAATTATTTTTGATATGAAATAAATATAATCAAAGACAAGTGTTTGATGAAAAATATCCACATTAAAATATCCTTATAATACCGATACCATGCAAATTGTAGACAATGTGTCACGTAAACCTTGGTAGGGAAAGAATCAGTATGGATTAGTAATTCATATAAATATAATTTAATTTCACACCGAAATATATATCTAATTAATGTACTGTTTAAGTAGTAAATGATGCTGAATGCCGCTGACTTTGGCGTTTATTATGCGAACATTTCAATAGGCGGTGGCAATTTATTTTGGATATAAGACATACAAAATACGTCGTGACATTTTACCTGTAATATATTTTTATAGCACGAACAACGGTTGTACACGACCTAGGTCTTAGCAGGGGGAAAGCGTTATAAATCAACGAACACTGGTCAGAACGCAGAGTGGCGATACCGTTAAAAGATATGTCGGTTTATACATAGAAAATGTAATAATGGCGTGGACTGGGTACTGTTTTGGGAGCTTTGTTTCTAGTGACAACCTAGACTGGCCAAGTATATCACTCTTGGTCTTTTTCATTCATCTGTCAATCGACGACATCGTTATATTTAGGATTAGTTGTGTGATATTGTGGTGTAAGACAAATATCGTTTTAAAGTACACAATTTCATAAATTCCAACGGAAATTAAAATCAAAATTAGGAAGTTTTGTTTAATATTTTCTACATTTAAAAATGATTTTCTGTTTGTTTGTAAGTCAGGATCGTTCAATCTCGTTGTATTAAGCAAAATTTCTATTCATTCTCTTTGTAACGTTTACGATAAGTTAGGATACAAAACTTGTTTTTCCTCAAATACACCATTTTGCAGATATTTGTTTAACGTCAAATAGCGCAACAAAATTCGAGTAGTGTATTCTGTAGAACATGAACATTGATAAAACTAGAATACCACAGATCAAAACGTTTACCTTTAACTTGTGGTATAATATGTGCAAATTAAACCTCACCCATTTCTGGCAGTTCAGAAGTGCTTTTTAGCTAATTTATCCAAGGGTGGACGGTGGGGGAGATGTCAGTAGAAATAAAATTAGTCGTTACTATGCCAAAATTGTATGTCACATTTAAGTGAGCAATTTACATATGCTAATGAATATTAACCTTCATTTTCATCAATGATAGTAAATAGTTGCACAGATATCGAGTAAATAAGCCACTGTAGAACTTCCCTTTCCTAGATTGCCTTTTTTATATATAACCCTGAGATAGAGATCATAATGTAGAAGTTCATATGCATAATGACTGAAGGGTTAATGACAAAAAGTTTAAATTGGACATGCTGTTATTAGACAATGTTTGATGAGAATAGATGATATTAACTAAAAAGATGCCATCAATAGTATATTATTGATTAATGCAGCAGGTTGAAATATGGCTATATATCATTCTAAGTCTCCTTAATAAAAGAGGAAGCTAATTAATTATCTTTCTTTATATATATATATATATATATATATATAATACATAAATCAGGTTTAACGTGACTATTTAGTTTTGAAATAAAAGCTAAATCTAGAATCCATTTTTGTTCATATAGGGCATCGGCGGAACCACTTGTAGTATGGCTAATTTTATTCAGTGTTATAAAATACAACTTAATGCTGTTCTCAGAAAGTGTTTCTCCTATGCACTCGTACCGAAAAATGAGAAAAACATTTATTTCAATATCCGCTAAAAAAATGTATGAATAAATGTCAGAACATTATCACGTAGTGTGTCTGTGTAGCTCAGTTGGTTGGGGTGTTGTGGCACTATGTGCTAAAGGTTCGGAGATCGATTTATCACAGGGTTTGATTTTTTTTAATTTTTATTTAATTAAACAATAGCAATCCCTTGTTTTCTCATGTCAAATAGATATTTTGAATTATTTTTGATATGAAATAAATATAATCAAAGACAAGTGTTTGATGAAAAATATCCACATTAAAATATCCTTATAATACCGATACCATGCAAATTGTTAGACAATGTGTCACGTAAACCTTGGTAGGGAAAGAATCAGTATGGATTAGTAATTCATATAAATATAATTTAATTTCACACCGAAATATATATCTAATTAATGTACTGTTTAAGTAGTAAATGATGCTGAATGCCGCTGACTTTGGCGTTTATTATGCGAACATTTCAATAGGCGGTGGCAATTTATTTTGGATATAAGACATACAAAATACGTCGTGACATTTTACCTGTAATATATTTTTTATAGCACGAACAACGGTTGTACACGACCTAGGTCTTAGCAGGGGGAAAGCGTTATAAATCAACGAACACTGGTCAGAACGCAGAGTGGCGATACCGTTAAAAGATATGTCGGTTTATACATAGAAAATGTAATAATGGCGTGGACTGGGTACTGTTTTGGGAGCTTTGTTTCTAGTGACAACCTAGACTGGCCAAGTATATCACTCTTGGTCTTTTTCATTCATCTGTCAATCGACGACATCGTTATATTTAGGATTAGTTGTGTGATATTGTGGTGTAAGACAAATATCGTTTTAAAGTACACAATTTCATAAATTCCAACGGAAATTAAAATCAAAATTAGGAAGTTTTGTTTAATATTTTCTACATTTAAAAATGATTTTCTGTTTGTTTGTAAGTCAGGATCGTTCAATCTCGTTGTATTAAGCAAAATTTCTATTCATTCTCTTTGTAACGTTTACGATAAGTTAGGATACAAAACTTGTTTTTCCTCAAATACACCATTTTGCAGATATTTGTTTAACGTCAAATAGCGCAACAAAATTCGAGTAGTGTATTCTGTAGAACATGAACATTGATAAAACTAGAATACCACAGATCAAAACGTTTACCTTTAACTTGTGGTATAATATGTGCAAATTAAACCTCACCCATTTCTGGCAGTTCAGAAGTGCTTTTTAGCTAATTTATCCAAGGGTGGACGGTGGGGGAGATGTCAGTAGAAATAAAATTAGTCGTTACTATGCCAAAATTGTATGTCACATTTAAGTGAGCAATTTACATATGCTAATGAATATTAACCTTCATTTTCATCAATGATAGTAAATAGTTGCACAGATATCGAGTAAAATAAGCCACTGTAGAACTTCCCTTTCCTAGATTGCCTTTTTTATATATAACCCTGAGATAGAGATCATAATGTAGAAGTTCATATGCATAATGACTGAAGGGTTAATGACAAAAAGTTTAAATTGGACATGCTGTTATTAGACAATGTTTGATGAGAATAGATGATATTAACTAAAAAGATGCCATCAATAGTATATTATTGATTAATGCAGCAGGTTGAAATATGGCTATATATCATTCTAAGTCTCCTTAATAAAAGAGGAAGCTAATTAATTATCTTTAATATATAAATATATATATAACGGGATATATATATAAATCAGGTTTAACGTGACTATTTAGTTTTGAAATAAAAGCTAAATCTAGAATCCATTTTTGTTCATATAGGGCATCGGCGGAACCACTTGTAGTATGGCTAATTTTATTCAGTGTTATAAAATACAACTTAATGCTGTTCTCAGAAAGTGTTTCTCCTATGCACTCGTACCGAAAAATGAGAAAAACACGTGTTTATTTCAATATCCGCTAAAAAATGTATGAATAAATGTCAGAACATTATCACGTAGTGTGTCTGTGTAGCTCAGTTGGTTGGGGTGTTGTGGCACTATGTGGTAAAGGTTCGGAGATCGATTTATCACAGGGTTTGATTTTTTTTAATTTTTATTTAATTAAACAATAGCAATCCCTTGTTTTCTCATGTCAAATAGATATTTTGAATTATTTTTGATATGAAATAAATATAATCAAAGACAAGTGTTTGATGAAAAATATCCACATTAAAATATCCTTATAATACCGATACCATGCAAATTGTAGACAATGTGTCACGTAAACCTTGGTAGGGAAAGAATCAGTATGGATTAGTAATTCATATAAATATAATTTAATTTCACACCGAAATATATATCTAATTAATGTACTGTTTAAGTAGTAAATGATGCTGAATGCCGCTGACTTTGGCGTTTATTATGCGAACATTTCAATAGGCGGTGGCAATTTATTTTGGATATAAGACATACAAAATACGTCGTGACATTTTACCTGTAATATATTTTTTATAGCACGAACAACGGTTGTACACGACCTAGGTCTTAGCAGGGGGAAAGCGTTATAAATTATAAATCAACGAACACTGGTCAGAACGCAGAGTGGCGATACCGTTAAAAGATATGTCGGTTTATACATAGAAAATGTAATAATGGCGTGGACTGGGTACTGTTTTGGGAGCTTTGTTTCTAGTGACAACCTAGACTGGCCAAGTATATCACTCTTGGTCTTTTTCATTCATCTGTCAATCGACGACATCGTTATATTTAGGATTAGTTGTGTGATATTGTGGTGTAAGACAAATATCGTTTTAAAGTACACAATTTCATAAATTCCAACGGAAATTAAAATCAAGATTAGGAAGTTTTGTTTTATATTTTCTACATTTAAAAATGATTTTCTGTTTGTTTGTAAGTCAGGATCGTTCAATCTCGTTGTATTAAGCAAAATTTCTATTCATTCTCTTTGTAACGTTTACGATAAGTTAGGATACAAAACTTGTTTTTCCTCAAATACACCATTTTGCAGATATTTTTTTACGTCAAATAGCGCAACAAAATTCGAGTAGTGTATTCTGTAGAACATGCACATTGATAAAACTAGAATATAACAGATCAAAACGTTTACCTTTAACTCGTGGTAATATGTGCAAATTAAACCTCACCCATTTCTGGCAGTTCAGAAGTGCTTTTTAGCTAATTTATCCAAGGGTGGACGGTGGGGGAGATGTCAGTAGAAATAAAATTAGTCGTTACTATGCCAAAATTGTATGTCACATTTAAGTGAGCAATTTACATATGCTAATGAATATTAACCTTCATTTTCATCAATGATAGTAAATAGTTGCACAGATATCGAGTAAATAAGCCACTGTAGAACTTCCCTTTCCTAGATTGCCTTTTTTATATATAACCCTGAGATAGAGATCATAATGTAGAAGTTCATATGCATAATGACTGAAGGGTTAATGACAAAAAGTTTAAATTGGACATGCTGTTATTAGACAATGTTTGATGAGAATAGATGATATTAACTAAAAAGATGCCATCAATAGTATATTATTGATTAATGCAGCAGGTTGAAATATGGCTATATATCATTCTAAGTCTCCTTAATAAAAGAGGAAGCTAATTAATTATCTTTCTTTATATATATATATATATAATACATAAATCAGGTTTAACGTGACTATTTAGTTTTGAAATAAAAGCTAAATCTAGAATCCATTTTTGTTCATATAGGGCATCGGCGGAACCACTTGTAGTATGGCTAATTTTATTCAGTGTTATAAAATACAACTTAATGCTGTTCTCAGAAAGTGTTTCTCCTATGCACTCGTACCGAAAAATGAGAAAAACACGTGTTTATTTCAATATCCGCTAAAAAATGTATGAATAAATGTCAGAACATTATCACGTAGTGTGTCTGTGTAGCTCAGTTGGTTGGGGTGTTGTGGCACTATGTGCTAAAGGTTCGGAGATCGATTTATCACAGGGTTTGATTTTTTTTTTTTTTATTTAATTAAACAATAGCAATCCCTTGTTTTCTCATGTCAAATAGATATTTTGAATTATTTTTGATATCAAATAAATATAATCAAAGACAAGTGTTTGATGAAAAATATCCACATTAAAATATCCTTATAATACCGATACCATGCAAATTGTAGACAATGTGTCACGTAAACCTTGGTAGGGAAAGAATCAGTATGGATTAGTAATTCATATAAATATAATTTAATTTCACACCGAAATATATATCTAATTAATGTACTGTTTAAGTAGTAAATGATGCTGAATGCCGCTGACTTTGGCGTTTATTATGCGAACATTTCAATAGGCGGTGGCAATTTATTTTGGATATAAGACATACAAAATACGTCGTGACATTTTACCTGTAATATATTTTTTATAGCACGAACAACGGTTGTACACGACCTAGGTCTTAGCAGGGGGAAAGCGTTATAAATCAACGAACACTGGTCAGAACGCAGAGTGGCGATACCGTTAAAAGATATGTCGGTTTATACATAGAAAATGTAATAATGGCGTGGACTGGGTACTGTTTTGGGAGCTTTGTTTCTAGTGACAACCTAGACTGGCCAAGTATATCACTCTTGGTCTTTTTCATTCATCTGTCAATCGACGACATCGTTATATTTAGGATTAGTTGTGTGATATTGTGGTGTAAGACAAATATCGTTTTAAAGTACACAATTTCATAAATTCCAACGGAAATTAAAATCAAGATTAGGAAGTTTTGTTTTATATTTTCTACATTTAAAAATGATTTTCTGTTTGTTTGTAAGTCAGGATCGTTCAATCTCGTTGTATTAAGCAAAATTTCTATTCATTCTCTTTGTAACGTTTACGATAAGTTAGGATACAAAACTTGTTTTTCCTCAAATACACCATTTTGCAGATATTTGTTTAACGTCAAATAGCGCAACAAAATTCGAGTAGTGTATTCTGTAGAACATGAACATTGATAAAACTAGAATACCACAGATCAAAACGTTTACCTTTAACTTGTGGTATAATATGTGCAAATTAAACCTCACCCATTTCTGGCAGTTCAGAAGTGCTTTTTAGCTAATTTATCCAAGGGTGGACGGTGGGGGAGATGTCAGTAGAAATAAAATTAGTCGTTACTATGCCAAAATTGTATGTCACATTTAAGTGAGCAATTTACATATGTTAATGAATATTAACCTTCATTTTCATCAATGATAGTAAATAGTTGCACAGATATCGAGTAAATAAGCCACTGTAGAACTTCCCTTTCCTAGATTGCCTTTTTTATATATAACCCTGAGATAGAGATCATAATGTAGAAGTTCATATGCATAATGACTGAAGGGTTAATGACAAAAAGTTTAAATTGGACATGCTGTTATTAGACAATGTTTGATGAGAATAGATGATATTAACTAAAAAGATGCCATCAATAGTATATTATTGATTAATGCAGCAGGTTGAAATATGGCTATATATCATTCTAAGTCTCCTTAATAAAAGAGGAAGCTAATTAATTATCTTTCTTTTATATATATATATATATATATAATATATAATAAATCAGGTTTAACGTGACTATTTAGTTTTGAAATAAAAGCTAAATCTAGAATCCATTTTTGTTCATATAGGGCATCGGCGGAACCACTTGTAGTATGGCTAATTTTATTCAGTGTTATAAAATACAACTTAATGCTGTTCTCAGAAAGTGTTTCTCCTATGCACTCGTACCGAAAAATGAGAAAAACATTTATTTCAATATCCGCTAAAAAAATGTATGAATAAATGTCAGAACATTATCACGTAGTGTGTCTGTGTAGCTCAGTTGGTTGGGGTGTTGTGGCACTATGTGGTAAAGGTTCGGAGATCGATTTATCACAGGGTTTGATTTTTTTTAATTTTTATTTAATTAAACAATAGCAATCCCTTGTTTTCTCATGTCAAATAGATATTTTGAATTATTTTTGATATGAAATAAATATAATCAAAGACAAGTGTTTGATGAAAAATATCCACATTAAAATATCCTTATAATACCGATACCATGCAAATTGTAGACAATGTGTCACGTAAACCTTGGTAGGGAAAGAATCAGTATGGATTAGTAATTCATATAAATATAATTTAATTTCACCCCGAAATATATATCTAATTAATGTACTGTTTAAGTAGTAAATGATGCTGAATGCCGCTGACTTTGGCGTTTATTATGCGAACATTTCAATAGGCGGTGGCAATTTATTTTGGATATAAGACATACAAAATACGTCGTGACATTTTACCTGTAATATATTTTTATAGCAACGAACAACGGTTGTACACGACCTAGGTCTTAGCAGGGGGAAAGCGTTATAAATCAACGAACACTGGTCAGAACGCAGAGTGGCGATACCGTTAAAAGATATGTCGGTTTATACATAGAAAATGTAATAATGGCGTGGACTGGGTACTGTTTTGGGAGCTTTGTTTCTAGTGACAACCTAGACTGGCCAAGTATATCACTCTTGGTCTTTTTCATTCATCTGTCAATCGACGACATCGTTATATTTAGGATTAGTTGTGTGATATTGTGGTGTAAGACAAATATCGTTTTAAAGTACACAATTTCATAAATTCCAACGGAAATTAAAATCAAGATTAGGAAGTTTTGTTTTATATTTTCTACATTTAAAAATGATTTTCTGTTTGTTTGTAAGTCAGGATCGTTCAATCTCGTTGTATTAAGCAAAATTTCTATTCATTCTCTTTGTAACGTTTACGATAAGTTAGGATACAAAACTTGTTTTTCCTCAAATACACCATTTTGCAGATATTTGTTTAACGTCAAATAGCGCAACAAAATTCGAGTAGTGTATTCTGTAGAACATGAACATTGATAAAACTAGAATACCACAGATCAAAACGTTTACCTTTAACTTGTGGTATAATATGTGCAAATTAAACCTCACCCATTTCTGGCAGTTCAGAAGTGCTTTTTAGCTAATTTATCCAAGGGTGGACGGTGGGGGAGATGTCAGTAGAAATAAAATTAGTCGTTACTATGCCAAAATTGTATGTCACATTAAAGTGAGCAATTTACATATGCTAATGAATATTAACCTTCATTTTCATCAATGATAGTAAATAGTTGCACAGATATCGAGTAAATAAGCCACTGTAGAACTTCCCTTTCCTAGATTGCCTTTTTTATATATAACCCTGAGATAGAGATCATAATGTAGAAGTTCATATGCATAATGACTGAAGGGTTAATGACAAAAAGTTTAAATTGGACATGCTGTTATTAGACAATGTTTGATGAGAATAGATGATATTAACTAAAAAGATGCCATCAATAGTATATTATTGATTAATGCAGCAGGTTGAAATATGGCTATATATCATTCTAAGTCTCCCTAATCAAAGAGGAAGCTAATTAATTATCTATCTTTATATATATATATGTATAATATATAAAATCAGGTTTAACGTGAATATTTAGTTTTGAAATAAAAGCTAAATCTAGAATCCATTTTTGTTCATATAGGGCATCGGCGGAACCACTTGTAGTATGGCTAATTTTATTCAGTGTTATAAAATACAACTTAATGCTGTTCTCAGAAAGTGTTTCTCCTATGCACTCGTACCGAAAAATGAGAAAAACACGTGTTTATTTCAATATCCGCTAAAAAATGTATGAATAAATGTCAGAACATTATCACGTAGTGTGTCTGTGTAGCTCAGTTGGTTGGGGTGTTGTGGCACTATGTGCTAAAGGTTCGGAGATCGATTTATCACAGGGTTTGATTTTTTTTTTTTTTTATTTAATTAAACAATAGCAATCCCTTGTTTTCTCATGTCAAATAGATATTTTGAATTATTTTTGATATGAAATAAATATAATCAAAGACAAGTGTTTGATGAAAAATATCCACATTAAAATATCCTTATAATACCGATACCATGCAAATTGTAGACAATGTGTCACGTAAACCTTGGTAGAAAAAGAATCAGTATGGATTAGTAATTCATATAAATATAATTTAATTTCACACCGAAATATATATCTAATTAATGTACTGTTTAAGTAGTAAATGATGCTGAATGCCGCTGACTTTGGCGTTTATTATGCGAACATTTCAATAGAATATTGTAAAGTTTACTAATGTCGTTTTCTCATGGACCGTTATATTGAGTATATATCACCGAAGATCGGTCACAATTTAGAGTGGTGAAACTGTTAAGGGAGAAGAAAGTTTGGATATCCAAAAGGTCGTTAGGGCGTGTAATGGGATAAAAGGTACTGGTTTGGGAGCTTTGTTTCAAGTGACAACCTAGACTGGCTAAGAATATCACTCTTGGTCTCAGAACAAATTTCAATCATCTGGTAATCGACGCCATCGTTATATTTAGGATGAGTTGTGTGACATGGTGGTGTATAAGACAAATATTGTTTTAAAGTACACAATTCCATAAATTTCATTGAGAATTATAATTAAGATTGTTATTCTTTTTTATATTTTTTACATTTAAAAAATATTTTTCTGTGTGTTTGTAAAGTCTGGATCGTTCCATCGCGTTCTTTGAAGCAAAACTCCTTTTGATTCTCTTTGTAACGTTCAATATACGTCAGGATTAAAAAAACGGGTTTTCCCAAAATTTATTGCTTTTCAAATATTTTTTACGTCAAATACCTCAACTAAATTTGAATCAAGTATTTTGTACAACATGCACATTAATAAAACCAGAACATGACGGATCAAAGCATTTATTTCTAACTCGTGACACAATACATGCAAATTACAAGTCATCCGATTCTTGGTTTTCACAAGTGCTTTATAGCTAAGTTACCCAAGGGTGGATGGTGGGGGAGATGTGACCAGAAATAAATTTAGTCGTTATTATGCCCAAATTGCATGTCACATTTAAATGAGCAATTTACATATGTAAATGATTATTGACCTTCATTTTCATTAATCGGTCACAATGATAATATAGAGCACCCATATTGGGTAAATAGGTCCTTGTATATATAACCTTGAGGCAGAGATAAAAAAAAAGAAATACATATGGATACTAACTGAAGAATTAATGACAAAAAAGTCTCAATTTGACATGCTGTTAATAGGCAATGTTTGATGAGCACATGTAATATTAAGATTTTATTGATACATGCAGCAGGTTCAAATATGGCTATGATTCTAAGGCTCCCGAATAAAAGAGGAAGCTACATAATTATCTTGCTTTATATATTTATATATATAGTATCAGGTTTAACGGGACTCTTGAGTTGTTTTTAAAACTAAAACCTAAAACTAAAATCCTTTTTGTTCATGTAGTACATCGGAGGATCAACTTATACTATGACTCATTTTATTCAATGTAACGAAAAAGAACTTAAATCCAGTTCTCATAAAGCGGTCCTTCCATGCTTTCGTACCGAAAAATGAGAATACACGTGTTTGATCAATTATTTTGATTCAATGTCCGTTAAAAAGAGTACGAATCATTGTCAGAAAGACTATTAGTGATGTGTCTATATAGCTCAGAAGGTTTAGGCGTTGCTACCATGTGCTAAAGGATCTGAGTTCGAATCATCGGTAGGTCTGCTTTTTATTTTTCTTTAAATAAGCAATAGCAATCCTTTGTTTTGTCATGTCAAATATATATTTTACATTATATGTCATATCAAATAAATATAATCAAAGACAAATGTATGATAAAAAACTTATTAAAATGTCCTTATAATCAACGATGATAGGATATAAATAGGATATAAAGTTGTGCTGATTTACAATACATGATTTTATCAATTACATCATAAATTGTATCAGGTTTACCGTAACACTATCGTTTTAAACACCATATAACGTGATCACACCTTCAAAGAATATTGTAAAGTTTACTAATGTCGTTTTCTCATGGACCGTTATATTGAGTATATATCACCGAAGATCGGTCACAATTTAGAGTGGTGAAACTGTTAAGGGAGAAGAAAGTTTGGATATCCAAAAGGTCGTTAGGGCGTGTAATGGGATAAAAGGTACTGGTTTGGGAGCTTTGTTTCAAGTGACAACCTAGACTGGCTAAGAATATCACTCTTGGTCTCAGAACAAATTTCAATCATCTGGTAATCGACGCCATCGTTATATTTAGGATGAGTTGTGTGACATGGTGGTGTAAGACAAATATTGTTTTAAAGTACACAATTCCATAAATTTCATTGAGAATTATAATTAAGATTGTTATTCTTTTTTATATTTTTTACATTTAAAAAATATTTTCTGTGTGTTTGTAAAGTCTGGATCGTTCCATCGCGTTCTTTGAAGCAAAACTCCTTTTGATTCTCTTTGTAACGTTCAATATACGTCAGGATTTAAAAAAACGGGTTTTCCCAAAATTTATTGCTTTTCAAATATTTTTTACGTCAAATACCTCAACTAAATTTGAATCAAGTATTTTGTACAACATGCACATTAATAAAACCAGAACATGACGGATCAAAGCATTTATTTCTAACTCGTGACACAATACATGCAAATTACAAGTCATCCGATTCTTGGTTTTCACAAGTGCTTTATAGCTAAGTTACCCAAGGGTGGATGGTGGGGGAGATGTGACCAGAAATAAATTTAGTCGTTATTATGCCAAAATTGCATGTCACATTTAAATGAGCAATTTACATATGTAAATGATTATTGACCTTCATTTTCATTAATCGGTCACAATGATAATATAGAGCACCCATATTGGGTAAATAGGTCCTTGTATATATAACCTTGAGGCAGAGATAAAAAAAAATACATATGGATACTAACTGAAGAATTAATGACAAAAAGTCTCAATTTGACATGCTGTTAATAGGCAATGTTTGATGAGCACATGTAATATTAAGATTTTATTGATACATGCAGCAGGTTCAAATATGGCTATCATTCTAAGGCTCCCGAATAAAAGAGGAAGCTACATAATTATCTTGCTTTATATATTTTATATATATATAGTATCAGGTTTAACGGGACTCTTGAGTTGTTTTAAAACTAAAACCTAAAACTAAAATCCTTTTTGTTCATGTAGTACATCGGAGGATCAATTTATACTATGACTCATTTTATTCAATGTAACGAAAAAGAACTTAAATCCAGTTCTCATAAAGCGGTCCTTCCATGCTTTCGTACCGAAAAATGAGAATACACGTGTTTGATCAATTATTTTGATTCAATGTCCGTTAAAAAGAGTACGAATCATTGTCAGAAAGACTATTAGTGATGTGTCTATATAGCTCAGAAGGTTTAGGCGTTGCTACCATGTGCTAAAGGATCTGAGTTCGAATCATCGGTAGGTCTGCTTTTTTATTTTTCTTTACATAAGCAATAGCAATCCTTTGTTTTGTCATGTCAAATATATATTTTACATTATATGTCATATCAAATAAATATAATCAAAGACAAATGTATGATAAAAAAAATTATTAAAATGTCCTTATAATCAACGATGATAGGATATAAATAGGATATAAAGTTGTGCTGATTTACAATCCTTTGTTTTGTCATGTCAAATATATTTTATCAATTACATCATAAATTGTATCAGGTTTACCGTAACACTATCGTTTTAAACACCATATAACGTGATCACACCTTCAAAGAATATTGTAAAGTTTACTAATGTCGTTTTCTCATGGACCGTTATATTGAGTATATATCACCGAAGATCGGTCACAATTTAGAGTGGTGAAACTGTTAAGGGAGAAGAAAGTTTGGATATCCAAAAGGTCGTTAGGGCGTGTAATGGGATAAAAGGTACTGGTTTGGGAGCTTTGTTTCAAGTGACAACCTAGACTGGCTAAGAATATCACTCTTGGTCTCAGAACAAATTTCAATCATCTGGTAATCGACGCCATCGTTATATTTAGGATGAGTTGTGTGACATGGTGGTGTAAGACAAATATTGTTTTAAAGTACACAATTCCATAAATTTCATTGAGAATTATAATTAAGATTGTTATTCTTTTTTATATTTTTTACATTTAAAAAATATTTTCTGTGTGTTTGTAAAGTCTGGATCGTTCCATCGCGTTCTTTGAAGCAAAACTCCTTTTGATTCTCTTTGTAACGTTCAATATACGTCAGGATTAAAAAAACGGGTTTTCCCAAAATTTATTGCTTTTCAAATATTTTTTACGTCAAATACCTCAACTAAATTTGAATCAAGTATTTTGTACAACATGCACATTAATAAAACCAGAACATGACGGATCAAAGCATTTATTTCTAACTCGTGACACAATACATGCAAATTACAAGTCATCCGATTCTTGGTTTTCACAAGTGCTTTATAGCTAAGTTACCCAAGGGTGGATGGTGGGGGAGATGTGACCAGAAATAAATTTAGTCGTTATTATGCCCAAATTGCATGTCACATTTAAATGAGCAATTTACATATGTAAATGATTATTGACCTTCATTTTCATTAATCGGTCACAATGATAATATAGAGCACCCATATTGGGTAAATAGGTCCTTGTATATATAACCTTGAGGCAGAGATAAAAAAAAAGAAATACATATGGATACTAACTGAAGAATTAATGAGAAAAAGTCTCAATTTGACATGCTGTTAATAGGCAATGTTTGATGAGAGCACATGTAATATTAAGATTTTATTGATACATGCAGCAGGTTCAAATATGGCTATGATTCTAAGGCTCCCGAATAAAAGAGGAAGCTACATAATTATCTTGCTTTATATATTTATATATATAGTATCAGGTTTAACGGGACTCTTGAGTTGTTTTAAAACTAAAACCTAAAACTAAAATCCTTTTTGTTCATGTAGTACATCGGAGGATCAATTTATACTATGACTCATTTTATTCAATGTAACGAAAAAGAACTTAAATCCAGTTCTCATAAAGCGGTCCTTCCATGCTTTCGTACCGAAAAATGAGAATACACGTGTTTGATCAATTATTTTGATTCAATGTCCGTTAAAAAGAGTACGAATCATTGTCAGAAAGACTATTAGTGATGTGTCTATATAGCTCAGAAGGTTTAGGCGTTGGTACCATGTGCTAAAGGATCTGAGTTCGAATCATCGGTAGGTCTGCTTCTTATTTTTCTTTAAATAAGCAATAGCAATCCTTTGTTTTGTCATGTCAAATATATATTTCAATTACATTATATGTCATATCAAATAAATATAATCAAAGACAAATGTATGATAAAAAAACTTATTAAAATGTCCTTATAATCAACGATGATAGGATATAAATAGGATATAAAGTTGTGCTGATTTACAATACATAATTTTATCAATTACATCATAAATTGTATCAGGTTTACCGTAACACTATCGTTTTAAACACCATATAACGTGATCACACCTTCAAAGAATATTGTAAAGTTTACTAATGTCGTTTTCTCATGGACCGTTATATTGAGTATATATCACCGAAGATCGGTCACAATTTAGAGTGGTGAAACTGTTAAGGGAGAAGAAAGTTTGGATATCGAAAAGGTCGTTAGGGCGTGTAATGGGATAAAAGGTACTGGTTTGGGAGCTTTGTTTCAAGTGACAACCTAGACTGGCTAAGAATATCACTCTTGGTCTCAGAACAAATTTCAATCATCTGGTAATCGACGCCATCGTTATATTTAGGATGAGTTGTGTGACATGGTAGTATAAGACAAATATTGTTTTAAAGTACACACTTTCATAAATTTCATTGAGAATTATAATTAAGATTGTTATTCTTTTTTTATATTTTTTACATTTAAAAAATATTTTCTGTGTGTTTGTAAAGTCTGGATCGTTCCATCGCGTTCTTTGAAGCAAAACTCCTTTTGATTCTCTTTGTAACGTTCAATATACGTCAGGATTAAAAAAAACGGGTTTTCCCAAAATTTATTGCTTTTCAAATATTTTTTACGTCAAATACCTCAACTAAATTTGAATCAAGTATTTTGTACAACATGCACATTAATAAAACCAGAACATGACGGATCAAAGCATTTATTTCTAACTCGTGACACAATACATGCAAATTACAAGTCATCCGATTCTTGGTTTTCACAAGTGCTTTATAGCTAAGTTACCCAAGGGTGGATGGTGGGGGAGATGTGACCAGAAATAAATTTAGTCGTTATTATGCCCAAATTGCATGTCACATTTAAATGAGCAATTTACATATGTAAATGATTATTGACCTTCATTTTCATTAATCGGTCACAATGATAATATAGAGCACCCATATTGGGTAAATAGGTCCTTGTATATATAACCTTGAGGCAGAGATAAAAAAAAAAAGAAATACATATGGATACTAACTGAAGAATTAATGAGAAAAAGTCTCAATTTGACATGCTGTTAATAGGCAATGTTTGATGAGCACATGTAATATTAAGATTTTATTGATACATGCAGCAGGTTCAAATATGGCTATGATTCTAAGGCTCCCGAATAAAAGAGGAAGCTACATAATTATCTTGCTTTATATATTTATATATATAGTATCAGGTTTAACGGGACTCTTGAGTTGTTTTAAAACTAAAACCTAAAACTAAAATCCTTTTTGTTCATGTAGTACATCGGAGGATCAATTTATACTATGACTCATTTTATTCAATGTAACGAAAAAGAACTTAAATCCAGTTCTCATAAAGCGGTCCTTCCATGCTTTCGTACCGAAAAATGAGAATACACGTGTTTGATCAATTATTTTAATTCAATGTCCGTTAAAAAGAGTACGAATCATTGTCAGAAAGACTATTAGTGATGTGTCTATATAGCTCAGAAGGTTTAGGCGTTGGTACCATGTGCTAAAGGATCTGAGTTCGAATCATCGGTAGGTCTGCTTCTTATTTTTCTTTAAATAAGCAATAGCAATCCTTTGTTTTGTCATGTCAAATATATATTTTACATTATATGTCATATCAAATAAATATAATCAAAGACAAATGTATGATAAAAAAAACTTATTAAAATGTCATTATAATCAACGATGATAGGATATAAATAGGATATAAAGTTGTGCTGATTTACAATACATAATTTTATCAATTACATCATAAATTGTATCAGGTTTACCGTAACACTATCGTTTTAAACACCATATAACGTGATCACACCTTCAAAGAATATTGTAAAGTTTACTAATGTCGTTTTCCCATGGACCGTTATATTGAGTATATATCACCGAAGATCGGTCACAATTTAGAGTGGTGAAACTGTTAAGGGAGAAGAAAGTTTGGATATCCAAAAGGTCGTTAGGGCGTGTAATGGGATAAAAGGTACTGGTTTGGGAGCTTTGTTTCAAGTGACAACCTAGACTGGCTAAGAATATCACTCTTGGTCTCAGAACAAATTTCAATCATCTGGTAATCGACGCCATCGTTATATTTAGGATGAGTTGTGTGACATGGTAGTATAAGACAAATATTGTTTTAAAGTACACAATTTCATAAATTTCATTGAGAATTATAATTAAGATTGTTATTCTTTTTTATATTTTTTACATTTAAAAAATATTTTCTGTGTGTTTGTAAAGTCTGGATCGTTCCATCGCGTTCTTTGAAGCAAAACTCCTTTTGATTCTCTTTGTAACGTTCAATATACGTCAGGATTAAAAAAACGGGTTTTCCCAAAATTTATTGCTTTTCAAATATTTTTTACGTCAAATACCTCAACTAAATTTGAATCAAGTATTTTGTACAACATGCACATTAATAAAACCAGAACATGACGGATCAAAGCATTTATTTCTAACTCGTGACACAATACATGCAAATTACAAGTCATCCGATTCTTGGTTTTCACAAGTGCTTTATAGCTAAGTTACCCAAGGGTGGATGGTGGGGGAGATGTGACCAGAAATAAATTTAGTCGTTATTATGCCCAAATTGCATGTCACATTTAAATGAGCAATTTACATATGTAAATGATTATTGACCTTCATTTTCATTAATCGGTCACAATGATAATATAGAGCACCCATATTGGGTAAATAGGTCCTTGTATATATAACCTTGAGGCAGAGATAAAAAAAAAAGAAATACATATGGATACTAACTGAAGAATTAATGAGAAAAAGTCTCAATTTGACATGCTGTTAATAGGCAATGTTTGATGAGCACATGTAATATTAAGATTTTATTGATACATGCAGCAGGTTCAAATATGGCTATGATTCTAAGGCTCCCGAATAAAAGAGGAAGCTACATAATTATCTTGCTTTATATATTTATATATATATAGTATCAGGTTTAACGGGACTCTTGAGTTGTTTTAAAACTAAAACCTAAAACTAAAATCCTTTTTGTTCATGTAGTACATCGGAGGATCAATTTATACTATGACTCATTTTATTCAATGTAACGAAAAAGAACTTAAATCCAGTTCTCATAAAGCGGTCCTTCCATGCTTTCGTACCGAAAAATGAGAATACACGTGTTTGATCAATTATTTTGATTCAATGTCCGTTAAAAAGAGTACGAATCATTGTCAGAAAGACTATTAGTGATGTGTCTATATAGCTCAGAAGGTTTAGGCGTTGCTACCATGTGCTAAAGGATCTGAGTTCGAATCATCGGTAGGTCTGCTTCTTATTTTTCTTTAAATAAGCAATAGCAATCCTTTGTTTTGTCATGTCAAATATATATTTTACATTATATGTCATATCAAATAAAAATATAATCAAAGACAAATGTATGATAAAAAAAACTTATTAAAATGTCCTTATAATCAACGATGATAGGATATAAATAGGATATAAAGTTGTGCTGATTTACAATACATGATTTTATCAATTACATCATAAATTGTATCAGGTTTACCGTAACACTATCGTTTTAAAACACCATATAACGTGATCACACCTTCAAAGAATATTGTAAAGTTTACTAATGTCGTTTTCTCATGGACCGTTATATTGAGTATATATCACCGAAGATCGGTCACAATTTAGAGTGGTGAAACTGTTAAGGGAGAAGAAAGTTTGGATATCCAAAAGGTCGTTAGGGCGTGTAATGGGATAAAAGGTACTGGTTTGGGAGCTTTGTTTCAAGTGACAACCTAGACTGGCTAAGAATATCACTCTTGGTCTCAGAACAAATTTCAATCATCTGGTAATCGACGCCATCGTTATATTTAGGATGAGTTGTGTGACATGGTGGTGTAAGACAAATATTGTTTTAAAGTACACAATTCCATAAATTTCATTGAGAATTATAATTAAGATTGTTATTCTTTTTTATATTTTTTACATTTAAAAAATATTTTCTGTGTGTTTGTAAAGTCTGGATCGTTCCATCGCGTTCTTTGAAGCAAAACTCCTTTTGATTCTCTTTGTAACGTTCAATATACGTCAGGATTAAAAAAACGGGTTTTCCCAAAATTTATTGCTTTTCAAATATTTTTTACGTCAAATACCTCAACTAAATTTGAATCAAGTATTTTGTACAACATGCATATTAATAAAACAAGAACATGACGGATCAAAGCATTTATTTCTAACTCGTGACACAATACATGCAAATTACAAGTCATCCGATTCTTGGTTTTCACAAGTGCTTTATAGCTAAGTTACCCAAGGGTGGATGGTGGGGGAGATGTGACCAGAAATAAATTTAGTCGTTATTATGCCCAAATTGCATGTCACATTTAAATGAGCAATTTACATATGTAAATGAATAGTGACCTTCATTTTCATTAATCGGTCACAATGATAATATAGAGCACCCATATTGGGTAAATAGGTCCTTGTATATATAACCTTGAGGCAGAGATAAAAAAAGAAATACATATGGATACTAACTGAAGAATTAATGACAAAAAGTCTCAATTTGACATGCTGTTAATAGGCAATGTTTGATGAGCACATGTAATATTAAGATTTTATTGATACATGCAGCAGGTTCAAATATGGCTATGATTCTAAGGCTCCCGAATAAAAGAGGAAGCTACATAATTATCTTGCTTTATATATTTATATATATAGTATCAGGTTTAACGGGACTCTTGAGTTGTTTTAAAACAAAACCTAAAACTAAAATCCTTTTTGTTCATGTAGTACATCGGAGGATCAACTTATACTATGACTCATTTTATTCAATGTAACGAAAAAGAACTTAAATCCAGTTCTCATAAAGCGGTCCTTCCATGCTTTCGTACCGAAAAATGAGAATACACGTGTTTGATCAATTATTTTGATTCAATGTCCGTTAAAAAGAGTACGAATCATTGTCAGAAAGACTATTAGTGATGTGTCTATATAGCTCAGAAGGTTTAGGCGTTGCTACCATGTGCTAAAGGATCTGAGTTCGAATCATCGGTAGGTCTGCTTTTTATTTTTCTTTACATAAGCAATAGCAATCCTTTGTTTTGTCATGTCAAATATATATTTTACATTATATGTCATATCAAATAAATATAATCAAAGACAAATGTATGATAAAAAAACTTATTAAAATGTCCTTATAATCAACGATGATAGGATATAAATAGGATATAAAGTTGTGCTGATTTACAATACATGATTTTATCAATTACATCATAAATTGTATCAGGTTTACCGTAACACTATCGTTTTAAACACCATATAACGTGATCACACCTTCAAAGAATATTGTAAAGTTTACTAATGTCGTTTTCTCATGGACCGTTATATTGAGTATATATCACCGAAGATCGGTCACAATTTAGAGTGGTGAAACTGTTAAGGGAGAAGAAAGTTTGGATATCCAAAAGGTCGTTAGGGCGTGTAATGGGATAAAAGGTACTGGTTTGGGAGCTTTGTTTCAAGTGACAACCTAGACTGGCTAAGAATATCACTCTTGGTCTCAGAACAAATTTCAATCATCTGGTAATCGACGCCATCGTTATATTTAGGATGAGTTGTGTGACATGGTGGTGTAAGACAAATATTGTTTTAAAGTACACAATTCCATAAATTTCATTGAGAATTATAATTAAGATTGTTATTCTTTTTTATATTTTTTACATTTAAAAAATATTTTCTGTGTGTTTGTAAAGTCTGGATCGTTCCATCGCGTTCTTTGAAGCAAAACTCCTTTTGATTCTCTTTGTAACGTTCAATATACGTCAGGATTAAAAAAAACGGGTTTTCCCAAAATTTATTGCTTTTCAAATATTTTTTACGTCAAATACCTCAACTAAATTTGAATCAAGTATTTTGTACAACATGCATATTAATAAAACAAGAACATGACGGATCAAAGCATTTATTTCTAACTCGTGACACAATACATGCAAATTACAAGTCATCCGATTCTTGGTTTTCACAAGTGCTTTATAGCTAAGTTACCCAAGGGTGGATGGTGGGGGAGATGTGACCAGAAATAAATTTAGTCGTTATTATGCCCAAATTGCATGTCACATTTAAATGAGCAATTTACATATGTAAATGAATAGTGACCTTCATTTTCATTAATCGGTCACAATGATAATATAGAGCACCCATATTGGGTAAATAGGTCCTTGTATATATAACCTTGAGGCAGAGATAAAAAAAAAGAAATACATATGGATACTAACTGAAGAATTAATGACAAAAAGTCTCAATTTGACATGCTGTTAATAGGCAATGTTTGATGAGCACATGTAATATTAAGATTTTATTGATACATGCAGCAGGTTCAAATATGGCTATCATTCTAAGGCTCCCGAATAAAAGAGGAAGCTACATAATTATCTTGCTTTATATATTTATATATATAGTATCAGGTTTAACGGGACTCTTGAGTTGTTTTAAAACTAAAACCTAAAACTAAAATCCTTTTTGTTCATGTAGTACATCGGAGGATCAATTTATACTATGACTCATTTTATTCAATGTAACGAAAAAGAACTTAAATCCAGTTCTCATAAAGCGGTCCTTCCATGCTTTCGTACCGAAAAATGAGAATACACGTGTTTGATCAATTATTTTGATTCAATGTCCGTTAAAAAGAGTACGAATCATTGTCAGAAAGACTATTAGTGATGTGTCTATATAGCTCAGAAGGTTTAGGCGTTGCTACCATGTGCTAAAGGATCTGAGTTCGAATCATCGGTAGGTCTGCTTTTTATTTTTCTTTACATAAGCAATAGCAATCCTTTGTTTTGTCATGTCAAATATATATTTTACATTATATGTCATATCAAATAAATATAATCAAAGACAAATGTATGATAAAAAAACTTATTAAAATGTCCTTATAATCAACGATGATAGGATATAAATAGGATATAAAGTTGTGCTGATTTACAATACATGATTTTATCAATTACATCATAAATTGTATCAGGTTTACCGTAACACTATCGTTTTAAACACCATATAACGTGATCACACCTTCAAAGAATATTGTAAAGTTTACTAATGTCGTTTTCTCATGGACCGTTATATTGAGTATATATCACCGAAGATCGGTCACAATTTAGAGTGGTGAAACTGTTAAGGGAGAAGAAAGTTTGGATATCCAAAAGGTCGTTAGGGCGTGTAATGGGATAAAAGGTACTGGTTTGGGAGCTTTGTTTCAAGTGACAACCTAGACTGGCTAAGAATATCACTCTTGGTCTCAGAACAAATTTCAATCATCTGGTAATCGACGCCATCGTTATATTTAGGATGAGTTGTGTGACATGGTGGTGTAAGACAAATATTGTTTTAAAGTACACAATTCCATAAATTTCATTGAGAATTATAATTAAGATTGTTATTCTTTTTTATATTTTTTACATTTAAAAAATATTTTCTGTGTGTTTGTAAAGTCTGGATCGTTCCATCGCGTTCTTTGAAGCAAAACTCCTTTTGATTCTCTTTGTAACGTTCAATATACGTCAGGATTAAAAAAACGGGTTTTCCCAAAATTTATTGCTTTTCAAATATTTTTTACGTCAAATACCTCAACTAAATTTGAATCAAGTATTTTGTACAACATGCATATTAATAAAACCAGAACATGACGGATCAAAGCATTTATTTCTAACTCGTGACACAATACATGCAAATTACAAGTCATCCGATTCTTGGTTTTCACAAGTGCTTTATAGCTAAGTTACCCAAGGGTGGATGGTGGGGGAGATGTGACCAGAAATAAATTTAGTCGTTATTATGCCCAAATTGCATGTCACATTTAAATGAGCAATTTACATATGTAAATGATTATTGACCTTCATTTTCATTAATCGGTCACAATGATAATATAGAGCACCCATATTGGGTAAATAGGTCCTTGTATATATAACCTTGAGGCAGAGATAAAAAAAAGAAATACATATGGATACTAACTGAAGAATTAATGACAAAAAGTCTCAATTTGACATGCTGTTAATAGGCAATGTTTGATGAGCACATGTAATATTAAGATTTTATTGATACATGCAGCAGGTTCAAATATGGCTATGATTCTAAGGCTCCCGAATAAAAGAGGAAGCTACATAATAATCTTGCTTTATATATTTATATATATAGTATCAGGTTTAACGGGACTCTTGAGTTGTTTTAAAACTAAAACCTAAAACTAAAATCCTTTTTGTTCATGTAGCACATCGGAGGATCAACTTATACTATGACTCATTTTATTCAATGTAACGAAAAAGAACTTAAATCCAGTTCTCATAAAGCGGTCCTTCCATGCTTTCGTACCGAAAAATGAGAATACACGTGTTTGATCAATTATTTTAATTCAATGTCCGTTAAAAAGAGTACGAATCATTGTCAGAAAGACTATTAGTGATGTGTCTATATAGCTCAGAAGGTTTAGGCGTTGCTACCATGTGCTAAAGGATCTGAGTTCGAATCATCGGTAGGTCTGCTTCTTATTTTTCTTTAAACAAGCAATAGCAATCCTTTGTTTTGTCATGTCAAATATATATTTTACATTATATGTCATATCAAATAAATATAATCAAAGACAAATGTATGATAAAAAAAACTTATTAAAATGTCCTTATAATCAACGATGATAGGATATAAATAGGATATAAAGTTGTGCTGATTTACAATACATAATTTTATCAATTACATCATAAATTGTATCAGGTTTACCGTAACACTATCGTTTTAAACACCATATAACGTGATCACACCTTCAAAGAATATTGTAAAGTTTACTAATGTCGTTTTCTCATGGACCGTTATATTGAGTATATATCACCGAAGATCGGTCACAATTTAGAGTGGTGAAACTGTTAAGGGAGAAGAAAGTTTGGATATCGAAAAGGTCGTTAGGGCGTGTAATGGGATAAAAGGTACTGGTTTGGGAGCTTTGTTTCAAGTGACAACCTAGACTGGCTAAGAATATCACTCTTGGTCTCAGAACAAATTTCAATCATCTGGTAATCGACGCCATCGTTATATTTAGGATGAGTTGTGTGACATGGTGGTGTAAGACAAATATTGTTTTAAAGTACACAATTCCATAAATTTCATTGAGAATTATAATTAAGATTGTTATTCTTTTTTATATTTTTTACATTTAAAAAATATTTTCTGTGTGTTTGTAAAGTCTGGATCGGTCCATCGCGTTCTTTGAAGCAAAACTCCTTTTGATTCTCTTTGTAACGTTCAATATACGTCAGGATTTAAAAAAACGGGTTTTCCCAAAATTTATTGCTTTTCAAATATTTTTTACGTCAAATACCTCAACTAAATTTGAATCAAGTATTTTGTACAACATGCACATTAATAAAACCAGAACATGACGGATCAAAGCATTTATTTCTAACTCGTGACACAATACATGCAAATTACAAGTCATCCGATTCTTGGTTTTCACAAGTGCTTTATAGCTAAGTTACCCAAGGGTGGATGGTGGGGGAGATGTGACCAGAAATAAATTTAGTCGTTATTATGCCCAAATTGCATGTCACATTTAAATGAGCAATTTACATATGTAAATGATTATTGACCTTCATTTTCATTAATCGGTCACAATGATAATATAGAGCACCCATATTGGGTAAATAGGTCCTTGTATATATAACCTTGAGGCAGAGATAAAAAAAAATACATATGGATACTAACTGAAGAATTAATGACAAAAAGTCTCAATTTGACATGCTGTTAATAGGCAATGTTTGATGAGCACATGTAATATTAAGATTTTATTGATACATGCAGCAGGTTCAAATATGGCTATCATTCTAAGGCTCCCGAATAAAAGAGGAAGCTACATAATTATCTTGCTTTATATATTTATATATATAGTATCAGGTTTAACGGGACTCTTGAGTTGTTTTAAAACTAAAACCTAAAACTAAAATCCTTTTTGTTCATGTAGCACATCGGAGGATCAACTTATACTATGACTCATTTTATTCAATGTAACGAAAAAGAACTTAAATCCAGTTCTCATAAAGCGGTCCTTCCATGCTTTCGTACCGAAAAATGAGAATACACGTGTTTGATCAATTATTTTGATTCAATGTCCGTTAAAAAGAGTACGAATCATTGTCAGAAAGACTATTAGTGATGTGTCTATATAGCTCAGAAGGTTTAGGCGTTGGTACCATGTGCTAAAGGATCTGAGTTCGAATCATCGGTAGGTCTGCTTCTTATTTTTCTTTAAATAAGCAATAGCAATCCTTTGTTTTGTCATGTCAAATATATATTTTACATTATATGTCATATCAAATCAATATAATCAAAGACAAATGTATGATATAAAAACTTATTAAAATGTTCTTATAATCAACGATGATAGGATATGAATAGGATATAAAGTTGTGCTGATTTACAATACATAATTTTATCAATTACATCATAAATTGTATCAGGTTTACCGTAACACTATCGTTTTAAACACCATATAACGTGATCACACCTTCAAAGAATATTGTAAAGTTTACTAATGTCGTTTTCCCATGGACCGTTATATTGAGTATATATCACCGAAGATCGGTCACAATTTAGAGTGGTGAAACTGTTAAGGGAGAAGAAAGTGTGGATATCGAAAAGGTCGTTAGGGCGTGTAATGGGATAAAAGGTACTGGTTTGGGAGCTTTGTTTCAAGTGACAACCTAGACTGGCTAAGAATATCACTCTTGGTCTCAGAACAAATTTCAATCATCTGGTAATCGACGCCATCGTTATATTTAGGATGAGTTGTGTGACATGGTAGTATAAGACAAATATTGTTTTAAAGTACACAATTTCATAAATTTCATTGAGAATTATAATTAAGATTGTTATTCTTTTTTATATTTTTTACATTTAAAAAATATTTTCTGTGTGTTTGTAAAGTCTGGATCGTTCCATCGCGTTCTTTGAAGCAAAACTCCTTTTGATTCTCTTTGTAACGTTCAATATACGTCAGGATTAAAAAAAACGGGTTTTCCCAAAATTTATTGCTTTTCAAATATTTTTTACGTCAAATACCTCAACTAAATTTGAATCAAGTATTTTGTACAACATGCACATTAATAAAACCAGAACATGACGGATCAAAGCATTTATTTCTAACTCGTGACACAATACATGCAAATTACAAGTCATCCGATTCTTGGTTTTCACAAGTGCTTTATAGCTAAGTTACCCAAGGGTGGATGGTGGGGGAGATGTGACCAGAAATAAATTTAGTCGTTATTATGCCCAAATTGCATGTCACATTTAAATGAGCAATTTACATATGTAAATGATTATTGACCTTCATTTTCATTAATCGGTCACAATGATAATATAGAGCACCCATATTGGGTAAATAGGTCCTTGTATATATAACCTTGAGGCAGAGATAAAAAAAAAGAAATACATATGGATACTAACTGAAGAATTAATGAGAAAAAGTCTCAATTTGACATGCTGTTAATAGGCAATGTTTGATGAGCACATGTAATATTAAGATTTTATTGATACATGCAGCAGGTTCAAATATGGCTATGATTCTAAGGCTCCCGAATAAAAGAGGAAGCTACATAATAATCTTGCTTTATATATTTATATATATAGTATCAGGTTTAACGGGACTCTTGAGTTGTTTTAAAACTAAAACCTAAAACTAAAATCCTTTTTGTTCATGTAGCACATCGGAGGATCAACTTATACTATGACTCATTTTATTCAATGTAACGAAAAAGAACTTAAATCCAGTTCTCATAAAGCGGTCCTTCCATGCTTTCGTACCGAAAAATGAGAATACACGTGTTTGATCAATTATTTTGATTCAATGTCCGTTAAAAAGAGTACGAATCATTGTCAGAAAGACTATTAGTGATGTGTCTATATAGCTCAGAAGGTTTAGGCGTTGGTACCAATGTGCTAAAGGATCTGAGTTCGAATCATCGGTAGGTCTGCTTTTTATTTTTCTTTACATAAGCAATAGCAATCCTTTGTTTTGTCATGTCAAATATATATTTTACATTATATGTCATATCAAATAAATATAATCAAAGACAAATGTATGATAAAAAAACTTATTAAAATGTCCTTATAATCAACGATGATAGGATATAAATAGGATATAAAGTTGTGCTGATTTACAATACATAATTTTATCAATTACATCATAAATTGTATCAGGTTTACCGTAACACTATCGTTTTAAACACCATATAACGTGATCACACCTTCAAAGAATATTGTAAAGTTTACTAATGTCGTTTTCTCATGGACCGTTATATTGAGTATATATCACCGAAGATCGGTCACAATTTAGAGTGGTGAAACTGTTAAGGGAGAAGAAAGTTTGGATATCGAAAAGGTCGTTAGGGCGTGTAATGGGATAAAAGGTACTGGTTTGGGAGCTTTGTTTCAAGTGACAACCTAGACTGGCTAAGAATATCACTCTTGGTCTCAGAACAAATTTCAATCATCTGGTAATCGACGCCATCGTTATATTTAGGATGAGTTGTGTGACATGGTAGTATAAGACAAATATTGTTTTAAAGTACACACTTTCATAAATTTCATTGAGAATTATAATTAAGATTGTTATTCTTTTTTATATTTTTTACATTTAAAAAATATTTTCTGTGTGTTTGTAAAGTCTGGATCGTTCCATCGCGTTCTTTGAAGCAAAACTCCTTTTGATTCTCTTTGTTACGTTCAATATACGTCAGGATTTAAAAAAACGGGTTTTCCCAAAATTTATTGCTTTTCAAATATTTTTTACGTCAAATACCTCAACTAAATTTGAATCAAGTATTTTGTACAACATGCACATTAATAAAACCAGAACATGACGGATCAAAGCATTTATTTCTAACTCGTGACACAATACATGCAAATTACAAGTCATCCGATTCTTGGTTTTCACAAGTGCTTTATAGCTAAGTTACCCAAGGGTGGATGGTGGGGGAGATGTGACCAGAAATAAATTTAGTCGTTATTATGCCCAAATTGCATGTCACATTTAAATGAGCAATTTACATATGTAAATGATTATTGACCTTCATTTTCATTAATCGGTCACAATGATAATATAGAGCACCCATATTGGGTAAATAGGTCCTTGTATATATAACCTTGAGGCAGAGATAAAAAAAAAAGAAATACATATGGATACTAACTGAAGAATTAATGAGAAAAAGTCTCAATTTGACATGCTGTTAATAGGCAATGTTTGATGAGCACATGTAATATTAAGATTTTATTGATACATGCAGCAGGTTCAAATATGGCTATGATTCTAAGGCTCCCGAATAAAAGAGGAAGCTACATAATTATCTTGCTTTATATATTTATATATATAGTATCAGGTTTAACGGGACTCTTGAGTTGTTTTAAAACTAAAACCTGAAACTAAAATCCTTTTTGTTCATGTAGCACATCGGAGGATCAACTTTTACTATGACTCATTTTATTCAATGTAACGAAAAAGAACTTAAAGCCAGTTCTCATAAAGCGGTCCTTCCATGCTTTCGTACCGGAAAATGAAAAAACACGTGTTTGATTAAATCTTTTTAATTCAATGTCCGTTAAAAAGAGTACGAATCGATATATCATTGTCAGAACGCCTATTAGTGAGGCGTTGCTACCATGTGCTAAAGGTTCTGAGTTCGAATCATCAGTAGTTCTGTTTTTTATTTAAACAAGCAGTAGCAATCCCTTGTTTTGTCATGTCAAACAGACATTTTGAATTATATATCGTAATAGGCAATGTTTGATGAGCAGCAGGTTCAAATATATGTTTCATTCTAAGGCTCCAGAATAAAAGAGAAATTAATTAATTATCTTGCTTTATACCGAAGAGATCATCCAGACAATACGCATCGCTATTGTTTGTTTTTGTGAACATTCGTTACTGTCCTTTATATGTAATTCTCTTTCTTCTTTTTATGTCTTGACAAAAAGGGCAGATCGCCTCGACAATTCGACAATATTCTTTCCACACAGTTAAAATTTCTTCTTTGCCCGATATAATTACATATTAGGAAATAATTAATATATGCATTCTAAGATTTATCTTATTCATCGCATTGTTAGCCTGATAATAATTTTGATTTTTTGCGCATAAATTTACAAACGTTTTTTTTTACCAGCACCCGTTAATCCATACACTTTTCTTTCATCCTTAGACGAAGTGGAAAGCTGAATGATGATATGTAGTATCAACGAAATTGCTCTTCTGACTTTCAATCCAAAGGATTTACTTTCATGGCGAATGTCCTTATACGACACTGAATCTTGCAAGAGCACCTGGTTCTACAACGCGATTAATTGAGACAGTAAGTTGACCCGATTTGACCTTTTTATGTGGCAGTTATCGTTGATGAAACAAAATACGTTTCCTCTTTCACGACACCTGTTAATACCCTTCCAGTTTCAGTGTTTTGATCATGTATGTACAATATACATTCTGTTTATATTTGCCAGTCTATAATGGATTTGGATTGCAATTTTATTTCAAATTTTCGATAACTTGTAATTGTAATATGAAAATGAAAGTTTGATATCGTTATAAATAATGTGCTTATGAATATACAAATACCACCAAGAATAAATTATGTTTATATATATGATTATAGCAGACTTCATGAATTTAATTATAGTCAATTTTCTGTCCCTAACAATAGGACATGTCATTATCTATCTAAAGCTATAATTGTTTGAACGACATATGAAGGGGGGTAACTCTAGGTATTATTTGGATTATGTACTTCATCTACAACAAAGTTGTTAAGTTTGACCCTAAATGACCCTGACTGCCTATGGGCCGTTACACTTAAACTACAATAAAGTGCAGTATCATATTGTGTGACTCCCCGAAACGAATGCAGCATCCGGAATTCAATCGTCGGTTACCCAAGTAATCAGCCTTCACTACGTGGCGTCTAGCGTAGGGGAGTTAAGACACTGGGATTCCGAGGGTGTCGGAATTCAATATAATGGCATATTTAGAGGTCACTTGGGTTTTTTGTGTGATCAAAGCAGTTACCTCGGTATCATGGTCAGCCTTTAAATGTTACAATGATACATATATCTTTTATATACATGTATATATTGAAGCAAAATATTGTATTATCCGAGATTATTGCCAATTGTATTTCCTAATAAATACAACATAATTATTTAACATCCGACACGTAAAGTGAACAGTCGGGCAAGGATGGCTAAAGTCGATAAAAATGATGTGAATGTATCCGGTATAATTTCTTATGGAATAGAAAAATAAAATTTCTCGTCAAAATCTGTATGCGTACGTAGAAATTAATTTAAAGTATAGGAATCCTAAAACGTCCTCCCGGCTGACTATGTCCGTGGTTACATTTCCACGCAGCCTCGCTTTTGAAAGGCCAATTAACGCATTCAGACTGGTTTTCTTTGCCCGACTATTCACTTTAAAGGTTAGGATTCGCAAATAGATGTTATAGGCTATATATTGATAGACAATTTTTATACGACGGCGGGAAAGTGTATAAAATGGACTTGTATCTTACCACATCTGAATACCACAACAATAAATGATCCTCCTACGCTTCCTTTTATCTCAAATGATATATAAGTACCCATTGGTTTATGATTTTAAACTTGACTGATAGGAGATGAAAATGATTGTGTCGATGGCTAAAATTAATACCGTATAACTGGTTGTATTCGCGGGTCAAAATTTTCGCGATTTCATCTAAAAACAAGCAAATAAAATTTTAGCGGTTTTAAATTTTTGCGATCTGGCTTTTAAAGTATTATTATTCAACCATTTCTCAATATTTCGCAGATCAAATTTTCGCGATCCTAGCAATGTGCCACGAAATCGCGAAAATATCATCCCCGTGAAAAAAACCCGGTTATACGGTATGTGGTGGGGCACTGTGGGTGAGGTGGGGAGGAGGTAGGGGTGTAGAGGGGGGGGGGGGGGTGTAAACAGCTTAACAATCCTCTTATACCAAATTATAACAAATCTCGCAAATACATGTACCTTAATATCATGAACTACGATTTACATAGGAATATAGGACGCAAGAGGATATTGGTGCGTACTACCAAATAATTCCACATTGCTTAAATGTTATAAAGAATTTTTCGCAATTCCCAATAACCATTTTGTTTTCCCAAATTTTTTGAAATGGAACATGTATAAAAAAGACTTTTAAACTGCAACAATCAACATTTTATATGCAACAAGAGGTCATATTTATGGATTCTATAAATAAAATTTCGGAATAACATATGCAGTATTTTATGAATAGTAGTTTTGATAATAATAATTTGATGATGGAAAGAATGATGGACGGAAGAAAAGACGATTAGAAGGAAAGACAAACGGATGATGAAAGGCGATTTGGATATCCTGTAGCCCTATGGTAAGAATGTTAATGTATGCTACTGTTATATTTCACTCAAGCATTTATTTCGCCTTACTATAGTTGTTATATATACATAAGCAACAAGTCCACTTCGAAAAAGCCAAGTCAAATCTTTATTTCATAATTCATCAGTCATTCGTAAAGTAATATATAATTTATGAATAATAATAATATACTCCTTCTGCGAAGGTCTAATATATAGTTCATCCAACACGAAATAGCTATACAACAGATAGTATATCTTTAAAATGGAAAAAATAAACAGATATAATTTTGTTTAGCGGTTTACCCTACGAAACTACAAAATATATCTAACAATTTTTCAAATTTTAAATCTACAAATAAATGTACTTTTCTGACAAAGATAAGTTTTTGTACTGAATATAACTGTCAGTTTCAAACTACATCTGAAAGTTTTGTTATCTTACGACACTATATTACTTCATTAATATAGTATATAGTAGTCAGAATTCTTCACAAAGTAAAAAAGCACCATTTGTAAATGAAAAAAAACCATGAGAACATAATTTTATACTTTATATAATAAAATCTTTTAAAAACAATCTGTTACTTCCAGCATAAAAAATATCAACTAATGATACAAACATATGTACAGTGAAACTGTACAATGGCAAGAGTGTCGTTGCACTTTTGTTCTTCTAGTACTGAATCGTCAGTATGTTAGCCAATAAATTTGTTCAATAAAGCTCGGATTGAAACAAATATAAAATTGAAAAAAAATAAACCTGTTCCCCCTTCACTTCTGCAGTGGACTATTCTGTAACGTGAATTGGACCAGTCTATGTGGTCCCCGTGAGGAGGAACAGGTTCAATTCATTTTAATTGACAAATATGTACTTTGCCTTTTTTCCAAACATATTATTTCTGCATTGAGAATTATGCATTAAGATAATAATATGGGGGTTTAATTCTGCACGTTATGTAAAGCATATTATTGCACTTCAAAATCCTAATATAGTATGTAAAATGGACGCCAGTCAAGCATTAAATTTTAGTCTGGCAATAGATAATGTACATCTGCAAGGAATTAAATAGATTAAAAACTCAACACAAAAATGCTTTTTAACATCCATTTGTAGGTCCTTTTGGCAATGATAAAGCTTCAATATCATTTTCACAAGTATCACTGCAATTCCATTCTGACATTTCTCGATGAAAACGTCGTCTGCTCTTCCTCTAAGCACTTCTGTATTTACCATACATACATTTTCATGAATTGGTTTTTAAGCAAGTAAACATTTTTTAATGTTATAAGCAAATGTCATACTTTAACTGATATTAAAACAAATACTTTATTTAATGTTAGAAGCAAAGTGTCATATTTTGACCGATATTTTCAATGTCATAAGCACATTTTTTTCAAATGAAGTCCTGCTAAATGACACTAAGTGACCTTGACACAGAAAGGACTGCCAGGGATGTTGTCGGGTCCCCATTTCACGACTAACATATATTCTCCCATTTCCTTAACAATATAGTTGATTTTGTAGATTCCGCCTCCTTGATGTTTCACACACAATTCCTCGCAAGGCCCTTTAGGTCCAACCATACCAACGTACAGAATGTTGTTACCTGCAACAAAACAAATATTTTGATAACAAAACTGGATAGAATGAAAGAAATACAATGCTGAAAAATAGGTCAGAATGGACTACATTAACATAACGTCAGTATCTATCAGAATTTCAAAACAGAAAAATATTCCTAATATACTGCAAGCGGACACATTTTAGCGGAAATATTATTTTAGTGATATTCGGGTGAGAAATACAGCGGTAAATATGGTTGCAGTAAACGGATTTTCTGTACATGTATATCGTTTATATAGCAATGGTGATATGATGATTGTACATATTCCTCGTTGCTCTGACCTGTTCAAGATCGGGTTTGTGTTAAAATTTGATCGCGTCCAATTATGTTTACAGTAATTATCTCATATACTGTAAAACAACTTTCTTTCGCGAGTAATAAATGTCGCGATTTCCGTTAAAACATTTTTTTTTTTGAAATTACGTTTCGCGGATTTAAACTTTCGCGAATTTACCTTTATCACCAAATTTGCAAAAATAAATCGCAAAGATGTGAACTGTACTAACAGGAAAGAAAGCTGGTTTACATTAAGCTATATCAGATATGCTTGCTGAATATTTGAAAATAATGATCTTGGAGACCTTATCAACAAGCCACATATATGTATAAAACCTTAAATTTCTCGCAGTAATTTATCTTACGCATTGATTAATTAATCATCTTGACCGTAATCCAGTGAATTTTAGATAATAAAGTTGAACTGATTTTATCCTTGTGCATCACAATCCTATGCTACGTACCAGCCATGGTTGTATCGATGGTGAAAGTTGACTGTTTGCCGCGGAAAGCCTTCTTCATTCCGTTACCCTCACACGTGACATTAGAAGCATCGGACTGGAACTTGGGCAGGTTGGTGAACCTGCTCATAACGCTCGTCTTCGTTACGGTCTCAACCAAGCATGTCGATAACTCCTGCATGTTGGAGACCTTGCCTTGTCCTAAAAAAAGTAACACAGAAAACGTAAGCTACCATCCCAAGAAAACTAACCAAAAGTTTTTTTTAAACTGATACATATACAAAATTATGTATAGAATTATAACGCTTGTAGTTATTTGAAAATTCGTGTAAATCTTCATTTTAGTGTGAACAAAATTGAAGCAGATCTTTTACATAAGTCATTCAATAGATAACCTCAGAATATAATGAGAAAGGTACAGAGTAAAAGGAAGCTTGTTAAAAATCATATTTATCATTTTATTTGAGCTCACGGGATACAACTGGAGCAAATGTGGATCTGTGGATCAATTGCTGCATTTGAGATCCACGATGTGTCCTGAAAAATGTTGATTGGATCAGTCAAAGATCTATAACATACTGACCTGTAATTTTGGCTTTAAATGGACTTCCAGCGACATAGGAGCCAGCGTATCTGATGGAGATAAGATAATCGCCGGGAGAGGTTGGTTTGTATGTGAACTCGTAACCCTCTTCTGTTTCCTTACATTCCAGTTTCACCTTGGAAGGTCCTTCTACTGTCACGGCCAAAGCTCCGCTTCCAGCATTGCATGTGTTCACAAAGAATTTGGCTGGTTCACCTGTAGAAAGATGTTCAGAATTATTTCTAGACAAATTTATTCATTATATTGTGAAAACGTGGAAAAAATATTTAGTCTCTATTGCTATTTTTATACAAATGTTATTTCATGTTTCATTTTACTATTTACTTTTTTTATTTTTTACCTATATATCTATTATTTCTAAAAATATATTAATTTAAAAAAAAGTTTTTAATGGTAGCTTTTTTAATTTCACTCCTTTTAGAAATGTATGAAAGGTTCACAAATGTACAACAGGATGTGAGGTACTCACCAGTTGTTCCAGATCTGAGTCCCTCTCCAGACACATTGACCATTCCTGGGTCAGCGTCGACCTTTCCGATCATGATACGGAATGGACTTTCTGGGATCTGACATCCATCATAGCTTACGAACACCATGTGAGGACCATTTTCTCTTGGCATGAACCTAACTGCGTACTCTCCTAAAACAAAATTAATATTTCGTTCTCAAAACTGGTCTCCCTGTTTCATTGCACACACAAATGTATCATTAGACAATTGGTAAGTTAAGCATGAATGACATATCTTAATCCCACACCAAACTTAGAAACAATCGGTATATAATAAAATCGTTTAAATTTCTGATTCCAAATGTGGTCGATACTCCGTCTTCCTTCCACTTTGGTTCGGAAATCCAACTTACCCTCATCAATTTCCTGGATAAATGCTTCCTCTTCAGCTCCGGAGGGAGACAAAACGGTGGCCTTGACCTTGCCTGGCTGAGCACCGTTAAAGTGAATTACAAATGAGCATGGCTTTCCGATCTGAAGAAAACAATATATATTTTGTTAACTAATTTGACGAACTTAAAATATCTCATGAATTTTATGTGAAAATTGAATTCTTGCCCAAAAGTTCGTTTTTTTTTTCTTTAAAACTTTCAAAAATAAATATTAAATCTGTATAACAATCCTAGAAATTTCCCTACCCTATTATCATCCATTTGTATTCCCTTTTGTATTCAAAGTAAAATTTTTTTACATTTTTTTAATTTTTTTTTCTTTCCTTTTCTCCCCGTTAATCATTTTTTTAATTGGAATATTTCTAATTCACAAGAAAAGGTGATATTTTCCTTCATGTATAGATTAGTACTTACTCCTGCTCCCTTAGACTGTAGGGCTGATACGGAGAGTTTTCGGGCGTCGCCTATACTGGGTGTGATGTACACCCTGTAAGGTGACTGGGGGATGTGTTCGTCGTTGAATTTGATAGACACCATATACTCTCCTGGCTCTGTTACAGTGTAGCTGACACCACATGAGCCGTCCTTACGATCGTCAAAGTCGAGTTCAGATTTGGAGGGTCCTTCCACGGCGATCGACAAACCTCCAGCGCCAGCTTCACGGGTGTAGATGTTGAACTCGCCTAAAACAGTCAAATGTTAGAAATATAATTTAATTAAACAAGTTAAAAAGAAAGGCAATTGAGATTTTGTTTTACAATTTTTTGAGTACTGGCGTGGCGGTATCTCCAATGATTTGCTTTAAAAGACGATGACAACTTCAGAAAAACAATGCTAGACATCGGTTAGAATAATGTGGTTGCATGGATATGCTTTAATTGAAACCAGCTATTTCAAAAATCATTCCGTTTTCCAGATTGACTTACATGGCTGGTTGATCTCTCCCTTCTCCAGACCAGGACCGGCGGCGTGGACTTTGTGTGAACCACCACCAGCAATGGGACCTACAGTAAACTCGAACGGACTACCTGTAAAGGTATGGAGAAAGGTCATAAAACACACGCTACAGAAAAAAAATGAATAAAACTGAAACAATATTTCAGCATATTTGGAAAATTATTTTAAGAACAAATAATGAGAAATAAAGAAATAAAGAGAACATTATTAAAAAAACAAATCTTATGGGACACTTTTCTTCAATAAAATCGGAATAACTATTGAAAAGTAATAGTATGGTATTAACTGATGATTCTACATACTATTTTAATTTAGATACTCTCAAAAAGATAATTCCAGTGCTGATCATAATAGAGGGAAATAATTCTGATGACAGGGAGATAACTGTACCTGGAATATGCATATCCTTGTGCTTCACACAAACTGTATGTACTCCCATCTCCTTGGGGACGAATTTAATACTATAATGACTGTCGTCTAAGCTGATAATGTCACATAATTCTGTAACTCCTGTTGGACTGGTGACAGAAGCTGTCATATCAAATGGACTTGTTCCTGCAAACGTAAAATAAAACCTTTATTCAACATAAATTCAGATACTCACATTTTCAACAGTTTCAATACCGAAATATGCAAAGAAAATAAGTATTTGTTAAATTTAGTAAGTAAGGTGCAAATTAACTTTACAGATAATTATATTTATGTTTTAATCTACAGACAAGCAGGCAATATCAGTAACCGTACAAATAGCATTAATGTTAAATTCAGTTTCTTCGGTTTTAAAGTTAAAGATAATGCATCTATACATCAAATTTATCGTTTTCCCCTCTGTGATAAACGGTTAAGTGTTACCACGCATGGAAAGATGGTGTTCGGAGGACCATGCAATTTTTTCGAAAAGAATTGAAAATTGGTAAATAAAAACAATGTTAGATAATATTATAAGCATGCTCTTTCTGTTTTAAACTTATACTTATCGCGAATAACATATTGTGACTAATGAAGAGAAAAATACAATTTCAATTGCAAAATCCAACACTGGAAAAAGATAAAATCATCCATGCGTGCAAACTGAATCAAGGTTCTGATTGGACAGTAAATTTGAAACAAAGTGTAAGAGTTCACAAAGGAAGATACAATTTGGCACAATGTAACAAACAAGAATATTTCGGTGTAATATTTGTCTTTTTTTCGTACATAGGTCACCAGAATACATGTAAGTGTCGGAGACAATACTGGAAAAAATGTTTGATTTGTTTTTCAACAATACCTGATTCACATAATAACAGCACAGGGTCAAAATACAAGCAACATCTACCACAAAGGTTTTGGGATGCAAGTGGTTAAAAAATGATTTGGATTCGATCACTTGAATGGAAACGTATTTCAAGAATATTGGGAGTCAACGTTGAGCGTGGGAGAAGGGGAATTGAAGGCTACAACAACGAGAACAAGGTATTTAGTCCATTGTCGTAACTATACCTTTGGTAACATGTGTTTCTAAAATCCTAAACGCACCGCGTTTGGCAAAGTATTGGACTACAATAATAAAACAGTTGTGGAAAAGTTATTCTTCAAAATGTGAACGGGTACCAGTAGGAAATGTGCAATTATTATCGCAACCGCGATGTTATGTGAAACACATGCGACGGACATGTGAAGTCATGGTAACTAGTGTCAGGAAAAGTGAAACAACTCTCATGAAAACTTTAAACCACTGGCATGGTACCAATTAAAATAAAAAAAAACTGTAAACAGAAATCCAAGGGGGAAATATGTGAAACAACTGCAATGGTAACACAAAATGTGAAACAACTGCAATAGTTACACAAAATGTGAAACAACTGCAATAGTTACACAAAATGTGAAACAACTGCAATAGTTACACAAAATGTGAAACAACTGCAATAGTTACACAAAATGTGAAACAACTGCAATAGTTACACAAAATGTGAAACTAACATCAAGGATTAAAAAATGAAATAGCGTTTACAAGAAAATGAATATTAGGGTACCACTGAAAACATATTTTAAAAGTTTATTCAATGAAGACGATATAAACAACAATGAAGAGATGTTACTAATTAACTACGAACAATTAAGGCAGGTTTTGAAGCAATAAAGCTTGGCTTGGATGGTGAATTATTGTGGAATGAATTGCTTCTGTGACTACATATTTTTGCTATTGTGTGATGATTCCTTTGTGGGCTGTGGTTTAGATATTTTACTTACTCCACCAACTGCCAACCACATCTTCCCAAAAAAACAACAGAATCATTTCACAGCTCATTAAATCTACTGTCTGTACAGTTATAATGGACAGATGATGAACATCCTTGTTTAATCATGCGAAACGTTTCCATAGCAACCATTATAAAGTGTCCAGTGGTTGATATTACAATCGTGATGAAGTTTAGTAAGTAATGCTAAAGGATCAACTTTCTAGAGAGGTTGAATGTTTGGGGAAAATATATATCAAACATCATTTTTTGAAAACAAATTATTACAATATTAATTTCTACATTAAAAATAGCTATATCTATATTCAAACAGATTTTTTTTTCAACATCATCAAAGCTTAAAATTAATTTTAATATCCCTAAATCTTTTCTCTGAATCTTATCCATACAGCATCTATGTATAAGGCTGTTCACCCATTAAATTCTATAATCATCCAAATACCTCCGCATGCCGTTATAAATACATTAAAGACTATTTTTAACTCAAACAGTCTAGAAATAAATCTTGAAGGTCGGTGAATCCCCATGTTCACACAGATATGCGATCTTACATGGACCTACTGTAAAATATGCTTTAAACTTGATCATCAGTGGTGCTGTGCCCTGGATGTGATTATAGACAGAGAACAGCAGAGAAAGATGTGAACTATGATAAATCTATACTGCTCCAAACACAAACAATTTGGCCACCACCCAGCTCCATTTTTGAAATATTTTGGCAGTTTCTGAAAGCTTGATACTTGATTCAAGAAGACTGTTGAGGAAACAGCACGAAAAAATTAGCCATGGTCTGATTATATCTACTTTCAATTCAAAAATTAAAAACAAGTTATCTTTCTTCAATGAAACACTATCTAAATGAATCATTGTCAAAAACGTTTTTCATGTCCATTAAGGAATATCTTTTGAATTGTAAAGAATATTACAAGACACTAAAATAGTTGATCTGGCAACCCATGGCTAATGAAAAACAATTACAAAGTAGCATGCCCTACTTAATGGAATTTTAACGGCATCTTTATGGTATATTTTAAGTTATCTTTAATGGGATTTAATTGACAATTAATGTATTTTTATTGCACATTAAGGGAATGATTTGTCTGAAACAAGCGCAGCAGACAGAACTACTGGGCTAAGGCTTTACACATAAAGAGAGTGAGTGTGGATTTCTGCCAAAGTTTCTAGAGTGTTTGTCCCATAATACAGAAGTTAAAGTGTCTAGCATCTATAAAACATCTGCCTATCTTCCAATAGCATTGACCGAAATTTTAGAATTCCAAAATTTTAAGAAAATCCTGAGGTTGAGAAAGATGAAATGGCAAGTTTGATTTAGATCAACTCAGTAGGAACTCCACATTGGCATGTTTTGCTTTGGAATTTCCAGGAATTACAAGAGGGTTCTTCTAAAGTTTTTGTTTTTCTAAATGATTTGGATGTAGCATTTCAAAAAATGTTGATAGAATTCTCAAAAAGAAATGCAACAGATGCAACTGAAATCTCATCTTGTGCTTTATATACCTGCTGATATAATTACATGAACGAAGATGTCCAAAATAATAAAACGTTTTGACAACTACGATCAAACCTTATACGGGCATTGTGACCTTCTCATTGACCTTGTCATTCTATACCATAAACGTACTATTTTTTCATACCGTACATGAACAATATATGGAGTTTGATTGAAACTTATATCTTAATGAAGTTCATACAGAGATGAAAACATCTGAATGAAGGCGAAAATGTATAAACACCTGCCATCACCTCTTAATAATGGAGCCCATTAGACAATTAACAGTGTGTTGTAATTAATATTTAGAATATCATGCATTTTGAGTGAGTTACCATTAGTTAAATACAAAAGCCAATTAATGTACTAGATTAATTAATTAGTGGACTAATTAACAAGACTGAATAACAGGTTATAAGTTATACTGCAAGTTTAGGAAACTACGAAAGATTAAGGTTGACATTTTCAAGGAATCTCTAATTTTGTTATTCACAATTTTTAGTTTTGTTATTCAAAATAAATCATCATCAAGACAAAATACCGATAAGTTAAAAAGAAATTGGCTAAGAAAATTATAGTCAGCTTCAAATTTTTGATCAAATAACATATCCGAGAAAAAAAATCTGTTTCAAAATTTCCTTGTTTCCAAACCATTGAAAAAAACAACCTTTGCTATGGCTAGTAAACTACTTCTTGACAAGATTCAGTGTAAACTATAAGCATTCTAAGCTTGAGAATAAATACCTTATTTATAGATGAAGCTAACCATGCTTACCTGGGATTTTAAGGCTAAGTTCACATTGACTGCCAATATGAGTGATATCAGCAGCCTCTCTGTGGCGTGTTATCCTCTCTGTGATCCTAGACGAAGACTCTCCGCCGATCTTTACAGTGTATGGGCTTCCTATCGAAACCAAAGCATCAAAAATTTGTAAGTGAAATGATCTTTTTTTATTTATCATTTTTAACAAATTAATTTATATTTGACTTTTATCTACCCCAGAAAATTCATAATGAACTGTTCCAGCTTTGAATTAGAAAAGTTCAAATGTGTTTTTAGGGGTCATTATGTTAATTTCTGTATCTAAAACATAATAGCGATATTGTATATACATACAAAACATAAATGTGCGTCAATTTATATGTTAAAGTGTAGCAAGTTATAGAAACTTATTTTAGGTCACAGTGACCTACTTTTCCTTGATTGTGTTGATAATGCAGCTACAGAAATGGATCGTTCTAGTGTCTGAGGACTCAACATTTCATCAAACAAGGACATATTGAAGTTTTATTTATTTGTTTACTTTTGTTATGTGTATTAACAGTAAGGATGATCGTTAAAGGACATTTTAAGGTTGAATACAGATGGATATACAGAAGGCCAGAGGGAAAAACAACACAGAGAAAAGTTCATATCATGGAGTCTTAAATACATGTATACAGGGAAATTACCAGCAAAACAAATAAAATCTGTTAGATATTTAAGTAATATGACAGCCTAACATATTAATTAAACTTCTATTTGTATGACTATAGCATTTGTTTAAACAGCCAATGCATTTGAACATTTCGGTAAATTCAACAATAATGAGCTTGAAGTGGGCGTGGCTCGCACATGTAAAATATCATATTCATCGTCCATAAAATGTTATAGCTTTCCCCTGCCGAATGTTACATAACATTTAAACGACCGTTACCATTCACTGCAGACAACTTAATTCTCTCCATATTACAGATATATCTCTTTTATTGGTTAAATATTGGTGCTCAATTAGACATGTAATCATTTTACTGGAAACAAATCAAAACACTTTGTATCTAACACAGACATTGGAGCAAGGAACAGAAATATTCTGATTCTGAAGATGATTTCTGCCACGCCTCCGGGTTTGAAATGAGGTAGTAATTTGGTAAGATCAAAGAGATTTGGTACGGTACAGAACTACAGAACTAGGCCATCTCTGATTTATATAAATTCAGTTTTTATCAGTTTTCTTAATTTTTTTGATCTCATGGATAAGGATGACAAGTACAAATTTACCCCCCACCCTTAACCACCCCCTTCCACCCCACTTCCTTATTCTACGGAACGTCATCCCCACCCCCCTCCTCCCCCTCCCTTTTAACTACTGACCTGGCACCTGTTCATCAGCGAATTTGATATTGATGACATAGTTTCCTGGCTCTGTGGGTTTGTATGTAACCCTGCATGTTCCATCATCATTTTCCAGACATTCAATATCAGCCTTGCTGGGACCTTCGATGGAGAGACTAAGGCCACCGTAACCTAGCAACACAAAAGACAAAGGTAAAGATTTGCTCACAAAAACCATTCATGACGTCACTTTGACGTAAACCTTGCTATACACATTATTTTTAACCTTTTACATTTCTGTCAAGACTTCAAAGGTCTTGTTACATAGCACTGCACATTGTCTTTAGGTAATTCACATATTTTTCCAAATACAACAGTTATTGATGTATTGCTGTTTGGTAAAGCACAAAATGATTAATTTTCAAGAGGAGTTTTAAGGTTTATAGTCATTTTCAAGGGACATCAAATTCAAGGGTTTTTCAAGACCTGTGTGAACCATATTGATATATTATATTTCATACGCAGAATTTCCCCGAAAGAGCTTGGAATTTGTTGGCCATATAATTTCTAGAATAACAAACACTACTGCAATATGTCTACCTTCACTTACAGTTTATCTACCAACTATTGCAAGATTTTAACTAACCTGCATCTGTGGTATCAAGAGTGAATTCATTGATTTCGTTGGCCATTCCAGTCTGAAGGCCAGGTCCACTGCAGCGGACCTTGCTGGCATTTCCAAGCTCGCTCTCTCCGACGTAGATCTTAAAGGGACTGCCGTTAATGTGTGTTCCATTCCTAAATACATTGACTAAATGCTCTCCTACTTCATGGGGAGTAAATGAGATTCCTAAATATGGAAAACAAAAAAGACGTTACGGTCAAACTCTTTCTTCTTGGATCCTACATATTTAAAAGTCTTGCATTTATGCAAAATCATAATACAAATCCAATGTTAAAGTCATTTTTTAAACTGTTTACTTAGATGCTAAATATCTAAGACCTGAAGATTTTTATTAGCCATGTGCTGAATATTGAGTTGGAGGCCAGGATAGAGCACATATTATTATTTCCCTTGACAATTGATTTGGAGGGCGGGATAGATTTCCCTTGACAAACATGTTTCTAAGATATCTATTGAATATTGATTATCATACATTGAATGCTAATTCAAATTCGTTTTACTTGAACAGTCCCAAACACCCTGAAGCCTTCGTGGAAGTTTATTTAGAAAAGTTATCTGACCAAATATTATCTACAATTGGCCATTCCTTAAAAGTAAGCATGAAATCCTTACCTAAATGACCATTAGCTAAACGTTTGAGCAGACAGGGTTCCTCGGTACCGGATGGTGTTCGGATGGTAGCCATCAGACTGCCGATGTCCGACTCTGTGACCTTGAGGGATACTTCAGTACTACGGCCGATCTGAGCTCTCTTTCTCACCTCAGTGGAAGCTGAACAATACAAATACAAAATAATCTTAACTCAAAAGTTCATAAAAATGAGGTCAAATTTTAAACTCAAAAATTCCTCTCATTCCTAAAACCAAGAAACTTGGACGGTGTCCTTTAAGAAAGCTCTCATGACTTTCATAAAAGTTTGCTCAGAACATATCACAAAATTTTTATTGCCAAATTTCGTGTTTCTTATTTTAGTCATATCACGGCAAAAATTTTTTCGTTTTTCTCATTTTTAGTTAAAATCGTATATTTTTTTACCTACGAAATAACCATCTAATTTCCGTAGTATCAACTACCTCGCGGATTATAATTTGCCAAATTTCGTGTTTCGTGTGACAAAATGAATAACAATATTTTTAATGAGTAATTAGCTCTATAATCAACACAGAAGACATTCAAAATTTCATGTAGACAGGGAATTAAAGTTTTATATTATACTTACGCGTGATTTTGGCTGTGAAAGGAGAACCAGAGATGTGTTGATCAGCGAATTTACATGTGATGTTGTACTCTCCGGGAGCTGTAGGGATATAGGATACGGTACAGGTGCCATTTCCGTTGTCCTGGCATTTAATCTCTGTCTTAGAGGGACCTTCGATGGCCAGGGATAAACCGCCTAAATAAAAAACGCAGAAATAACTCAGTTTGTCACTTTTTCAAAACATTCAGTTCAGCAAACTAGTACATTGAAAACTACAAAGTATTGAGATCAGGATCATCTGAATTCTTTTCTGATATTCAAAACCGTTTTATGTCAACTAGTATTTGTCTGACTTTGATTGTGAGTAATTCTTTTGAATGATTTTGAGCACACATATGTATATATCAAGACTTCCACAATATTTCCTGAACCAACCTCATTGGTTTACAAGTATACCTTTGATATCTCTTTCAATTTGACGACAGAGGAGTGTTACAGAACATCAGGAAACGAAGTAGCTGGACTAGGACAAACCTAGAAACTTAAACTACAATGAACTTGGTCCAGTTTCGCTACACTTTTTACAAAGTCCCTCAAAGACCTGTACTACACAAAACACATCCGCCTTACAATACAGTGCAGAAGACCGGACACTCCAAGAAATAACTCCTAGTGCAACATAAGATCGGTGCAGGGATCAAAAATCCATTCCAATGAAAATACCACGAAACACATCCGCCTACATTACAGTGATAGAGACTAGCCAGAATGTTCCAGAAATATCCTCAGCCTACGAAGGACAATCGTAATCAGCATCATTTGGCTTCCACCACAACAAAAACTTTGTTTGTTGGCTGTATGGAATGTTTTCTTTCCCCAATATATATCTTCCAAACTCGCTTCCCAATATCTCAATAGTTGATACACATGGATGTAGGTTTCACTTATCTCGAAACTAATTCCAGCCAAACCTTCAAACCAATGTTTTGATGTGAGTAGGAGAGCTATTAGGGTCAGAGGATATTTTCCTGAGATAGTAAAAGAAAATTCTTCATTGGTACCCATGGGGTAAAAGGTAATTATGATAGTAGGTCAAATTTACTACAAAACCACTAGTGTGTACAACTACAAAATGTGAATAGTAATTTAGGTGGAGCAAAGAACATTTTGCTTGAGAAATATTACTTTTCTTCTACTAAGATACATATGTGAATTAATAGACAGGAGAAAGCTATCTTGATGATTGATCATATTTTATTGATTTTTTCCCCCAAGTAATCCACCCTAAAATCGATAATGAGCCATTCCAATCTTAGAACAAGAAGAATGCAAATTTTTTATTTAGGGATACAGGTATGAAAATCTAGAAATGCTTTACTTGTCCTGATTTATAAATCATAAAAAACCTAGAGGAAAATGGATAATATTAAAGTGTTGTGGGATATTTTCTTTCTGTGTAAATGGAAACAAAAACTTTAACTTAAAAAAGTCTACCTGTGTAGATAAGGATTAATACTCCCATCATTTCCAAAATACCATTTCAGGCACACCAGGGTTTTCAAGACAGTTTATTTTTCCTATCAACTCTCTTTTTATCAAAAGCCGCTTTTAGAAGATTTGAATTAAAACTTATTAGATGTGGATTAGTTCAACAATACAGTTCATCAAATCTTGTCTTTATCCAAATCTTCCTACTTAATCAGTTATTACCTCATTCCTAACATAAGAACCTGCCTCTTTAAACTTTAGATAACACCTATTCTATTTCAGAACTTTTAATAGCCATTCCATCGGTCAAGTTACCACCTTCCATTACAATATAATAGCTATTATGTCAATCTAATTACCTCCCTCTGTTTAATGCTTCTGTCTGCTTGGATATTAATATCCAATATATTTTTTCTCTTTACTCCTTATCTATGTAAATATAATTGATATACTTAGTCCCTCCTCTCCCCCACCCCTTTCTTATATACATTACCCCCTCCCCTCTGACAATGATCCCCTCTTTAAGTACCCCCTCCTCCAAACCCCAATCATATCATTGTATTTTAGAAAGTTTATTATGAATCCGGCATCACAGAATCATTCTCTCTTCAATTTTTATTCAGACATCTGGTACATTGCCCAAAATGTCTGAAATCGGAATTGCTTGTATTCAGAAATTGTCAAATCGGAAACTTCACTATATTATATCTCAGCATTAAGGATAAAGAAAGTTCTAGATTCATATCTGTTCCCTAAAAAATCAAGTTGTATTATGTAAAGCTATTTTAAGAACACAAATCCAGTAGGAACTATTATCGTACCAGAGAATATTTTCTGATAACACCAAACCGGAGATATAGGGAAGATTATATCTTTGGTATATTATGTACCTCCAGTGGTATGTAACATTAAATATATTTCCCGAGTATTTAAAGAAGTGTGCTTCAATACATATATTTAAGGTGGTATGTATCATTACATGTATTTCTTGACTATTGAAAGTAGAACACTTCAATACATGTATTTCAGGTGGTATGTATCATTACATGTATTTCTTGACTATTGAAAGTAGAACACTTCAATACATGTATTTCAGGTGGTATGTATCATTAAATGTATTTCCTGGGTATTTTAGGTGGTATTGCTACAATACATGTATTTAAGTTGGATTGCTACATGACAGGTATTTCCTGAGATTTTAATGAAGTATGCTACAAAAAATTACATGTCCCCTGTACTTAGATTAACATTTCAATAAATGTGTCTATTTTGTATTTTTTTATATGGGAATGAAACTCAAAGGTAACGTTTATCAGAAACTTAACCTATATCTTTAATCTGTGGGATTACCATGGGAACCCTAAGTAAGTCAGATGATCCAATCGTTATCAACCCTGTCTATCCCCCTCTGGGGCCATCAAACTCTATGGAGTTAACTGAACAGACTGGTGCACAGAGTTCCTCAGACTTCTGTTGAAAGTTTTAGTATCCAACAAGATAAACCAGGCAAAAAACATCCAAGTGCCTACAAACCAATCAAGGAAAAGCTGCACATCTCCGTATCACACGGAAAAATCATTTAGATATACCAGTGTTACTGTTACCATGGCGATGAGATAGTAAGGGCAGATAACTCAAGACATTACTTCTCCAGAAGGCGACATAGTACAAACATTAGACTAAGTGTCTGTTTAAATGCATTGCATTGATGACAAAAAGAATCCAGTACATCCATGAATCCCCCCACACCATCCCACAATAACAGGTAATTTTGTTGGATGTTATACACTTCTAACTTACCGGCTCCAGCATCCTTGGTTACGATGGTGAATTCTGCGGGTTCGTTGACCACGCCATGACACAGGCCGGGGCCATAGGCAGTCACATGACCACTGTTCACTGCATCTACGTGGAACTGGAACGGACTTCCTGTAATGGAATATTATATATATGACAACAAATCTAATATGAACTTTATTATAGTGCAATCCTACTGACATGTACTGTCTAAGGGCATAAAAAATCACACAGTGCCTGAAGGAGGTACTTTTACTGCTACATGTCATATTGCTAAATCAATCACCAAAAACCGGAAAATTTAATAAGGCAAAAAAATTCTAAAGTAATGGCTGGAACCAGAGCCTAAGATCAAAATCCTGACTTTTATTTTTTTTCATAGAAAAGTTGCAAAAAAATTAGGGTCGGATAAAAAATGAGGTTGGTCAGGTAACTCTAAAGAGACATTTTTTTTTGGCCTGACTATATACCACTACTCCACTACTCTATTTGAACGTTGGCCAATCAGTTGTGCAGCCTTGTCAAATTTGAAGCCCATTATCCCCAAAAATTACACTAATGTATATATATATTCTATAAGTTACAATGATGAAATACAATGTACTTTCTTTCAATTCCTTCCAGAACGAGGCCCACCAAATCTGCTAAGTCTGCAATATTTCTCCTAAATCAAACAATATCTGCTTCATATTAACATCAAAGATTCTTACATCTTTAAAACACAGCTGTCATGCATTTCATAGGTGAGCTTACATGATTTTTCTCATCAGCATTTTTTTCTTATTCTGCTATAATTCTTATACACCCTCATTCCCCTCCCCAATCCCTACCCCCAAATCGCCTTACACAAAACCTCTCTGTGCTTGTCTCAAATCTATCTCTGTTATGTTTTATTAACCCTTGAAGCTCAAGGCAACTATATAAAAATATTAAATGTTTTACATGCATACCATCATTATTTGCAATAAATGACATTTTATTTATCCATTGAAAACATACAAGATGCCTCAAATTACATAACAGCTTAAAGATAAAAGATAAGTCTCTTATCTAATCGGTCTGGAGTTTAATCACAGGGCGTTTGTTCAAAATTGACATTTTCAATTACTCTGAAGAATCTTTTGACAAGACACAACATTTGTGCCGTCTTGAAGAAATATAATTTCTTTCAAACCCAATCATGATCTAATTGGTTGATTTAGAAGTGAATAATGTTACATCATAGCCAGATGAAAAACTCCAACAGTACCGCCATACTTAACCCAAGTGCCAACGAAGGCGTCTCAGAGACCGAAAAATGTTTCGAAGTACCAGAAAAAAGGTCTGCTAGAAGAATCCTTGAGCTAATTTTGAACAGATAGATCTTGTTTTGTAAACATCCTTAATTAGCTGGCAGCTGTAGTTGATTTTGGGGAATGTAAACAAGGAAATGATGTGTAGAGATTGAAGCACTGAAGGAGTTCGTACAAATATGAAATATTTAAGCTCAGAAAATCCTTCTGTAATAGATTACAGGAGGGACGAATAACAAAATGCAGCTCTTGTTTGTTATGGCTTTTACTGAAATATCAGTTGAGGAATCCATACATCAACAATCCCATTAGACAATATATTGCATGAAGTTCTCTGATGAATTATGAAATAAATTCCTTCGTGAAAATTTAGCAGAAACATTACTGAGAACTGAAGTCATGTGACATGTGTCTATTCTAATGAGATTGCTGAGAACTGAAGTCATGTGACATGTGTCTAGTCCAATGAGATCACTGAGAAATGAAGTCATGTGACATGCATCTAGTTCGATGAGATTGCTTAGAACTGAAGTCATGTGACATGATTCAAAGTCTAATGAGATTGCTGAGAACTGAAGTCATGTGACATGTGTCTAGTCCAATGAGATCACTGAGAAATGAAGTCATGTGACATGCATCTAGTTCGATGAGATTGCTTAGAACTGAAGTCATGTGACATGTGTCTAGTTAAATGAGATCGCTGAGAACTTAAGTCATGTGACATGATTCAAATCTAATGAGATCGCTGAGAACTGAAGTCATGTGACATGTGTCTATGGGTAGTCCAATGAGATCAGACTTACCATCGATGGGCACACTGTTGTAGTTGACGTGGAGTTCGTGGAGTCCAGTATCGGTGGGCTGGTATTTGACGGTGACGGTGCCATCTTTGTTGTCCTCGATCTTTGGATAAGCCTTTTCCCCGGATGGCATTATCACATAGGCTGTAACAGAAACGCAATGTTTTTTACACTTTAAAGTTTATAGGGTTCATTGATAATTGTAATGACATGTATTCCTATTACCAGGCACATTGCTAAGCTTTCTTTATAACTATGCTTTTTTATAGGTTTTCTTTACAACTTAGCCAATTACTATGCTTTCTAATGACTGACTATTGCCAAGATTATTACTAGACTTTCTTGATAATCTTTTAGTTGCTAAGCTTTTCTATGTTTCCATTTCCAAATTTAACTATTGCAAGAGGTGCTTCAATAGTCTTGCCCTTTTTTCAGGTTTCATTGGCATAGTCAACTGTAGAATTTTTTATAACATCTGGAAAAAGCATGGTTTGTGGGTTTCTACCCTTTCACTTGTTAATTTTTAACTTTTATTTTTTTGCAACATCATATTCTATATTTGTATATTACAGAGTTATCTGCCCTTGTGGGTAGGTATTGATTGTGACATCATGTGTTTGCAAGCGTAATGCCATACTTTTCTGAGAAAATGACATGAATTGCGCTCACAAAATAATGACGTAATATTCCATAACTACCCGCAAGAGAGCTCACTCTGTAATATGCAAAGACGGAATTCCTGCTTTGAAGCGAGGTCCACCACTCACCAGATACGAAGTTGAAGATAGGACCTACTGGGATACGGAAATCAACTGGCTGGAAGAGACCCTGGACAGGAACTGAAGCCTGGACGTTATCTACAGTGTCCGCACTCAATAGCTGTTCCTCTACCTCACCAACCTATCAACAGACACCACACAATGTAACCATAGTAACCAAATACATCATTTTAACCATAGCAACAAATCATGTCTCCAAAGCAACAAACTGTCCATAACAACGGGTAACCATGACAACATGTAAACATCTACACCATTAGAAGGAATGAAACAAAATGTTAAAGAGGTGATTTAGTTAAAATCTTACATGAACAATTTAGTGTTAGAAAAGTTTCCATCTTCTAGAAGTTTCTCATATGAAGGTTTTATTTTACTGAAAGTTTATCCCGATTTCGCTTTGAAGGTTTTATTTTACTGAAAGATGATCCCGATTTCGCTTTGAAATCCATTCTTCCATAGAATATCAAAATGACATTTGAAGTATAAATCAACAGGATATACATACAATCATAATAAAAGCTTTGTTGTGTTAATTTTTTTTTTATTATAACATCGGTAAATGTAAGTAGAATTACACAATGCAAACATGCAAGAGCCTCACTTTCAGTCGACCTTGAACATTTTTCAAGTCGTTTTTCATGCAAGTTTTACAGCAAATGATAATCATGGACAATACTGAATTCATGTACTAATGTTTTGTTATACTTTCGTTTTAAAAACTCTATACATTATATCAACTCAGTTTAATTGCTATGTTTGCATTTTTTAAAATCTCAGATTAACTAACTTGATCATCATGCAGACTAGATGCCTTCTACTGCAGAGCACGACATTTAAATAACACAATATGGAAATGATTATTGATAAATACTATTTTTACAATCACTGCAGTTATAATAATCCTACACTATCAGCAAATAATGGTTAGTTGTAAATACCACAGCTTCTTACTAGCTTGAGCGAGCTTCAATTCTACAGGACAACTTGGACCTTCAAAAAATGGCCTTGCCCTTTAACAAAAGTATTGACCTTGAGTCAATGATCATTTATTATAAATTTAGAATAATGCCCTTGGTTGTCTATTATTTATTATTAGAAAATGGCATTGCATGACCTTGAAATGTTGACCTTTGAAGTTTGAAAGGAAAGTTTCAATACTAAAGCATTTAAGATTAAGACTATAGCTTACAGCTTATCACAGTGGAATTAGATTAAATTGTCTAGCAGTCTACTGCTGTTAAAAGCGATAAATCAGTATACATATGTATAACCTATATTCAGCAATTTACACTATTTCTATGCTGTTATGAGAGCATGACATACTTCATTACACTATGTCGCCATGGCACCAGCCTCTGATAAACACATTCAAGTCTCTCTTGAAATATATCACTGCTAAGCATGCAAGTAATATATTTCTTTCTGTCAAATTCATAAATAACACATCATATTTGATAATAATTTCATATTCAAGCCAATCTTGGCATATGTTAGCCAATCAACATCTTTGTTTGTTTTAGCCAATCAAAATCTTGGCATGTTTAAGCCAATAAACATCTTTGTATGTTTTAGCCAATTAAAACCTTTGTGACAACCTGTGTAGCTGCAGAGAAGACTTGAGTGTATGTAACAGAGGATTTGATTGGTGGAGAGCCTTACCTGCTGCTGTTGGAGATAGTCTTCATACTCGTGAGGTTCTACAGCCTAGAGGTAAACAACGCAAACAGATCCCCGTAAGTTACAGAGACATGCAGAAAACATGCAGGTGAGGTTGAATGCTGAACTATCTCAACACGAATCTCTGTCAGCATCATTATCAAACTGATGCATCAATTTATCTCAGAAATCAGTAAAGTTGATATGTATACTTTTTACCATACTGCACACTTTGCCAAAAAATAAAAATGGCTAAGTGTATTTTTCACTGCCATCAAAGATTTTTTCACAAATTCAATCATTCTGAATCAGGACCATGTCAGGATCATTTTCCATTTCCTTCAACAAATTTTATTTCAAACAAGAGGCCCAAGGGCCTTAACATGTAGGAAATTAATTAGATATAGTGTCATAGTAGCCTTCTTCAATTTGGGATCAACCAGAGATGTAACAATACTTTGTCGATCCATGTCAGGATCATCTCAGGCAAGTTTCAGCCAAATCACATAGGCAGAACTTGAGAAGAAGTTCAAAATGTGTTTTCAAGATGGCGGCTGTGGCGGCCATCTTGGATTTCGGATCGACCCGAAAAATAACAACACTTTGTCGGGACCATGTCAGGATCATTTCATGCAAGTTTCAGCCAAATCGAACCAGTAAAACTTGAGAAGAAGTTCAAAATGTGTTTTCAATATGGCAGATGTGCGGTCATCTTGGATTTCGGATTGACCCGAAAAATAACAACACTTTGTCGGGACCATGTCAGGATCATTTCATGCAAGTTTCAGCCAAATCGCACGAGTTGAACTTGAGAATAATTTCAAAATGTGTTTTCAAGATGGCGGCTGTGGCGGCCATCTTGGATTTCGGATCGACCCGAAAAATAACAACACTTTGTCGGGACCATGTCAGGATCATTTCATGCAAGTTTCAGCCAAATCGCACCGGTAGAACTTGAGAAGAAGTTCAAAATGTGTTTTCAAGATGGCGGCTGTGGCGGCCATCTTGGATTTCGGATCGACCCGAAAAATAACAACACTATGTCAGGACCATGTCAGGACCATGTCAGGATCATTTCATGCAAGTTTCAGCCAAATCGCACCGGTAGAACTTGAGAAGAAGTTCAAAATGTGTTTTCAAGATGGCGGCTGTGGCGGCCATCTTGGATTTCGGATCGACCCGAAAAAATAACAACACTATGTCAGGACCATGTCAGGACCATGTCAGGATCATTTCATGCAAGTTTCAGCCAAATCGCACCGGTAGAACTTGAGAAGAAGTTCAAAATGTGTTTTCAAGATGGCGCCTGTGGCGGCCATCTTGGATTTCGGATCGACCCGAAAAATAACAACACTTTGTCGGGACCATGTCAGGATCATTTCATGCAAGTTTCAGCCAAATCGCACCGGTAGAACTTGAGAAGAAGTTTAAAATGTGTTTTCAAGATGGCGGCTGTGGCGGCCATCTTGGATTTCGGATCGACCCGAAAAATAACAACACTTTGGCGGGACCATGTCAGGATCATTTCATGCAAGTTTCAGCCAAATCGCACCGGTAGAACTTGAGAAGAAGTTCAAAATGTGTTTTCAAGATGGCGCCTGTGGCGGCCATCTTGGATTTCGGATCGACCCGAAAAATAACAACACTTTGTCGGGATCATGTCAGGATCATTTCATGCAAGTTTCAGCCAAATCGCACCGGTAGAACTTGAGAAGAAGTTCAAAATGTGTTTTCAAGATGGCGGCTATGGCGGCCATCTTGGATTTCGGATCGACCCGAAAAATAACAACACTTTGTCGGGACCATCTCAGGATCATTTCAGGTAAGTTTCAGCTCAATCCCACTGGTCAAACTTGAGAAGAAGTTCAAAATGTGAAAAGTTAACGCACGGCGGACGGCGCACGGCGCAAGACGACGGACGAAACATGATGACTATAGGTCATCCTGACCCTTCGGGTCAGATGGCCTAAAAATGGCTAAGTGTATTTTTCACTGCCATCAAAGATTTTTTCACAAATTCAATCATTCTGAATCAATTCGTTCCTTTCTAATTTGTTAATCACTTTTTGTGTCTTCCTTTATAATAATTTGTTTATCCTTTTTTGTGTCTTTCATTATAATGATATTTCTGTGTGTTTTTTCTTTATCAATATTTTTTTCCAATAAATGCCTTTAGTGTTGAGATAGGTTCAGCTTAAGCAAAATATCATAGACACACACACTTCATATCCTTAAATTTATCTCATCCTTTTGATGTAAAATATTCTTCATTGCCAAATGGCTTATCATATAAAACATGTTTTTTCAAAAGTAATGATACTTAAATATATAGATTTCAATATTCATATATCAAACTCTGGAATCATGCAATTTAAAATTGGGTTCAGTTAAGGAAATAAAAACACAAAACTTTGAAGTAAAAAAAGAAAAGCATCAAAAACTCTGAAAATCACCAAAGAAAATTATGGCTACATAAATCTATTCTACCACAAAATTAAACCACCCACAAGCAAAAATAAAGATTAAAGTGACATATCAGGTGTCCTTCTTTTTAAATTGTCGACGATTTCATATCAACCTGTATCAAAATTGTACCCTTATTCCATCTTCGCATATTACAGAGTTAGCTCCCTTGCAGGTAGGTATCCATTGCGACGTCAATGTTTTGCAAGCATAATTCACATCGTATTCTCCGAAAAGTATGACGTTACGGTCAAAAACACATGACGTCACAATCAATACCTGCGCGCAAGGGCGGATTCCGCTGTAATATGCATATATAGAATAACCTAAATCATTGAGACCGAAGATTTTTTTTACATTACAAACTAATTTTATAGTTTCTCCTCTAAATGTAATATCCAGCTCAAACATCTGAATCCATGACAACATGCCATCATATGACCCTAAAACCCCAATGGAAATTATCTGACAATATCCTTCACCTTGACCTTGTATACGTAGTTCACTTTGAACTCAAAGGTAACCTTGACATTGGTAGCTGGTGTTCAGTCAAAGGCTCTACAAGTGATTCAGTCCAAGAGTTCAATTTTCAAAGTTGAATTAAGTGATATTCACTTAAAAAAAACACTGGTCAACCCTCTAGCATGTGCAATGTCATTCTTAACAATTATTATAAAGTGTCCACAATTATATTATAAAATCAGCAAAGTTGAATCATCAGTTTATGGCAACACAAATTTGCTTGCTCATGTGCATGACTTGGAACTTTGCCTGAAAATGTTACAATCGTTTTAAAATTAGCAGTGATTATTTTTGTCTCAGCTTAGATATGACTACGTGTTGTAGAATGTGTGAAGATGTCACCTAAAATAGCAGAAGTTATCTCCAGAAGGCTCTCCTGGATGTTTGCCTCGAAATTCCTCACTAATTTTAGTATTCTGTCATGAAATCAGCATTCTTTTTATACTTCGAAATAGAAACAGGTTTGTTTTTTCATCCCTTTGATTGCCAAATTCTGAAACGCACAACATTCAAGTCTGCAAATATCACTAATTGTACTGACGGCATCCTCAATTGGAGTTTTGTAAAAAAGACTTTCTAAGGAAAATATCAAAAAGAAAATTACAGAAGTACAAGAAAATGGTTCTGGATCATATCTTATAACTCAAATTATCAACATAAAGATCAATTTAACTTTGAAACTTGAACAAATTTTAAGACAGCATAGATTCTTAAAAGTAAATGAAATAACCTAATACTTCTATGAATCAAGCCAAAAATTATTCAAGGTTTATTTACTTATTTCTTCTGTCTAGACTTTTTAAATGAGTTGGAGGTAAACAAACAACAAATCTAAAATACATAAATAACATGTAAATTCCTGGATTATGCAACCTACAACATCCTGAATTGGAGTTTTATCCACATGCCGTGGCTCTTGACTTCTGTTTTGTATTTCCGGTGATCTCTCATCACATTATTAAAACTGTTTGTCTATTTCTGACGAAAAACAGCCCACATTCGATAAACAAACCATCACAATGAGTAGGATAAAACATCTGTGCAGTAAGTTCTTACAAGGGCTTTTATAACCAGGGGAAGAAATAGCTGTAACACCTGCTTTCCTATCAGGGTGAAAATAGACAATGCACCTGCTGTTGATTTTATCACTAAATGTTCAGCAATCCAATCTTATTTCTTTTTCCTTTATTTCACATACTCTTGCCTTTTTATTCAGATGTCATACAGTTTAAGCTAGAAAATTATCCAAATCCGATCTAGTAGCATATATACAATGTATTATTAATTCTGTCATCCATACCTCAAAATAAACCCATCCAAGATTACTTTTATTCAATAAAGAAAAAGTGGTATATCTCATTGTTCCTACAAATTAAGATAAAGTCTCTGTTTCTTCTATTGTACCAATGTAAGAATTAAGTTTCGTGGTCCATATTTGAGTTTTCCTGAATCCAGAAGGAATCTCTTCTCAACTTGCCAGCCTGTCTGCTTGCTATCAGAATTGCACCACGATTTTTACATGTACTTGTTGAAAAGTCAGTTAACTCCCCAGTATGTTATCTCACAACCTCACGATTTGGCCACACGTTACAAAATTCTTCTAAATATAACAAATGAGTTGCATCACTATCAAACACCTACAGACAAATGTGTTAAAATTCCTCCAAAACATTCCAAATATTTCAGCTCATTTAAAACATCTTGCACTAAAAAAGATCATTAATCACAAATTTCCTCGACTTGTCAAATTAGCAAAACAGTATGAATGAGACTAGTGCCTGTAAAGTACATTTGGTAATTAATGTATAAAACAAGTACAGCTAAAAACCATCACAAAGTTCTCTGTGTTTCTGATAAGGTAAGAAGCATCTTGGTATACCTAACCCTGCATTAACTGTAAAGGTCTTCCTAAAACATATCACAACCCTCAAATATCTCACAGTACCTGGGGCTAAGTAAAATGGCATCCCACATCTCCTCAATCAGAAAGATGTTTCAATTTACACATCAATTTTTAGAATCGTGCCCCTATCTTTCCTGATTCTTCCAGAAGTAAATGTAAAAAGTTACAAAATAAGAAACACAACACCTACTATAAAAGGTCTTTTAGCACACAGGGGCATTCAAAGATATAAAGACATGCAAGATGGAGGAAAGCTGGAGTACCCAGAGAAAAAACACAAACCAACAGTCATTGTCTGATAGGCAACTGCCCCAATGGGTCTCAAACTCTAAACCATGAGAGTCTAGAGTCAAGCATTCTCCATCCCCACCCCCACCCCCCAACTTCTGGTCTGTACCACTTGTTCAGCACAGGGATTATCCTTCCAAGATCTATCAACTCCTCCCCCCTACCCCTTCCCTGTACCACCCTTTGCCCTGCCCTACCACCACTCCTATCCCCTCTGCCCTGTACCACCACCCTACCCCCCTACCCGTACCACCACCCCTACCCCCCCTCTGTACCCCCCACCTACCACCACTCCCTCTGCCCTGTACCACCACCCCCAACCCCTCTGCCCTGTACCACTTGCTCTATCCCACACTATCCTCCCAGGGTCTCTGGCCTGTCTGTTTACATTGCTGTTTGTTTTGGAAGCAGATCAGATTGGGTGGTATACAACCATATACAAATGTTTATGTTATTAAATAAATGAGTCTGGGGAGCCGAGTACTTGAGGCTACACCCCATTAACTGCTGGCCTGTGTTGTGCCTAGTAGGGCAGAATTTAGGGCCTTGTTAATCCCCGCATCAGCTGTCAGTCGCTCCAGTAAGGGGCCAGTCCGGGAGAGAAATACTAGAAGTGGTTTTAGAATCCATAAACCTTTCCATCCTTACCAGTTATAATTCCTGCCCCTATTAAAATTCTGACACAAAGATGAAAGACGTCTTTATTTAGGATATATTATATCTAGTCTATAGTAGCTGGAAAAAATGTACAACATCTGGATTTTACTGTAGTATTATGGAACACTGCCACACACCACGACAGTTCTAAGATGAAAATATCTCCACTTTTATCATAGTTCACAAGGCTAACAATCAATAAATTCTTGATCAATCTCTTAATATGAGGCAGCGAACAAATGTTAAAGATTTAAAGAAAAATTGTGAAAATAAAAGGGAAAAGTAAATTTAAGTGTCTTCCAAGGTCTCCAGAGAAGCAATTTCTGAGATACAATGCCAAATTGTCACTGAAGATAATCTTCAACTTTCTGAAGATAATGTTCAAAGGAAATCCAGCATATGATAAATTTCGAGTGAATATATTCTAATAAAACAGAGATTCAAAAAGAAAATCTTTAAAAGTAATTAATTTTTATCACCATAAGAATACCTCTTTGCCTTAGTTTGTTCACAGTCCGCAGATTACATAAACCTGTGCATTTTCAAATCCTATCTAGATAGAACATTTTAGCCTGAGATTTATCCCTGTGGGACATTACAGCTGTGAACTGATTCAGAGACAGACTTCTGCATACTGAACGAACAGAACTTACATGCACTTTGACAGTTACTGAATATCATTAGACTTACCTCCCCTGATAAGAGATCCAGTGGGGATGCTAGCTACATTGGTATTTTATCAATATGGCAGTTTAGCGAGTAGAATGTTTTGAGAACATATCCGAACTTACAAATTCTCACTGTCGGAACTGATTTTCATATTTAAAAGATAAAATTTCATGAGACTCCATCGCCTGAATGCATTAGACAGTACTGCACACTACATATAATACACATAAATATACACCTCAAAACTCGCATTAACGAAAAAACATTATACATCAGAACCTGCATAATATATTGACTCCTGTTTCATTACAACTATCTGTGAAAGCAATCTAGAAGACGCAGCCTCTTTGATGGGTGTTTTTTTTTTTATTTTGCTGAAACTCTGTATGAAACAGAACAGACAAAAAATGTGTTTACAGAAAATTGATATATATATATATATGTATCAACGTCAAAATGGCAATATTATGACTTATATCAAGTTAAATTGTCTCAGACATATCAGAATAATAAAGCCATGACATATACCTTATGAACATATAAACAAATAACGAACAAAACTTCCGAGTATATTTGACCTAGAAAAGGCTTCCATGACCGAAAAACATCACAACCTACACAAAAAGGATTTTAATTTATATTTTTTAAGAAAAAAGGTATCAAAATCAATCAAATTTTACAAAAAAAATTTGTAATTCTGTAATACACAGGAAAACTATACACACATCTGCCAAGTTTTGGATATGATGTTATGCAGCCGGGAGTATGTTCTGATGGATTGTGGTGATAGAACCTACCCCCTGCCTCTCTACTCTAGGGCATGCTTCCTTCTGTCTAAAACAGGGCAACTCAACATACAGTCTCTTACATATAGATTGCCATTGATAACCAAATCTCTGTACAAACTTAGAGTAGTGTTAGCTTAATAGTTAGGAAATCAGGAATGTTACTATCTAGAATGACAATATAAATTAACGTATATTTCTCACTTTCAAACTTAGAAGAAAAAAAAAGAAGTAAAAAACATACACAATACGTTCAGATTTTGTGATAAAGTTCTACAAATAAATAATTTAAATTTAAGTTATATTTCAATTTTTTCAGCTTAAAAATTTTCAAATATATTTCAATTTTTTCAGCTTAAAAATTTTCAAATATAACAAGGATAATAGATTTTTTTAAATTCAGTATTTGTTTAACATTTCAGTAATTAACAAAAAGTAAAAGAATAATTATGTTGTAAAAATATCTCTGATTTCATTTTATTAATCTATCTACCAAATTTCAGATAAATGTGCTTTACAATCCAAAATAGTGTATTCATATGATAAATCAACGTGAGGGGGTGAATTTGAAATGTAATATCTGTTTGTACTTTTGTGAATAGTTTTGGATAAACATGGACCTCCATAGGAGACTGATGGCTGACAATGATCTACCTAAAACCTCAGGAAATGTCAGGAAAACCAACATTAGCCAGATTGGTCTAAATCACTGTGGCAAACATATGTGGTATATGAAATATAAACGAACCATTTCTTTAGTTTGTACACTGTTTGGCAAAGCCCCACTTCTACTTCAACTTTTACACTACAGTTTACATATAATATAGTCCATACATACCATAAATAAATTCTTTTGCCATCACTTCCACCATATTATAGTGAGACCATCAATTTTCTTTTCATTATGATAAATACACATCATGTAAAGCAATCATGATCCTATTTTCAGTTGATAACAGAAAATTGAAAATTTTACAAAATCCATACATCTCTATCATATGCTGCATCTATTACATGAATTGTGTATACCCAAGAACCTGCAATGAATCTTATCAACTAAAGAAGAACAGTTTAAAGCAATTTCAACAAAGCAACAATTTTACTTGACTTTGCATATGCAACAAATTACGTAACTGAAAGCCGATCTTGATATTTGAACAGAAGAGCGATACAGAACTATATATATTGTGAGAGTTGATCACCACAAGACTTTGTATTCTGGGATACATTTACACAGAAGTTTGAAATATCGCCTTATCACCTAACTCAAATTTTTCTTTGAATCCGTCAGCAACTGTTTGATAAACCAAAGTTATATTCATTTCCATGTTACAGCATGATTCACTGTAAAGCTATACCGAATTCTATGCCAGTAATGGCATTACAAGTTTTATTAGTCATTTCGGTAAAACAAAAATGTTTACTTCCGGAGATGTTTACCATTCCATTCACGAAAAAAAAATCATGATGCATTTCACAAGTATGTATGATTAAACTCTAGAATAAGAATTTCCCCAAAAATAATACCCATAAATTATCCTAGGACTTCTGTTAAATACTGATACATCTGGAAAAGTGTCAAAATTTCTTCATTAATTATTTCATTATGAACAGATGCTTATCAATGTTTGAATATAAAAGAGATTCTTTGTTGCGACCAGGCAGTTTTGTCTACTGCATACAATGACTTTTCTGTCCAAAACTTGTTTATTAAAACTCATTTTTTAAGTACAGTCAAGAACAGATAAGTTATCAGACTTTAATGAAAAGTTATTTCACTACGAGTGAAAAAAATAACATTATCAGGATTTCTGAGTGAGTATATTAAATTTGCACTAAAGAAACTGAATGTTTATTTCAGGAATATAGACTTCTGAGATATCATTCCTGTAATTGAAGAAATTGATGGCTAGACATCCTTCTAAGAGTAAATAATGATTATCATTTAGATTGAACATGTACCAAATGACCAGTAGTGGCCAGAGAGCCATACCAGACCGCCCAGACTGACCATAGCTATACTGACCAAATGTCAGAAGTCTATGTAAAACATGTAAATTTCTCTTATATCTTATCTTACCTGACTCAAACTACACTCCTCACAATCATTATAGTTAATCAGAATGTCCAGTTTGAACTTATGACCCCATGTCTGGTCAATTTGACCATCCAAATACTATATTCCCCATGCATTCTGCTACAAAGATAGCATCAACATATATCTCCAACATCTACATCACTCAAACTCTTGAATGTAATTATACTACTGACATTGTTTCATACAGTTCACTGACCTAGATTCAACTTCACATAGTTTCTCAATTCAAAATTGGTAAGTGGGTCATACTGATAGTTTTATGACAAGACATCAAATTAAGCAAATTTAATGACATTTGTGGCGTTCATTTTTAAATTCTACCTAAGAAACATTTCAGTACATAGTGCAATTTAGATAAAGCTAGACTAGCTATTGAGATTTCTTTCCCCCATATTAAGACATTAAGTTTAGCATACCAACCAGCGTACTCCAGAAGTTCCTTGTTGGCCCGGGTTCAATATTCAGCAGGCACATAACAGAAACCTGCTACATGTAACATATAGTTTGATTAATGATCTACGTTATACACTTGGCTGAAGGTCATATAGCACATCATTTCCAATTTATGTATAATATTATACTCGTGATATACATATTGCTTTGTTGAAACAATATAAGGTTGCTATTTCAAATGTAGAACTATTGTTGATAAAACAGAATGTCATAAGGATTCCATTTTCACTGATTTCAACGATGGAACTTTCTGAAAAACTGATATTATCAAAATAAATTCTGAAATTCTTAACTTTAGAAAAATAATTCAGTGAATTGTTTTTCTAAAGTTAATAAATAATGCTACTGAATTCCTTTTCTAAAGTTAAGAAATAATGCTATCCTGATTATCTAAGTACAACGTGAGAACACGTATAATATTGAATTAGATTAGCATTTAGAAGAGACTCTTTCAAAAGGCAGGTTGGATTTATATCAAAAAGACATGTGTAAATTAAATCCTCAAAGTGACCAGAATTGGGACGGGCATTGTCCAGCCTTAGAAATACTGACTACTGAATGAAATTGGGCCAGACATTGTCCAGCCTTAGAAATACTGACTACTGTACCAGAATTGGGCTGGACATTGCCCAGCCTCAGAAATATTGACTACTGAATGGAATTGGGCCGGACATTGTCCAGCCTCAGATATACTGACTACTGAATGGAATTGTGTCTGTATGCTGATCAATCCTACACAAAAGCTGGTATCAGATTTCCAGAGATTGTCAGATCAGCACGGTTTTCCAGTGAGTTATCAATGGAAACATGGCTCCAAGGCATGTCTTGTTAATCTCCAAAACCTTGTAGTACCAGACTTATAAACAAACCTACGTCATCAGGGCCATGTCTGACAAGTAAGGAACTCACAGTATCATGGTACTGATGAATTCAAAAGGAGGGAGAGACCCACAACGTCAGAATACTGATGATTTTGGTTGGGGGGGAGGAGGGGGGGAACCCACAAAATGCGGGTACTGATGAATTTGAAGAAAGGGAGACCATACGAGAATACTGAGATCATTCAGACAGATAGTGGATCTGGGGAAAGGGGAATTGCACCAACAGGAAAAGCCAACACAATGCTCAAGTAAAGATACTTCCATCTCCCACAAACTTATAAGCTACATAACCAAGTTACGTTGAGAATTCAGATCTCTGAACAGTTACAGTTGAGAATTCAGATCTCTGAACAGTTACAGTTGAGAATTCAGATCTCTGAACAGTTACAGTTGAGAATTCAGATCTCTGAACAGTTACAGCTGAGAATTCAGATCTCTGAACAGTGATCCTACTTCCAAATGATCGGACAACTTAAAGAATTGTACAAATATACTAAGTTCAATTATAACTTCCCAGAAGAGACCAAGGTTAGACTATCTGAGTATACCTAAAGCTTTGAATAGTGGTTTACTTCAATAAGTCTGCCAGCAGTATCTATAGCAATGAAATGCTTAGAATAGTCATCAACTTTGTAAGTCTTGGTCAACCTGGATGAGAAGTCAAGGAAGAGTTGAGAAAAAATGCCAACGACACTTACAATTAAAGAATGAAGTTGAAGAATCTTTAGCAACCCCTGTTGGACTAGGACATAGTTCACAGCCTTGTCTCAACCCAAGAAAATAACCAGAGGAAACATTTACCCCTGCCAACGTTACAGACACGAATGTTAATTGTCTTGATCACTTCATTGTCCTACTTGTACAGATCCAACAGTAGCGTTCATGATTTGGCATCCAAAAATTCTCAAAAGCATGGCAAAAACTCTGGGGCTATGCATGTTTATGTTACAAATGTTTATCACAACAACTTGCTGACACGAGTTTCCTCGGTGTCGAAACACTTCCTGCCTCGTAAACATTGTATTCGCAGCGTAACAAAAGGATCACAGTTCCAGGATTTAGACAGACAAACTTGACTTTTAGTGCCTGCTGAACACAACTTAGATCTCGCCATCGCTGTGTGGTGTACACCTTGATTATAACAATTACTACATGTAGTGGTTTTGTCACGGTTGTTCCTACTGCGTGTGTCATTTTCTTTGAGTGATGAAATCTCTCTTGGACTAAAATAGACCCAGATTACATGCAGCAACAAGAGAAATTGTTGTAGAACTGGATTGGGTCAATAACACATCCCAAGATAGTCTGTGTCAACTATAAATCACCAGAGAGTCCCAATGCTAAAAGGTTCCAACACAGTTCTTCCAGTATTTCTTCATTTCATAATTCATCCTGCATCTCTTTAGGAATGAGGAACTATGTTTGGGTACCATTAGAGGTTATGGGTCTGTAATTGTCAATATTTCTTCTCCTGAAGAGGAATTTCCTGAGAAAAGGATGAAGAAAAGGGCCGCCAGATTGGTCACAGCAACATCATCTTGGGTTTAGTAACCCCTCCAAAGCCCTTTAACATATATGCCTTATGATTGGACAGTCAGATGGTTAGAAGTAATACAACCAGGACTAGTAGGTTTTTGCTCTATGCTCATTAACCCCTCTAGGACCATAATGAAGTATTCCAGTCATACAATTAGAAGAGTCCAAATTTGTGTTAAGGGGTGAATAGATATACAATGGAGAAAGAAGAATCTTTCCTCAAATATTTTCACATCCTCAAAACTTGACCAATTTAACTAGACCAGGTGTGTTTACGATTGCAGAGATTGGGAGTTGCCCTTAGTGACTATTTCATTTCTCCATTTGATTGATAGAGAGGTCAAGGCCACAAGAACCAAAACACCACATCTGTTTTAAACTTTTCACCATATCTCTATAGCAGATCCTGATAAAATGAGACGGAACAAGATTGACCTTCGCCTTCTTAATCAATCAGAAAAGTCCATTACAGACTCACTTCTCCATGTACATGCACCCAAATACCTTGTTGCCTAATTCTCTCTCAATATCATTGCACATAGATGTGCAAATCTGTATCCATATTCCAAGTTCATATATTATTTAAAATTGTCCAACATTGTACCTATATTTCCAGTTTCCTAACTTTGCACTCATATTCCCAGTTGTCTAACTTTGCACCCACAATCCCAATGGCCTAACTTTTTACCAATATTCTTAGTTGCCTAACTCTGATATATTCCCAGTTGCCTAACTCTGATATATTCCCAGTTGCCTAACTCTGATATATTCCCAGTTGCCTAACTCTGATATATTCCTAGTTGCCTAACTCTGATATATTCCCAGTTGCCTAACTCTGATATATTCCCAGTTGCCTAACTCTGATATATTCCTAGTTGCCTAACTCTGATATATTCCCAGTTGCCTAACTCTGATATATTCCTAGTTGCCTAACTCTGATATATTCCAAATTGCCTAACTCTGATATATTCCTAGTTGCCTAACTCTGATATATTTCATTGCCTAACTCTGATTGCCTAACTACTCTGATATATTCCTAGTTGCCTAACTCTGATATATTCCTAGTTGCCTAACTCTGATATATTTCTAGTTGCCTAACTCTGATATATTTCTAGTTGCCTAACTCTGATATATTCCTAGTTGCCTAACTCTGATATATTCCTAGGTGCCTAACTCTGATATATTCCAAATTGCCTAACTATCTATATCACCCATATAACACTTTGTCTGTTCCCAAAAAATAATTGCCAACTACGAAATAAATTGTTTTTGTGATGCTTACTCTAATAGGTATAAATCATCTTATCTAAAACCTCATCAAAGCTAAAATTTAATAAAACAAACATTTCCGAGGAAAGCTTCCTTAAAACCCAGGCAACTGACAACACATACTAGAAACATTACTTTTACATTCTTGTAAGTAATATGCGTTTTATAGCACCATAAAGATATCAGATTCTCATTTACTGAGCATACAAAGCCATTATACATACTTCTGCATTTGCCAGTTTCTCATCTATACCATCAGGTTGTAATTAAAAGTTTTCAAACTTGCAGCACGCATGCATAAGCGAACCATTATCTGTTGAAACAACTTGCCTTAGATGTAGAAGGAGAAAACACTTCTAACTGAACAAATTGAAACCTCGTTTTTGCTAATGGACAGGAGAAGCTGTGATCTTGCATCCCTGAATACTTGAAATTTCCAGTAAGTCTGTGTAGACTGTACAGAGGAGTACTTTCCTCTTGTTGAGGAAACATTCCTTCTAATATCGGTAACATTAGAAGCTGACCTTGAGTAGCTTGTGGCCTCCTCCATCAACCAATTAAGTGATAATTTACAGCCCTATTATCTTTTTTTGTCATCTATACAACAGTTGTAGCTCTTTTCCGAACAATCATACCTTTGGTTATTATTTTCTTTTGTAAAATTTTGAATTTGTATGAAAGAACTTTAATTCTGTGTAGATAGGTTGTGTCATTTATATACTTTACCTGAACCAATAACAGATAGATAGCATTAACAATACGCTTTACCCAAACAAATATTCTTATCAATATAACTTCTCAGGTAAAGTTTTAATATGCTTGCTTCACATAAGTCAGATCTCCAACACTTTTCACCAGAAATATCAACTTTCCGCAGAAAATTTTTGTTTTTTTTGACAGACGGTCACACATGACCCTAAACATATGTTCTTGTTAATGAAATGATGTATTAAAGAACTCTTTGCCAAATACACTGATAGAAGATCTACTTACCTAAACTTCCTGTAAATGACCCAACAGGACGTCGATTTTGATAATGGGATCCCTACAATGTTTCCTGCTGGTAGTCTTAACTCCTATACACACTCCCAAAACAAACCTCTTTAACACGGTGGCATTAAAAACCAACTAACTACAGCCTTCGGTGCAGTCAAAGAGAACGTCCAAAACCATTAATACCTCAGTTGAAACGAACCACTTTGTACAACGTCTAACCTGTTGGAGCAATTACTCCATAACTGATTGTATTCCAGCGATTTTTTCCCAAAAACAAAATCGGTTTTATGACAACGTAAATCTCCGGTTTGAAATTTTACCTGGAGTCACTGGCCATCAAACAACTGGCCTTGGCCTTCGACTATTCGATTTCAATAGGCAAAATCTACATCAATTACAACATCAGTTCGTAAGCTAAAATATCCCCATAGATATACTTCCTCTACTCAAAATTAAATTTCCAGTACATTAAAATCTTGTAACACCACATCATGTTGATTAGAATAGCCAAAACACTTCAAAGAACCAAAGCATAAAACTTAATACTAGAATAAAATACTGAAAAATATGCCCATGAAAATCAAAACATGATTTTCCAATAGATATTCTGAATATGTAAAATATGCATATGGTTATAATGAAAAGAACCTATGCTAAAAATGAAATCAAAATCCTGTTATTTATGAATATGTATTCAGCACTTAAGGATGTTTATGATACAACAGTAAATAAAGATTGAAGCATTAAAATTGTAAACATTTATGATATTACCTGTCTGATTTTCACCTTTAGTCATCCAATACCAGTTAACACTGTTATAAACAAGTCCAGAAGTTTAGCAGTGTACCTGAGGATAGTAACTTTACAATAATTGTACTTTGCACAGGAAATTCTGTGGTTGCCCTATGTTACCCACTCAGAGAGAAGCCTCAGTTGAAGAGGTGTGCCATCGGTGTTTTCTGATTGGAGGAAATTCCGTTTATCTCATAACTTCAAAATTGTTGTCCATTTTAGTCTGCAGGAATTTCTTATCTTGAGTGTAATCTATCCATAGAGCCTCTAGACAGGGGAGGTAACTAGTGATGGAGGAGGGGGGCTAGAGGGGAGAGAGACAGCTTAATGGAGGAGGAGTGGGGAGAAATTGAGGGGGAGGGATGTTTGAAAGAGGGATGCAGTGGAAAGTGATGATTTAGAGGGGAGCAGTGATTATCTAGTATATATCTACACTGCCTCTCTGCGCTGCTCCCTCTACTTGTCTTATCAGCCCCCAGCACTAAATGGTCTGACAACTTCTGTGGGAGATGGATTATAGCTGTGGACGGATAGCTCAAAATGGAGAAATAACAAATGATCATAAATAGTTGTCTATTGTAGAAACTCTTACTTAACAAAAGTCTCAAAATCATGTAAAAGTTTTCGACAAAATCTTCTGCCAACATAATAGTTACACTAATAGTTTATAGAAAATAGGACCCTAATGAAAATGTCTTTCACTAGGAAATATACAACCATTATTTACATCCCATAACAAACGGAAATTCAAAAAACATCTGTCAGCTGGAAACAACAACATTCATAATCAAAACTGAAAAGTTTTATTTTTTCAGAGAACCATCAAAAACTGAATTCCTAATTAGACAGTTTTTACTAACGAGCAACGGAAGCGTTATTACGTTATATCCCTGTATGTGTAGCCTGACCGACTTGTTTAGACTTCTATAATTTGTGTGTTTTTGTAAAGCTCGGATGGAAGCTTGGCTATCTATCTAACATCTATCCTCCACTACTCAAAGCGCTGCTGCTACGGAGCAGGCAGAATTTGGTATCAGAAAGAGCACCGATAGGTTTTATACATATATCACAGCTTCGTTTTTACTACGTGCGTTCTGTTTACAACTGTTGGGGGTTTTAACGTTGAAGAAAATCTAGAATGCCCAGAAAAAAAATCACCACCCATTTCTCTGTGCTACATTAACTGTTTACAAATATTTGGACTGGGGGGGGGGTGTTAATGATAAAGAAAAGCTAGAGTATCCCGAGAAAAATCACCAACCATTTCTTTGTGATGAAATTTTTCTCCATAACTGATGAGGGTTTTTGATGAAGAAATGCTGGAGTACCCAGAGGAAAATCACGAACCTTTGCACATTTCATTATCAATGAACCAATCATGATAGATCTGGTCCATCAATATACTATCCTTTCCCCGAATACCTTACATAATTTGCTGTACAATAAATTTGTAACACTTTCTCATTACTCCTAGGTGGCCAAATGTAGCTTGACATTTTACAGACCCCATGAAACTGAGCTTTACACTCATTGATCACAAAACAAGCACATGTATTTTCCCCAGATTTATCTATTTATATGTGAAAAATTAGTTCTGAACAATATTTCCTCCTGATAGATTTTATAGTAAATTTGATATTCCTGAGATCTTAACCAATATTGTACATCTCCTTGGCATGGAACTTTAGGGATAGATGTGGTTTTTGAAAATTTACCAAAGATGAACTGCATCAGCTGTCAAACTGTTTTATTCTTTGCAATATCTTCCATCATGATCAGTGTAAATATTTTCTTTGATGATAAAGTATTCATGTTCTTACAGCTCAAAGTTTAATGGAGCATGATATTCAAATGAGACAGTTATGCCAATGTTATGAATATGTTAATGAGAATATTTCATGAATATGCAAATGTTATAAATATGCAAATGAAAAGCAAACATTACAATGAGGATATTGTATGAAAAGTAGGCACCAGTTTACTTGATTTTATCATTTGTCATATTATAAGACAAAATAATATTAAAACCATCATAAAATGTCAAATCATCATGAATTATCTGACATATTGGATATTACTGAGTTTAGGTGTGGTAATGGCTGACTCAGTACAGTGACCCAGGTCTGTTGTCCTTTTGCAGTGGGTAACATTTAGCTTTATTTTTTTATAGATAACAGTATCGGGGGTGTTTTTGTGCTAAATCAAATCAGCGAACACAGACAGATGCTGTTTAACTCCAGAGCAATTTCCAGCGTTTGATGTACCATGAACAGACAAAAGCAACGCCATCTTGAGTGGCTCTCGTTTAACAATGGTGCTCATTTATAGTCGAACTTCAGATGCATATTTACAAAGTCGGCCATTTGTTTGTAATTGTCGATGAAGCAATTAGATTATGTTTATGGCTTGTTCATAGTTTCAACATTACCGCACCACGCAAAAACACTATCACCTTCCTTTTGTGCATTTTTATACGAGAAAATCAACGATTATTTTGAGAGAAAAAAATACACGCCAACCCAGCATCTTTACTTTGTATTGGTGCAACAATGTTTGTTTCTGATGAAGAACAGAATCAAATCTTCTATTAAAGAAAGAGGTCTTTCTTCATGATACAAAAATAAGGCTTGTAATTACCTGCTAATCCAAATATCAATACCAAAATTCCAAATCAAATCTGATTGGCTGATTCTAGAGAATCGTTTCTAAAAAGAAAACATACACGTCTGGAATACATTACCAATGGAATTTATTAATCACGTCGGTTATCAGTCTCGTATGATTATTTGGAGTACGAAAACAACCTCGCGAGTTAAAATAATATTCGGAGATGATACTGCTCCTAATCTTCTGTAACGAACATGTGTAACAATTTCTCTCCGCAAAACTTTTCCTCTCGTCAAATTTAGTTTTTGCATTTAAAATCTGCTCGAGGAGGCTCAAAATGTAATTCCTGGTGATGAGGTTATCATAAAACGGCTGTAAAAATTTTGAAGAGCTCAGTTTTGCAGTTGAGTGGATGTTTTGGATCGAGTGTAATGAGGTGCCCTATTACCGGTAATAATTAACGACCCTTAATCTACCTGTGTGTTCGAAATCTACCTATAGGCTTCTAATTTAACTGTAGCAGCATACTTCATTTCCAATCAGCATGTTGAGGCTTCAAGGTCTAAATGAATGCAAACTGCCTCGTATATATGTCTGCTTTGAACTAGAACTCATATCTCATTTTATGCGGAGCTGATCCTCGTACCAAAAAAATTTGGGGTGGAGGGAGGGGGAGGAAGTTACAGGGCACAGAAATACTGTTAAACCTCTGATGCATACAGAGTAAAATATTTCTCAGCCTGCTATCGTTAATCATGTTATATTATCCTGACCTCCTTATTACAGCGTATTATCTCAAATTGACGCCATTTTATTTTCATTTTACAGCCGTTTATCCCCCGACCTGATAACAAGAGCTGAACGCAACATATCATTGGAATTGGTACTTAAGTTGGTCAAACATAATTATTCTGTTTCTGACCTGCTGGAAGTGAAATATATTCCACCCAGGTTTTATTCAATTATTCGCCCTTTTTTCCTGTTGTTAGGGTAATAACTCTGACTTCAATTGCCATGGTAACCAAGGTCATCCCCATGAATCCCCATGGCAACCAAGGGCATATCCCTTTGGTGTTATAACATCATAAAAGATTATGAACTCACAGTAATAAAATTCCTACAGAAGAAAAAATAAGAAACTAATATCATATTAAACATGTCACTATTGCCAAAATATGTATATGCTTCAAAGAAAAAATGTTACTTGTAACTAAAACCTGCCTGATTTTACCTATATATCTGGTAATTTTCACATGCATCTAAGTGTTAAATCCACTACAAGTTTAATGTTGAAATCTTAGTATTTGTGATAGCAGTGGTAATCTCGCACAAATTGTGACATGTTTATGTGAATGGTTAAAACCTAATTAAGTAATATATATATATATAATGTTTTATTTCTCTTGAAATCTACAAAATAGAAAAAAAATCTTACCATATTCCTCCAGTCAATCACAGGAATTGGTAGTGACCTTTTTTGATAGAGGGAAAAAGAGAAAATGGTAAAAAATGTACTAATGTCAACAAATACACTGTTATTTGTAAAGACAAATAAGCACTATAAGTTTGTGTATATGTGTATACATGTATAATATAGGCGATAGTTTTGCATGCTGATATTATCCCTTAGATTGTCATTTCATGCTGAGATGGTCCCCATGTTTGAATATTCATGCTGAGACATCCCCTTTCAGTCCAAATTGAGGCTCTGACCAAGAATTATTGATACAGAACATGCTACAATTTGTTATTTAAAGACTTTTTTTATATAAATATTAGTCATTATCCTTCATGCAGATAGCTTTTGGCACCGAAATTTGGTTTATCTGGTTATGATAAATCAGGTATAAGTCAGTTTGAACCTGTTGCCATAGTAACAATATTGATGAAACTTGAAACAAAGTTTCCTCCTCATCATGTAGGTGCAAACTTTACAAAATATTTGATGATAAAGTCTGATGAAAATAGCAGGAGTTTCGAGCTGTTGTGAATTACGTGGCAGAAAAAAAAACCCAGATGTTTGATAGTCGCACTTCAGATGTAAAACAGATTCAGATTTCTGCAGTCCCCCTGACTTTATTCTCCACCGCACCTTGAAGCAAAGCGATAAAACATCAACATGATTTATGTAATATTGCGCATCTTTAATAAATATACTCTACATATTCATCTGTTATCAACATTGAACAAGATGTTCAAATTTCAAAAGCCATACACCACAAATGTTTTGACTTGAACGCAGCCAGAACCATATAACAACACACTAACTCCTGCTGATACCAAAATGTAATATTTATACGCATACAGCATCTAGTTGTGTTGTAACTTTATCAATTTTATCTCGTTCAATGATGACAATAACGGATAAGGCAAGATTTGATCCATGTTAGGGAATCCGACCTGAAGCTTCATCCATACACCAGAGAAAACATCCGTTGGTGTGTATCTGTTTTAATGTATCTGTAGTATTTCAATCACCTTCTTTGACTGAAGAGCTCGCATCAGTAACCATGGCAACAGCTGCCAACCATCATCTCAATCTTAACAGAGAATTAACATATTTGCCGACTGACAATGTCGTCGTTCCGGAAAGATTAAAACAGAGGCTTTATGATAAAAAAGATGAAGCCTATATGAAACAGGAAAAAATTGGGTCAATATTCTGACTTTATATAACAGTTGATATTCATGTTCCTATATCTCTTTGCCATTCTGCAATGTAATCAAAGCTTATTCCAAAGTTTGAAATTATACATTTAATAGACAAAAACTCCTTGCACGAGACTAGTTATCTTCTCGTGTTTCAGATTCTATAATGATTGTTTGTAGCAGTGCAATGGTAATTCATATTTATGTACATGTTGCAAGAAAATGGCACAGCATACATATGTGATATAACATTATGATGGTGCAAGCGTGAGGAGGGAAATTCACAATCTAATTGAATTCTGCTCTGGTGTATAATGTAGAAAACTAATTGTTTAAAATTAACAATACTTTTCAAATAATTAATGAAATAATTAAAAATTTCATACCTCTCTATTTTCACAAAATGTTTTGCTTATACTGTTTTAAGTAAGTTAAAGTTAAATGAAAGCTAAAAACTCAAATAATTCTAAAGAATATTGCTCCTATATTACAATACAGGGTGGCTAAGGCCCAGAAGGAAGGAAACGGGAGGGGGGGGGGATTAGGAGGTGGAGAATCAGTGATGATCGAGGCAGTGGTAAGAATTTAGTAATCTTATGAGGTACATACTGTTGAGGGCCAAAGAAGGGGGATGACTGCATGTTTTAATCATCAATTCTGTAGAAAGCTTTTATCAGCTGTTTGCCTGGGAGAGAAGTAGTCTGTTGTGTAGATTTATGGATGATAATACTCTGGTATCTAACTAATACATTACCATATCATATACAGCATGCCCTAGATATCGATATACCAAACTTTTCTGTACTCTATTTATAGCATTTACCAGGAGGAGGAAATTTCTATAAAATGTTTTTTTAAATTATTTTCATAATTTTTTTTAAATTATTTACTTCATTTAAATTACTATAAAAATTAGTTTTCCCACAATAATCCTTTATCGTATCTAAACAGCACATTCCAAGAGCTCCCTTCTTTTAGTAAATTGGCACAGCTTTCATCAAAATAAAGCATTCCTGACAGGAGGAAGTAGCGGAAACTTCTTTAACTTTTAGGAACATTTGAAAATGCATCATCTGAGACCTCCGATATTTCAAGAATCTTTAAAATCTTTTAAGATTTATATCTTGATAAGTGCCCACTTGAAACAGGGTAAACGCAAAACTATCAAATCTAAACAAATATCAATCACTCACTTTACTTCTCCATACACACAAACACATTCATCTAATTTTAAAGACATAGCAGCAGATATTTAAAGCAGGAGTTGTTTTTTCCACCATTTTCATTCAAGTTAGTATTTTCAAATTTTGTTCAGAATTCCTTACATAACATCCGAACCATCTTGAATTGAGCAGACGTTAATTTTTGTAACCAACTTACGTAACAGCTTTTACACAACCAGCATACATTTTGCTGCCAATACGACGTCTGCTCAAACTTTTTATAGACCAAGAAGAGGATCACCAGAGAATTTGGTTGTTTCCTTGATCTTGTCTTTGAATAAATCAGGACATGTTAACAAACTCTTCCGTAACCGAACAAGACAATTTATATTCATCTCATCCCTTGGCCTCGCCACAGTTGTCAAAACAGATTAAAAAATCGTCAGTAATATATTATAATGCAAGGATTTTTGAAGAAAAGCTTCTCCTATCTCATACAAAAAAACCATGAAGAAAGATTGTGGAGAACTATCCTGGAAATGAACCGATAGAAAAACGAAATGCATGTAAAAAGGTTTTGACATTTTTACTGCAATAAATTTTCTTCCAACCTTTAATTACATTTCCTTAAAACTTCTTTGCAGAGAAATAAAAACGCATTTCCCGTTACAGCACAAATTTTATCGGTAAACATTTTTATCAGTGGCTAAAATCTGTGAAGAATGAACATAAATCTGATATAAACAAGTTGAGATAAATTGATGAAGATTTTTTCTATTTGTTTTATTTTTTGGAAATAAAATCTTTTGAATCTTGTTGACTCTAATTAGACCATTTTAACTTCTCTTAAATACATCAATAGAAATGGGCCAAAGTTGTCACCCTGCTGTACACCTTATGTATATAAAAATAAACAGCCAAGGTCATCAAGGACGCGCCAGTGTTTGAAGGATGAGGAAAGCAAGAGTACCCGGAGAAACAACTCTGGCTACAGGGCAATCAGAAATTAACAAAAATACAAATGACACACTATCATTTGAAAACAATTGTTGCTCAGTGCAGCAAAGACAAGTCAAAGTCAAAGCTGTAGAATAATGCACTTTTTTTCTGGTTTCTATGGAAACTGGAATTAACATCTAATCATTTTTCTTATATGCATTCTTAATTATTTCAAAAACCTTCCTTAAAGTTAATTTATTTACAGAGAGAAGAATTCCCCAACCACAACAGCCCGACCCCATCAGGAACAGGAAGTGAGTGTCATCAGTTTCCGCGGTAACGATGATCTTAACTTATCAAACCATTACGTTTTACTTTCACTTTCAATTACATTTTTTGCTCTCAGAACCATCAAACTTGCCATATTGACATGTAATTTAAACAGCGAGATGATGTTCGTACATCCTACACCCTTAAACATTCTGACGGCGGCAGCTGTCACGGCCACTCAGTAAACACACGTGGAATTACCACAAACAGTGAACAACATCCCTATTCGTAATGAAGTAATATGTCAAGGTTCAAAAAAATATAGCGCAGTAAATTTGTACCCAAATTTAGCGTGTTACATAATCTGTAGACTCAATCAAAACAAAATTTCCTTAAATTTATATAATTTTCCAGACATACACACTTGAAACAAAAATATCTGCTAAATTAACAATTCAAACTTAACCGATATTGTTAAACATTCTGGCTATTTTCTTCAGTTATCTCTTACATGAAAACATTCCTGAAGTGTTAGAAAGATTTATACTGTTGAAAACACAGACTAGGAAGATTAGCATTGGAATTAAGTAAAAGTGGCTTCCGTATAGCAAGCCAAGACTTTGGAATGTGCAACAGGTATGTGAGGCATTCCTGGGAATATGAAGTTTCTGTACCCCAAACTCCGAAACGATTTGGAGCTCGCTCAAACACGAGTTTTGTGGGGTATCATTTAGTTTATATATAAATAGAAAAACTGACACCTTGACAAGAATTCTTCATACAATATAATAAATAGATAGATCTCTGTTCCGATAATTCACAATGATGGAGTGAATGCCAAGAGTTGCTGTGGAACTTAACACAGATTTTTAGGTATATAACATTGTAAAAGAAAAAATAGTCTAATAAGTTTATACCTAACATAAGATTATAGCCAACAAACAATGATGATTTATTAGTTAGTGTTTTTACATCTTAAACTATGGTTGCCCTTAGTAAAACCAGCATTTATTTAGAAGTAAAATCGGTCAAATATATATTGTCTGTTGAAGTTTTAATATACATTTTGAAATATTAATTTTGTGCTGTGGGAATTCTTGTTTTTTTTTAAAATTGTTTTGCATTCACTTATGTTCCGACAGATGTTTCCTTATACATAGACAGGACAACAAATAACTACAAATCTTATGAAATCCCATTATGAGATGAAGCTTACGCAATTTCTATGAGTTACTTCCCCTTATCATAAGCACCACTCGAGTACTTAACATGCTATAGACAAAGCACTTTACGCTCGGCCGTGAATGAAAATGGATGCAAAAACCCTGAACGAATTCTCATCAATGGGAAAGGAAAATGAAAATTGGAGTGAGATGTTTACGCACAAATATATATTAAATGTAAAACAGATATTTAACTTAAACTGTTGGCATTTATAGCCATTTTGTTTCCATAGAAACTGGCACAGAAGTCATTCAACAAACTTCAAACAAGTACACCATCATGAATAGTATATTTGTGCGAATATTACAAAAGTGATGAATTACATCAGGTTTATGTTCATAATAGGTTAACTTTCACAAATATTTTAGTAAGCAGCTTTGATTTTAAACTATTATAATAAAATTCATCTGTGCTTTAAGACATCTTTTATATTTCAGCGAGATTTTTCTATGCAAGAAGAGTTCAAATATCATCACTGCTAACAATTGCAGTTTATCAGTACGATAGCAGTATGACCTCTGACTCCTACATATGGTAGAAACAAACTATGCACTTTATAGAAACTGACAGGTGCCCAGATATATTCAAATCGTGTGGTATATCGCTCGGAAAAACATCCATGATTACACAACACGGTCTATATCAGATGTAAAATTCATCACTTCACTTCAAGCGTAGCTCGCATCGTCAAGCACTTAAATAATCTGAATTTGTAAGCATTCTGGGAAATAGAAGCCTTTAGATTGTGTAATAAAATATCATTTAGAGATAACAAAAGATTCACCGATTATCAGTTACGTTTCCTACTTCAAAGGGAAGTTAATTAAAGAACATTAACTCAACATCAGGCTAGATTTTTGTTCCAAAAAAAATGGAGTAACAAAAATTCTAGTGAAGTTCAATAAGAAACAATGTGATGGACAATATGTTTTGCATTTCCAACGAAAAATGTAGTGGTAGAAAATTGAAGACCTTTTCCTGGCATAATGACTGGTTCATTTGAGCTTCAAATTGAATATAAGCATCAAAACTAAACCACCCTTTATTCTTATAATGGAATGATCTGACAAAAGAAAAGGAAGGGCTCATTAAGGAAGATAGAAAAGATGGTAGTTAATTATCACAATATTGGTATAGTCTCTTATCATTATATCTCAGTACAATTTAATTTGCTTTCTGATTAATCTTGGTAAGGAAATAGACAAGTACCATAAGTCAAGCATTTTCAAGCATAAAAAGGACAGGTAATTTAACAATTTAATTTCACAGAAATACATAGTTGAATCGTTTTCACTGATATTAAACACTATAGCCAAAATATACCAAGTTTATATTGCTAATTTTTCTGAACGGGGATAAGTCAGACAACATTGTCAATAAAATATGCAGACATCACTTACTTTATCAATTTCTCTCTAGGCAGTTAACATTAGCTGGGTAAAAGTTTCCAGATATTTCAATGCAGTGGTCTCGGTAATTTGTACTCATGTAAAGGAATGTGGATAGCCAGTGCATGAATGAGAAATCTAATACTGAGACAAACTAATTGGTGATACGATCAACCACGTTTTTATCTGTTGTGGATACAAGAACTTCCTACTCAGGAACTTCTACTCGAGACTACTGGACACAATGATCTGTAGGTATGTGCAGCGCAGGGTCCAAAATAACGTCTGACCACATTCACAGAATTCCATCCCATAATACTTCACAGACAAATTACTCCTGTTTTCTGTCAATCAGACAGAATTACGAAGGCGTAGAAAATGAGCCGCTCACAAGTACAAATTGCTAGAAGATTCTGTGTAAGATGTTTTTGTAACCACGACAACAAATGTTAGATGTTGTTGTAACCAAGACAACACACAACACATATTTTAGCACAAAATCAAACTGTTGTTTCCTTAATATTCTTGTAACTTAACATTAAACAAAAATTCTAGCATGCACTTGAACACTTTCTCTATGCCCGAGATATTGTTTGCTACCATTCTTAATCATCTTGACAGAAAATAAACAAGACAACACTCTTCCTCCCAAAATATATAAACAAATGCGAAGGTCTAGACAGTGGCGCCCCTCTGCCAAGTTATCTCCCCCTATCTATCATCAGTTCTCTTCGACAAGCAATCCTTGTGCAGGTATTTCCATCCTATACATGGGATGTTTGTGTCGTCTGCAGACTTGCAGTGAAACATGCACAAGACAAAATTAGGATGCACAGCACTGTCTACAACTAACATTCATCATTCAAACGTATATAAATATATGTTCAGAGCAAAACATGCACATCAACGCAAACGCCTAAATCACAGAAATCTGCGTTGGCATACTTCCAGCACAAATTACACCATTTTCCTTTTTCCTGAGGGTAAAATAGTACTTGCAATTTATAGGTGGTTCAATCTTCAAACCACATATTAAAATTTTGGTCAAACTTTCTCTGATTGCAAAAAGCTACACTGAATAATGATTTAGACAATTTTTTGTTTGTTTCAAAATTGTCTATCGTTTATTCAAAATTTTTCCATAATCTGTTGTTTTACCAAGACAAAAAATTAAATTAATATATAACTTGTGCAAAGTAATATCCCAACGAAATCAAGCCAACGAAAAAGTCAAACAACAATATCATCAACTTGAAATCATAAATCAACACCATTAAAAGCAAACAAAATTGAAATATTTCTTTGAAAAAATAAAAATTCATTATGAAAAAAAATGAACAATTATGCACTCCAAACAAAAACACTTTTTTTTCAACAAAATAAAAACAGCAAATATCTTTTTTCAAAGTAAAAGAAAATTGATTTGATGTCTTTAGCTTTCTTTCCAAATTACCCATGGCCATCATGCCTCTTACCTGGATATCGTATTCACCGCCGGGCACAGTCTGTCCGCCAAACTTGATGTTGATTGTGTAAGCCCCTGCGAGCTGTGGAGTGAAAAGGAGGCTGAAGGTTCCGTCGGGATTCTCAACAATGTCGATGTCAATATCGTTGCCACTTGGACTACGGATGCGGCATGTGACCTTACCGTCGCCGGCCTGTGAGGCATCCACAGTAATGACAGTTTCCTTGTTGATGGGGACAAACTTGTTGTCGAGTCCCTCTGTAAAAGTTTAAATAAAACAAAAATCAACAAATTCTCACTAAAATTACGTGTATTTCTATTCTATTCTAAACATTTTTATCAGCAGCTGCATTTGAAAACCTAAATTTGGGATGACAAAGAATTAGAACTTAACCCGACATTGTCTCTATAAAGAGGTGTTCTTATAACAGAGGTGGTCCTATATGATTTAACACAGGTATTCTTTTTACAGAGGGTCATTTTTTAGAGGTTTTTCCTTTATGGAGATGTTCTCCACAGATTTTGATAGAATTTGCCCTTTTATACAGGTGGTCTTATACTACAGTAATGCCATCTCCAAGAATGTTTCATGTTTAAATAAACTTATTGTCTGGAAAATATTAAAACTTCAACAGACAATATTTCAACACTTCCTCTCTTCAATTATTTACACACACACAATGCCTACCTGTAATTCTACACTTGCTGGCATCTCCAGTGGGACAGGCCTTCACCTTGAATGGAGAGTTGGGCACGTTCTTGCCGCCAAATTTGACATTGATCTTGTACTGTCCAAGGTCGTCTGGGATATAGGAGACGGTAAAAGTTCCATCACCGTTGTCCTGGACAACCGGGGTGATGAATGACCCATCTGGTCTCTACAAACAAAACCAAAATTCAGCTGGTCAGAAAACGGGAAATTTTTACTAATCTATTTACCTACATGTGTATCGATTTTTTGAGATAGTGGGTGAGAGTTGGAGAGGGCTTTGTGATAAAAAACTTTCATATCAATTCAGCATTTTAAATATTTATTCCAGAATTGGACTGGGTTGGTCATCTGTGACCAGGAAGCTCAATTGAAAGAGCATCTGGCGAGTGTTCAGAGGACTTGGGCTCGAACCCTGGTCTGGCCACTACATTTCTCCTCTCCTGTTACATAATTGGCGAGCTTACCAACCCTTGTTTCATGCAATGTGAGTAAAGGGGGGGGGGGTGCAAACTTGTGAGCTGTTGCGTCTTCCACGTGACTTTTATAAAGGAGGAAGGAGTGTAGTGGGACTGGGCCGATCATTGATGATCAGGTACCTTAATCATTAAGAGCATCTAACTAGTGTTCAGGGTTCACACCACATTTTCTCATTTTCTGCTATGTGTGTATAAAAATAAGCTAAAGTACTGCTCTGTGATGATAGAAAATGCAAGTTAGCCAAAAACTATGATGATTTTCTTTCTACAAAGATAGTGCATATGATAAACAAATTACTCCATTTTTATGAAATGAAAAGCTATCTAAAGTAATCATTTCCATCCTTATTATTAAACATTTTCTGTCTGGAACAGAAACAATTGAAACACCAGGCCTGCCTAAAGGTTTTCTCCACAGCTGTTGTATACAGCCTACCTAAAACCTTATCATTGTAACATCACAACTCTGGCTGGGGGCCAACATTCTTCAACTCAGCATTCACCCCTGAAAATTCATAATGAACTGTTCCAGGCTTTGAATCAGAAGAGTCCAAACATATTCACGGGGGTGAAAGAGTAAAACCGATGCACAATTCACCAAGAGGAGGTGCACACCTAGTTATTATGTAGGTTGTGATATTACATATACCTGATGCACTACAGAGGGTGAAAATCTCAAAAGTAGGTCGATCACTTTCTAACAGCTTGTTCATTAGTCAACTATATATACCTGTAACATGGTATTAGGCCAGTATTTCCAAAAAAACTGTGTTGAGTAAAATTACTACAAATGACCTTGCATGATTTACGACTGGTTGCTATGGCAACCTGACATACTGATTGATTGTTTTGTTAACCAAGTAAAACTCTTGCCCGGCAGAAAGATGGACCGATGATAGACAATAGAAAGACATTTATGTAATTAGGATATGGAAGTTCAAGGTCGTTCCCTGATAATCGAGTTGGTTGGAAAGTTTTATTTCACACAACTCAAGGGAAGAAACTCTGTCATCATTTACAGATGCGGACAGAGCAATTTTTTTACAGTATTTTTTCAAATATTGGGAGACATAGACTTCAAAAATGAGAAAATCTATGCAAATTAATGGAACATTTTTCAGCCAAATATATGCGTTTGAAGAATTTTGTCTGAGGCTGGGTAGAAATATACAAGTACATGAGAGTAATTTCATTTATCTTTATTTTGCATAGATTTTAATGATATTTCAATTTAATCTTTTTAAAGCAATCCAGTAAGGAACTGAACAATTATTATTAAAAAGATCTATACCAAATGACCAATCGTAATCTATATTTAGATACTGACCATGATGGTGACTTCCAGATCGCCCATGCCGGCCTGGCTGGTATCGATGGTGAAGGTAACGGGCTTACTGGCATGGACGTTTGGTCCGACACCGGAGCCAGTGACCATGACACGGCTAGCATCACAAGTGGGCTGGACTTGCATGGCGAAAGGACTGTGGACATAAACAAAAGGTCATATTATATTGGCCTCCTAAATAAATTACAACTGACAAATTCTTCCTGTCAAGCTTTCTTTTTAATACGAAGATTTCTGATAAAGACTGTGGACATAAACAAAAGGTCATATTATATTAGTCTCCTAAATAAATTACAACAGTCTTTAAGAAATTCATCATGTCAAAGTGAAGCTTTCTTTTAAAATACGAAGATTTCTGATAAAGACTATGATCTTTCTTTAATTGTCTATGTACTTTTTTGAAATAGGTTATAGGTTAATCTCATCAAAATAAAAGCAACACATGCTTGTTTTAAATTGCACTCACATTTGGGCTGTGAAAAGACCAAAAAATCATGGCTTAGGAGCACTTTTTTAAACATGTTTTCCTTTAGAGAATTATCACTGCAATGCTTTGTAACAGTTTGAACAGTGTTCTCAATGTCGACTTTTCTTACCTGCCGGGCACCTGTTGGTCAGCGTATTTGACCTCGACCTTGCACTTGCCCTCCTCCTGGGGATAGTAGGTGGCGTTGACCTTACCCTCACTGACCGGCTGGATATCTGCTGGACGCTTGTTTCCTAAAAATATTATAATTGAATAAATGAAATCAGAATTCTGTGTGTAGTTTTTAAAGTGTTTTAAATATGAATGGCCAACATATTGTGCTTTATTAAAAAATTGTATCCATACATTAAGATCTCATGGCTTTCATATTAATGAAGGAATAAAAAATCTTGAACACATAGGAATTCCTAATCTATTTAAAAAATAAATATATCCTTCAAATTATGAAGGGTGATCCAGGGATCTGAGTCTAATGTTGGACTATGATTGATCTTTTAAAGATAAAGAAATTATTTTCAATAAAGATTGCATATAAATTTGAGAATCATTATTTAAATCACATGTTGACCAGTGGTCAGTCTGACCTTGAGAGTCCGTGTAAGTGACCTCAAGTGGAGCCTCTCCGGCCTCAGTAGTATCAACAGTAAATGTGGCAGGAGATCCCTCGCGGACTCCCTTGCTGTCCAGTCCTGGTCCATAGCACTGGACCTTGGCCGGATTCACTGGGTTCTTAATGGACACATTGAATGGGGAACCTAAAGAAAAATAGAAAAGATGAATAAAATGTTGGGACAATCTTGTAAAATGATGGAGGGGAGATAACTCTCACTGAATATTTGTTACTCCATAAGATTTTATAAAAGATGTTACTCCATAATACAATTCCTTGTAAAAAACAAATATTCCATCAGTAAATGGCATTTTTCAAACAGATTTTTTTTAAACTCACGCCAGAAAGATTTTTAGATCTACTGGTAAAATGTTGGACATCAAGACTACTTCTTCAACAAAATATAAGACCAGATTCAGCTATAAAAAAAAACATCACATTCACTTAAAATTAAATTCTTGATCTGTCATCATAATGAACTTTACCTGGAATAGGTTGGTCAGCGAAGCTGATGTTTACGTCGTAGTCACCAGGTTTGGTTGGTAGGTAATCGACAGTGAGAGTGCCGTCACGGTTGTCGTTACAGTTAATCTGGGCCTCGACGGGTCCATTGATGGCAAGGCCAATACCGCCCTGGCCAGCGTTCTTAACATCGACAGTGAACTGCTGGGTGTCGCAGGAGTATCCACCCTCGAGACCAGGTCCGTAGGCCTTGACCTTGGAGGCGTCATTTCCTGGTACGGTGTTCACCTTGAATGGACTCTTGGGGATGGCCATGTTGTCGTAAGTGACATCGATGGTAGTTGGGCCTGTCAATTAAACAAGAAATAAAGTCACTTTTCTAATGGGTAAGAGGTTCCCCAGTAAAAGTTCTTATGTATTTTGAACTAAAAAAAACCATTTAATAATTTTTCAGTAACAGCTGTTATGTACGCTGACAGAACCATTCAACCATTTAACTAAAAATTCTAATAATTCTAAAAACTTCTAATCAAATAGTAAAGAGTTTTAAATTATTATTCATTGTAATTGTAAATTTTGCGAAAATTTTCCTGCCTGTAATGAGACATTTGTGAAAAAATAGAATGACTCACAAAATTATTTCAAATATTTCTACTTTGATTTCAATTTTTTTTCTTGGATATTAATTCATAATTTGTTATATTAACAAATGATTATCTAAAGTTGTAATTTATTAAGTGAGACTTAATTAGGACTTGATTATCCTCACAAATTTTTTTTACCGTACCTTGTTCTTCTGGTGTGTAAAGAACGTTGTAGGTTCCGTCCTTTTTGTTGGTGACAATGCTGTCGTGTTTAGTTCCACTCGGGCTGGTGATGATGGCACGAATGTTACCCTCACCAACGGGAGAGACAGACTTGGCGTCCACGGTGAACTCCGAAAGGGATTCCAAAAATACACCTACAAATATACAAATTAATTCATTAGATCTATTTCATTAATTTTTTTAATTTTCATTTCAAATATTACTTGCTTTAATATAATCAATATTTCCACTTTATAGTTCACTTATATATAATAATATTTCTCAACCAATTCACTTGATTTCGTGTCTTTTTCCCATTTTGCCTATTATTCTGTGAACCATTGATTTCTAATGCATTTCTGTCAATAAAGTCGTTAAGATTTTAATTCAAATTTTTGTCAATTTATCATTAAATATTGTCAAAAATAATTATCATTTGTTCATTACAGACTCATTAAAAGTTAATTAATTTGAAGTGCAGGGTTGAATAAATTGTAGTGAACAAGTACACTTGTATTATTATAATGATATGCATCAATATGCGTATGTTAAATACATTTAAATGCCAACATTCTATTCTAAAACATGATACGCTTATGCTTTGAGGCATATTATAATAATGTATTGGCATAATATCGAATTATTTGTACATCGTAATATTTGTAAATAAGAACATTTTTGTGCATGATTTTTCTCCAAGCAGCAAAAAGCTATACAAATAGATAGAATTCATTTTTAGCAAATTTTATGCAGCAAAAAACCATTAATGTTTTTTGAAAATGCAATAATTGGAGATTACCCTATGTGACCAAAGAGAGATCCTTTGATCTTCTCAATTCAAGCACGACGTCATATGCATATCTAGTACTTTTCAGAGTTGTAATAAATGCGCTATACACAAGGTTAACAAGCTGTAAGAAAACTCTAATGCATGATGTCATATTATACATATACAAACAAGTAATTCACAGCAAACAAAGCTTTGGTACTGATAAAATCTGGGGAAAGATCGCATCATAAACGTAGAAAATCTGTATAACGGTTTATTTTAAATTCCAGATTACTTTTGATACCAGACAAGGTGTTGTATCAATATGAGGGAAAGGAATTATTAATATCGCTCATTCACCCCTGAAATTTCATAATGGACTGGTCTAGTCTTTGATTTAGAAGACCCTAAATGTGTTTTCTGGGGGTAATGAGTTAAACAACACACCATTACACAATAAGATTAAGCTTTATTATTCATATACGTCACACAGTTAGAGAAACATTGATTGATTAGACGATTGAGTTCAGATGCACTCTCATTTGTCTTTCAGCATTCATAAATAGCTATCCTTGAGCGATTTCCAAGATATCAAGACATTGAAAATCGTTTCCTAACTTAAGCATGCTTCTTACGTAGGTTTCACACAAAAGTTAGAAAAATATTCATTCATAAGCCTATATGAAACTATTTTATCCATTCCATTCAGCAGCTTAACATTCCCAAAAAAACGAAAGAAAGAAAAAATTTCCTAACATGCTTCCCATGCAAATGGCTTCCCTACCATTCCCATTTCTTTTCCCATGCATTCAAAGCATGTCTGAAAATCTGAATAAAAGTCTGAGCCCGCTTTAAATGCTGGAAAGACAAGCAGAAAATATCCAAGATTGTAAAGCCAGCTATAGCAAGCTTTCCCACCCTCAAGGTGGACCAGTCAGCTGGACCGTACCATTTTACCATTTTAGGGGTGTTAGAGGTCACAATATATGGATGCTTGGCATGGCTTGGTTACAATGCACGCAGGTATATTAGAATGAGTAAAGGAAATTCATCCAATCAAATCCATGCAATGCTAATGCATTATGGGTAGGATGATTACCGTCAGGATTAAGACCAGGCCCGTAGGCTTTCACGCCGCTCAGATCCATCTTTGGTCCGGGCTGGATTTTGGCCGTGAAAGGAGAGTTTTTGATTGGCTGATCAGCATAGGAGATGTTAACTTTGTACTCTCCTTCCTCGACGGGCATGTAGGTGAAGTTACATGTTCCATCACCGTTATCGACACAATCGATCTTGGCCTCCTTGGGTCCTTCAACAGTTACGCCCAGACCGCCGGGAGTAGTTGCCTGCCTTGTATCAACGGTAAATGTACAGGGTTGGTTAGATTTGCCTCCCTCCAATCCTGGTCCGTAAGCATTGACTCCATCGGCAACCTCTGGTTGAACGTCAACTGTGAACGGTGATTTTGGTACCTCTTTACCGTTATAATCAACCTTGACCTTGTGTGGTCCGGGCTCCAGCATTGTTACTGCTGCTGTGTATCCTTGTGGGGTTTCCTTGACCGGGACTTCCTTGGTGGCTCCGGATGGAGAGATTACGGACAGTTTAGCTGGGGTGTCGGATTTACCAGCGGCGGTAGTTACGATATCAACCTGTCTGGGTTCCTTGACTTTCATTGCTAAAGTGTACAGAAAAAATTGAAATCATAACACATATATTTAACTTCAATAAACACACATGTCGGATATTCAGAGCATGAACAATATTTCTGTATAAAGATGTGTTAATAGATATTCTCTCATTTCTTATGTAAAAGTGGTTAAGTGTGTTGACTTTTGACCCTTAAAGTTTTGTGAGTATAACCTATGACCTACACAAATGACCTCAAAGCATAACCTGAAGTTGACATTAGACATTCATGTACACAAGGTCATGCATTGGAAAATTGTTCATCTTTATATGTTCTTTACACAGTAGCGGTCATTCAAAACGGTCATCAGATGGACACTTACGTTTGTCCAGTCCGAGGACGTTGACTTTGCTAACATCGATCTTTGGTCCAGGATTGATCTTGACCTTGAATGGCGAGTTGGGGATGGACTGTTCAGCGTAAGTCACGTTGACACTGTATTCACCTTCCACTTCTGGGAAGTAGGTGAAGTTACATGTGCCGTCACCATTATCAAGACATTCAATCTTAGCCTCCTTGGGGCCCTCTACGGAGACTCCAAGACCACCAGGAGCAGTTGCCTCCCTTGTATCGACAGTGAAGGTGCAAGGCTGGTGAGCCTTTCCACCCTTCAGGCCAGGGCCGTAAGCCTTCACCTTGCTGGACAGATCTGGCACAGCGTTGACGGTGAAAGGAGATTTGGGCACCTCTTTGTTATCATAAGTGACGTTGACTTTATGTGGGCCAGGCTCCTGTACACTAAACTGGGCTGTGTAGCCCTGGGGCGTCTCCTTGACGGGGACATCCTTCTTCTTGCCAGATGGGGACATCACAGACATCTTGGCAGGCTGATCAGCCTTACCGGCAGAGGTTGTAATAATGTCAACGGGTCTAACTTCTCCAACCTTGATCGCTATGGAAACGAAATCATACAAACATTTTATCATATGATAATTACTTCATTACAAAAGATTTAGGGGAAAAAAAGGGAAATAAATAGACAGAATTCGAGAAAAGAAGAGATGTAGAATATCCATGCAGTTTTTATTCTTTATTGAATCCAAGCACTCCACACTGACAAACTTACGTTTGTCCAACCCTACGACCTTGACCTTGGTGGCATCGACCTTAGGTCCAGGCAGGATTTTGGCCTTGAATGGAGAGTTGGGAATCGGTTGTTCGGCGTACGTAATGTTGACACGATATTCGCCCTCTACTTCTGGTACATAGGTGAAGTTACATGTGCCATCGCCATTGTCAACACAATCAATCTTTGCCTCTTTGGGTCCGTCAATTGTGACACCAAGACCTCCTGGAGCAGTTGCCTCCCTTGTGTCCACGGTAAACGTACAGGGCTGGTGTGCTTTTCCTCCCTTGAGTCCGGGTCCGTAGGCCTTGACCTTGGCAGCAAGGTCGGGGGTGACATTGACCGAGAACGGTGATTTTGGAACTTCCTTTGCTGCGTAGGTGACGGTAACTTTGTGAAGTCCTGGTTCCAGCATGGTAAGGTTAGCTGTATAACCTTGTGGCGTTTCCTTCACGGGGATATCGCGCTTCTTCTTGGTAGGGGAGAGAACTGACAGGGTCGCAGGTGTAGGAGATTTCCCACAATCCTTTGTAATAATATCGACCTGTCGTGGTTCATTCACTCTCATTGCTAAAGTAAGAGAGTCAGTGAAGTAAAGCAGAGATATAAAAGGGAAAAAAATGATAGAAAAATATTTATAAAATCGTCAATTAAATTCTTTCACCATAGAGTTGTAATGTGTTGTTCAAATGAAAAAAGTGCAGAAAGTAAACAAAGAAAACATAATAGAGTTAGAAACCCATACCGGAAAATTAGAAATATCTGTCCAACAACCAATCACAATTAACATTAAACATCAACTTGTGATAACGTAAAATGTACCGACCACCATATTTTTAAGTGCTTGTAACAAAATTTTAATATTTCGACCTTGTAAAAGAAATTTTTCCGCAAGTTATGTGAAAATTGTGCAGGTGTGATGACCATGAACCGTTATTAGTAATTTGTAACAAAAATTACTCACGTGTATCCAAGCCTACAACCTTGACCTTGCTAAGGTCAATGCTGGACTCGACGTTGACTTTAATGGGACTTTTGGGGATCTCGCTGTTTGCGAAGTACACTTGTACAACGTATGTTCCTGGGGTTTTTGGTTCGTATTCGATCCTAAATGTGCCGTCCTTGTTATCGACGGTCTTTACGGGGACGTCTCTTCCGCGTTCGTCAGTCAAAGCAATGCTGACATCACCTGTAATGTAATATACCATTTTAAGAATTTTGAATAGAATAGTTCTAATTTAGTCTGAATTCCTCAATATTTAAGATTAAAAGTTACCAAAAAATCTGCAGCTCCTCAAATGACTTGCACAGATGCCACAGGCATTGTATATCTGTATTCCATGTTGCCACGAGTGTGACTTCCCTATCAATTATTGTACACATTAATGCTGCTTTGCCAATTTTTATGTGACATGCAGTGCTTTTATATTGTATAAGGTCAATCAAATGCACCATATTTTTTCCACAATGTCCATTAGACAGAACAGTTTTTCAAATATTATTTACTTTTTTTTCAGTAGTGTTTCAAGACAAAACTATTTTGCATTTTCATGATTTTTACCATCCACGACAAAAGCAATTTAATCGCATACAAGTTATCTCACCTGGGCCAGCTGTTTTACAGTCGACAACGAAATGTGTCTTGACTCCAGTCTTCACGCCTTTCTCTACACCAGGACCGTACACCTTCACGTTTCCTGGTTTGGACTGTTCTCCAACCATCACCTAAAAAATTTTCATCCAAATTTCATTACGTATTACGAATAAAAGAATATCAATCATCACTTTTCCCACACATATCCATTAGCGCACAATGAAAATGTTTTATAAATAATTGTTGAAAAAAAAGTTAGGCTGACAAGAACTCAACATTTCTTTTCTGGTCAAACCTGGCCCATACTAGATTAGCCTCATACTGAAATGATCAGGCAAATCCCTCCTTAAATCATAACACTTGATGACCCAGGAAAATATAGAACAAACCGATGTACCATTAACTCACTCACCCCTAAAGACACATTTAGACTCTTCTAAATCAAAGACTAGACCAGTTCATTATAAAATTTCAGGTGTGACTGAGGATACTATTGTATACGTACCCTGAATGGGCTGTTAGGGATCTGGACTCCGCCCCAGGTGATTGTGATGACATGTTTTACAGCGCGCTTCGTCATGTATTTACATGAGTAAGTTCCGTCTTTGTTGTCCTTAATCTGGACCTCCACTGGCTTCAGATCTACGTCCAGACAGGAAATCTTGAGTGGTGCCTTGCCAGCTTTCTTGGCATCCACGGTGAATTCAGCCCAGGTGCTAACTTTAACTCCGGTCTTCTCTAGGCCAGGGCCCTTGGCAATAACCTAGAGAGAACAGACCTCTGTAATCATTCCCTGATACTTTACAATATATTTATTTGTCTATCATATAGTAATGGCATGATTCAATAATTCTGATAACACCCTTTTGATTTTTTTAGGGGGAACATAACCACTGATTCTATCATACCAAATAGAAAACCTGTTTAGCTTAATGTGTTATTTTCTTTGCTTAATGTGTTATTTTCTTTGCTTAATGTGTTATTTTCTTTGCTTAATGTGTTATTTTCTTAGCTTAATGTGTTATTTTCTTTAAAATTTTATCAATTTGACCCCTTTTCGAATCTTCTTCCAGGTTTCAGGGTTCAGAGACTTCACAAATAATGGTTCTAATTGACTTTTGGTGATGGTAGTTATTTCTGCCATGCCTCATTGATCTTGGTTTGAGTTTACCTTTGAGGCATCAAACTCCTTGGTGGCGGGTTTGATGGGTACCATGAAGGGGGACTGTGGGATATCTTCCTTGTTACAGAGTACGTGTACGGCATATTCTCCCTCGGCCTTCGGGTAGTAGGTGACGTCTGCGGAGCCGTCGTTGTGATCCTTACAGTCAATCTTACACTGGGAGGGACCCTCGATGGAGAAACCTTAAAATACAACAAACAAGGTTCTTACTTGTGCTCTTAGTTGTTTTTAAAACCTTTATATTATTGGAAATGAAAAATTGTTCATACAGAACTATCCAAAATATTAATGTCACCTTCGTTGACAATGAATAGAATCCAGTGTAAATTAGAAGCCACTATACCAGGACAGATAATTAGAAGCCACTATACCAGGACAGATTTCAAGATAAAATCACAATGATATAGAATAAAATAGAATTATCACAGATTGTACTGTAACACTTTATAAATGAACTAAAATATCTTTTTACCGAGAGCTCCAGTTTCGCCGTTAGTCTCCACGGTGAATGTGGCGGGCTGGTTGACAACGCCTCCTTCGAGTCCGGGACCGTAGGCCCTGATCTTGGACACCTTGGTTGGGCCGACCTCGACCTTGAACGGACTCTTGGTGATGTGCTGTTCGCCGTAGGTGATGTTGATGATGTACTGGCCCTTGATGGTTGGGATGTAGCAACATTCCCAGACGCCATCCTCTGTCTTGGACTTGACGGAGGTACACTTGAGTTCAGCACCTCCTGATTAATCAAGAAAAGAATTAAATGACTTTCAAACTTTTTCCATAAATATTTAGAAACATTTCACACTGCCCTCTGTTGGTTTAATTAATACCTACCATCAAGGGCAGATAAGTCTGCTGTATCCAAATGCAGAAAAATTATTACAAGAACATATTTAGAAACTAGAAACAGAACATCAGTTTTTCTCTGGGAGGATTTTTATAACTGGTTGTTACAAACCTGGTTGAATTATCTGTATTTTAAGTTCAGCGGTTCCGGCACCCTTGGTGTGAACTTTGAAAGTAGCGTTGTCCTTGATCCTGACACCTGTGGGTTGGACTCCACGGCCGGTGGCGTAACACATCTTGGCATTGGATGCTGAAAATAGATGAAAATGATTTTGTCAATATTCTGTTAAAAATTTTGCTCCTTGGAATATTGAAAATGAAGATAAATAAAAAGAATTTAATTTAAAACATTAAAATACAAAAAAAAAAAAATTAATGATCACATAATAAGCACATGAAAATTGAACAGCAGGATAAAACCACAAAGATATTTTGATGTGAAACAATTGAACATGGATTAATGGTGCAAAAAGTGGAGACATAATGATAAAAAAAATACAAAATCAGAAGAAAAAAACTCTGTGATACAAATGTATTTCACAAATTGTATATGTTATATAAACAAGGAAACCATAGCAACAGTTAATAAGCATAACACATATCACTAACAGTAATTACAACTATTAATTCAGATCAGTGAGAATTTCACCTATAGCCTGTTTCTGTAATGTGTCATGCTTTGCTTCAGAGCTTATAGTCAGTTTCAATAATATTTCACATGCTAATTGACCTACACAAACTGAATCATGCTGATTCACCCTTTCCATTTGAATTAACCTCCCTCCTAGTCAATAAAATTTTTTATTGCAACCTTAAAATGACCAATTCCTCTGATAATCTGAATTTTATAAATCCATAGATTAAATCTATATTGCTCATCTTAAACATCATGGCACGATGTCTCAGAGTTAAGATGGAATAATATAATGTGAGTTTTAATAATCTGTTCTTACAAACTGTCAACGTCATCTTCAGAAATTAAGGACATAAACAAGATAACAATCCTTAACCTTTATACAAGGGGGAATAACTCTTAATACAGAAAGGCAGAAAAAGAAAATGTACACCCATTTATCTTTTCTATTTCACAACATGCATTCATTTACCAGAACTTTTTTAGGGTCTTATAATTTACTGCTATCCCTAATATTTGTATTCTATCATACTCTAAAATCAATTCCAAACAAAAATGAAAATGAAACAAAAATTAATAAAACATAAAATTCACACAGATACTTAAATCACACTCAGCTAAATATTACATGAAATAAAAAATAATTGTTGTGAACAAAATAAAATGTGTCAAATTGCCAGTAACATTCTGTGATTTTTTTATATATATATATATACATTTTTTTCCAATTTCACATTGTCATCAAAGAGTTGATCTTTTTTTCTTCAATAAAAATAAAGAAAATTGTTTTAAATTGAAACCAGCAAAATATGAATCAATAGAAATGATAATAGTATCATGGTTTTGATACTTGGTTAAAATTACAGAATGTTCAACGAAAAATAAAATCATAATTAAATAAAAATAATCTTAAATATTGTATAAAACTAACAGGGCCTGAGAGGCATATATATATATATAGATTTCTGATGGAATATTTAGTATTTTCTCCTGGTTTTCAGGACATCGTTTATTGGACAATAAGTATCAAATGATCAAAACATGTCAGTTACCAATATCAAAAGTGTTCAGAACAAAATTAAGGTGATATATTTCTGACAGATCATAAAGAAATTTATTCGAAAACAGAAATAAATTTTGAAAAAACGGAAAAACAATGCATATAGAAGATTGTTTTTGAAGGTTACGACATGAAATCACAAATATATGCCTTCAGTGATAAAAAACAACATGAGACGGCTAAAAAACATTCGCGCCACCGCCATCTTTTTGTTAATTGTCTAAGCAGAGCTGATCACACCAGCAACTCTTATAGTTACCAGGAGCCGGGGGTTGTTGTTTACCCGGAGGCTGTTTACCAGCAGGTCCTTTTCCAACTGCCAAATCAACATTTGTTTACTAAAGTACCGTTCATACAGAGAGTTTCCTAAAATTCTCACAATTCAAGTTCCTCCCCTTCTTTTGAATAATTGACGATTACAATTAGCATGTTTCAAAATTAGATTCACTATAATATATTTCAATTCATTTCTTTCCTTTAGATGTGTAATCAATGATTATAATTATCATTCTTAAATAGATTAATTTTGTGAAAGCATATTGCAGGCAGAAAATCAATGTTGGAAAATCATTAAAATAATAGAAATACCTAAAAGACAAAACGAAATGTGTATATTCCTTTAACATTAATTATTGCTATTTTTTATTATCAGCCAAAGTTTAATTACCAAATATTATTTATATCATCAAATGAAATAAAAAAGAAATAAGAATGATATAATTTTTGATTCCCATAACGAAATGTAAGTGTTTAGTTAACGAAAATAAAAACATAAATGAACAGAACTGATAAGACAATGGTTAGATAAAATGTAGGTTTTGTCTGAACAAAAGAAAATAGAACAACTGTTCTAAAACAAAACAACATTGAGATGTTAATGAGAGATAGTATCCTGGGGGATACACAAACAACTGGTACACTGGTGTGTGATCAAAGGGTGACAACTCCTAGATCTCCACATGTGAAACAAGTCAATGAGGATAAAATCTGTCTGAAATGGAATTTAACACGATCAAAACTTGGGGTCTCTTGTCTTGAGATCATAAAATTTCTACACCATGATTCTCTACAATCAGTGATCAATCAATTTCTTGGTCAGGGTTTATACTAGTCATAGGAAATTATGTTTCTACACTAAGTTCAATTTAAATTTCATTTTCTAGATCAACTCAAAAGTATGACCAAAGTTATTTTACCCTATATCTACTTGTCACATCAGTTCTATGATATTCATACCCAATTACACCTAAAACAAACAAACTTTAACTTGAAAGAACCTTATTTCCACTTCACTAATACTGTAGACTGGCCACCAGACCCAATAGTCTCTATTCTTAAATTATCTCCCCCTATAGTCTAGGATCACATGTGACTAGAAATGATTTTATAAATATTCCTGAGACTGGTGACTTATAAGGATGAAATGTTAATTTGCTCAAAAGCTGGATTCCCTCCCTTCCCTGTTTCCAAATTTTGGAAATTGTTTTAAGGCTTTCTTATATCAATTTTTTTTTATTTCTACATTCTTATTTACTACACATGCCAAGAATCCATTAACTGTATTGTATAGGTACTTTCCAAGTATTTATAAAATTATGAATATTGACAATTTTTTTTTAAGCGATATTTTTTTTCCAACAGAACAGTTAGTCAAAATGTACATTATTTAACATGTCATTAGCTGATCACCCGACATCGTAAACATGACGTCATAACGATTTCATATTGTGACGTCATAATCAAACTAAGGCAACTGATTATGGCGTCACAACAATAGCACTTGATATCGTCTTGTCATTATACTCTCGTTAGAGGATGTTTGATGATCAGTTAATTCCAGGTGTAAAACGAACAGGTAATATATTTACCAGGAGCTTTGCCAACTGTGGATTAATGGTTTAAATAAAGATTGAAAGAAAATCCTCGACTTTTTCAATTTTTTATCAAATAATAATTTGACTTGAAAAATTATACTAAGAAAACAAAATATATTCAATTTTTGATCCATAGAAATTAATAATTGAAACAGCAAAATAAATTATAATAAATACATACAAAATTACCTATTTATTATTTAAATAACTTTTTTTTTTCATTTAAATACCCTTTTTTTATTTCTTCCTTTTTCCAAGAAAATAATGTATAATTATCATAAAGGTGTTAATTAGAAATTAATAACATTGTAACCATTATGAGTAAGATAAACAATCCTGATCATCTAACTACAAACTAATGTAACTGAAAACTTCAAATAAACATCAACAAAACAGGGGAACACATATTTACCGGGAGGTGGTGCCGCACCGGGCGCGACTTTGGTCCCAGCTGTGAACGGATTCATGTCACAGATGATATCATAATCTTACACACCACAATCATGCAATACTGACACTTTGATCATAAATATCAGACACACCGAACATTTCAAAGAAAGTAAGCATGAGAAGTATGAAATTAAGTGATTCTGTAATTTTTAATTACCGCAGTAATTACATTGTTTCAATACATTTGCAAGATAATTCAGGTGATTGGGTAAGTTTAGCTGATTGGTTTTTTTAAAGATATTTGTCGAATACAACAATTTTTACATCAATTTTTTAAACCAACTTGTCTGTGAAATCAAAGTTCACTTTTCTTTTTAATTAAGCAAAGATAATAATAAAATATTTTTCATAAGAACAGCATGTCATTATTTTTTATATTTTAATATCTGGTACTTTTTACTATTTTATCATTTCTAGAAAAAAAGGAAAACATTTGAATTATCTCCCCTCCCTCATGCAGTAAAGTAATATCTTTATGGACAAGTAATTATGTTTAAATATTGCAATTAACATGAAAATAGCTGAAAGTTTTGGCATATGATAGCAGTAAAAAAGGCCTGAAGAAGAAAAAGGAAAAATACAGTTGAACCTTATTGACACATGTCAGCTGAATCTGTTGATGACTTTAAGCAAAATAAATTATGTAGAGACAAATTAAATGGGGTCTATACGTTCAGCATTTTAAGGTTCAACTGCATTTAACAAAAGATATGAAACAATTCAGCAACCTTTTTGAAAGACAATTAAATACCTAAGTGCCACATAAAAATTGATACCAGAATTATTTCATATGTAATTACAATTTAAAAACTTGTATGTTTTGTTTGCTAGAATGTTTTGCCTTTTTCTTTTTTATGTGACTCCCAGTTATCAATTGTCTCCCTTTGTTGAGGAAGTTCTCTCCCTTAGTCGTACCTGGAGCCACACCAACACCATAGGGGCTGTGTGGGATTTGGTGTCCGGCGAAGTAGATGTTGACTGAATGCTGACCGGGCTCAAGTGGCACATATTCTACAAGATAGGTAGCCTCTTTTCCAGCGACAGGTTGGATACTGGCTCGGACGGTGTCCTTGCGGCCATGGCTGTCCAAGATGACCACATCTACGTTACCCTTTCCGGCATCTGAAACACAGCAAAACTAGGTCATCAAAATCTAGGTCATAGAAAACTAGGTCATCAGGGGTCAAATAGCAGACCTACATTTGGTAAAAGTGTTGCTTCTTAAAACTTTCCATCAATTACTTGATCTTAATTTGTTTGACACAAGATAAATCTTCCAATGCAATGGATTCAGTAATAGAAAATAAATGTCATCCGAATTTCAAAGATATTCAATAAATTTATATTCAAACTTCAGAAAAGAAATTCAATAAATTCAATATTCAAACATCAGAAAGCCACTTTGGTAGGTTTGTAAAATTCTATTCTTTTCTCTTTATGATATAGCATGATTCATTTAGCTTAAGACTTATGTAGGTTTTTTTGACATAAATTGGAAATATCAACATCTACAATAAAAACAGATATTAGTTTTGTACACAAGATATTAGTTTCCAAACACCACAAAAATCCACTTAATTCATTTTCAATGCTGCCCATACAACATGGCAGCAGCTTTATGGAAAATTCCTGCTTGATTGTTTAGCTTTTTTTCTGATTCCAGTTTTCTTAAAGAGCATGCATAACTTCACTGAGCTCCAAATTATTTGTTTATTCTTATACAAATTCTAACAAGACATTGTGTATCTGCTATGAACACAATCATCATATAACTTATATTTTTATCTTTATCTGCAAGAAAAAAACATTAATTAGCAAAAAAAAAATAATAATATGTGAGCAAATTAAGATATCTATAACTAAAATGTGTGAAAAATGAATAGGCATAGAATAACTATGACATATGAAATATGAAAAGATTATGAAAAATGAGCAATGAATTTAAGCAAGCTACATTTTCTTTCTGATTAATTCATCTTGATGAAATATATTGATTAAACTTAAAAAAAAAAAAAAAAAAAAAGTAAATATTTATGTGGCATGACAATAAGATATATGGGATCTATATTTTTGGTATTTCAAAATTATATAGTGTTAATTGTAGGCAGCATAAAAACATTTTGTTGGAAAATATATAATATTTGGAAATTTACAATATTGAGCTGTGGAAACGGCGAAAGATGCATTAGGATATATGTTTAAACACAGCAGAAATATGGACTTTTAAAAATTTGTTTTATAAATAAGGAAATTTAAGGTGGCATCTTGGGTTAAAGGGGAACTATTGAAAGGGGAGATAACTTTGAAATTACACTACCATTAGGATGTGATGAAAACTTGAATTTATCAACTGAATGTGAGGAGATAGAACATTACAAATGGTGTGAACAAGTAACAGGCCATTAACTGGACAGTATGATGTCATACAGGACAACAGATCATGTGACATGATGTTACCATGGAAACAATGATCAAGGTGAGAAAGCAAAACAAAATGTCAAATTTTGTCAAAGTCTCTTTTTAGGTAGATTTATTGAATTATTTAAATTGAGATATTGCCCTGACTTTTCCAAATATGGTACCATTGAAAAGTACAGTTAAAATATTATGTAAGTTTTGTTTTTGGATTTGGATTTTTTTTCTTTTCTAAATCTAGGCTTGTGATATTTTGGTTAGATACAAAATTTACATATTTCTTAAAGAGACTTTGACTTTGGTGGCATATTAGACACAAATGGAATAGCTCAATGAGATTACTTTGGTTTTATCATTTACAATTGATACACAAATTAAATTTGGTAAAAAAGAAATTTGGTTACTCTAAATATTGTTGTTTTAAAATATTATTAATTATTTTGTCATATAAACAGATTAATTAGCAAATTTGGAATAATATTTAAGCAACAACAAAATTTCAATGATAAACAAAAGAAATCTCAGTGATGGCATTTTTGAATAAAATGCATTATAATGAAAATTGGAATAAAAGTTTATAAAATATCAATAAATATCATACATATTTATATATATGATGAAAAAGAAAAAACCCTTTATCCCAAAATATATACAAAAAAGGTTAGGCAACATAGACAAACTGCTGAGACGCACCACCATGATCCCAGTGCATGTGTACTCACCTTTTCCTACTAATTTGGAGCCCCCTGCATCTGTTCATTGAAAGTGAGGAAAAAAGCAAAGGTGTGCTGAGAGCTAAATCATACTACTAGAATAAGCCAATCACCATCAGTTTGACAAAACTAAACAGGAAATACAAAAGTATATAGCAAAGGTTTTGATTGGTCAAAAAGACTAAACAAATATGTAACAGAAGTTTTGATTGGGATAAGATTAGGAGGAGATTCTGGTATGTGGTTAAAATTTTGTTTGTTTCAATATGATTTTTAAAAATCTTTTACACAATCATCATCAAAATAGGTTAATTTATTTGTTTGCTTTCATCGAGTTTTTTCTTTTAAATTTTGCTAATTTCTTGAATGAGGAAGTTTTTATTTGAAAATTAGACGTACTTAGAATGTACGTTTCTAACTTTTGGTTGAATTCCAGAATCAAAGACCTGAAAAACTTTGAACTGAAAGGGGTAATTTTGCAACATGAATGTGACATAAACTTCTTTGAGAGCTAAACGATTCTTATTTTTCAACATCATCCTTTCCAATTGAGGGTAATCTTCCAAAATTTCCCTTTCTTCTTTATGCCTTCGAGGATTCAAGAAGGATGAGGGCATTTAAAGCTAAATTATAACCTATTTTTTTACAGAAAATGTCAACTAAAGTCAAATTTTGACTTCAAATAAATCAAGTTATGTCACATAAACATTGTGTCGATAAAGCTGATAGCAGGACAAGCTAGAATCGAGAAGAAGATTGGTTGAGGATGCTGTTCAGGTGAATCACAGAACGAAAAAAGGAATGCAAAAATGTTTCTAATTCTTAAATTTTTGTGAAAGTAGATTTTTTTATTTTTCCTGATTAGATTAAATTTCTGTCTATAGCAGGGACAAGGACATTGGAGTTGATTGCAAGTTTGAAAATTTTTTAAGAGAGTTTCAAAGTTAGGTTTGTCAGTATAACAGAGATGAAACGTCATTCTTTTATTTTTAATATTAATAATATCATGGCTTTTATAACACTATAACCACACTTCACAACAAACAACAAAACTCTATAGCAAGCCATCTTTTAAATATTAAAACTAACATGACTTCCAATATTATATTAGTATTTCAGTATCTAGACTTTAATTTCTTCCTTTCTAACTAACAAATATTTTTAAATTAAGTATCATTATTATAATCAATCTATATCTAGGTCAATTTCATAACATGAATCAATATGGTCTACAAATAGACTATGTCTACTATAAATAGTCCTCTATCTATTAATAGAACAGTATTGCATCATCAAAATTGGATCTATAAATAGATCAATATCATTGCATCATCAATAATTCATCTATAAACAGATCAATATTATTGCATCATTGTTTAATCATAAATATAAAACTAGCTAACATCAGAGGCGAGCCTAGACTAAGAAAAGCCACAATGTGTAATGTTAGGAGTTTTGTCTATACAAAATTAAAATTGATATTAATCTAATTTGTTTTATCCATGTGAAATAAGACAATGTCTTGTCCACTAGGCTAGATACCGACAAATCTGAAAGTAGCATTCTATAAATAGCAACTCATCATAACACATTCAGTTCTACGCTGCACAGAAATTGACACTTACTCTTGGTGAAAACTTCGAAATATGTCCTCTTTCCAGCAACGACTCCAGTTTTCTGGATACCTGGTCCAGTGGCGGTTACCTTGGAGGCATCGCCTGCAGCGCCCTCTACCTTCACGCAGAATGGGCTCTTCGGGATTTCTTTGTCTCCGAACTTGATGATGACCTGAGAAAAGAGAATTGTGAACGTTAAATGTCTGACTACTAAAGTGTGATTTTGACTGTAAATTTCTCACTCCACAATTTTCTATTTCAGATTTTGTCAGATTATTATCTTTGAGAGAAATAATGTTCTGTACCTGATCTGAATTCTGCATATCCTAACTTAATTCAAATGATATACAATGACAATACTATATGCATTCCACCAATCAGCTTTGTTTAAAATTCTAGCCCCAACTTTATTTTGACCCCAGCTGATGATCAAGGTGTCAATTTCGAATGTTTATATCACATTTTATGTTGACATTGTCATTATACTCGTGGACAACCCTAAACCTCAATCTTTATAGCCTAAACTCGATAAAACTGAGCAGTAAACTATACAACAGTAAAATGTTTCTGGAGAGCTAGCCTTATAACTGGACACAAAATACAAACAAGTCTCGGATATGTTTAAATCAGTAAATCTTTAGAAACTGTCTTGTCTTAATTTACAATAATTGACATGATAAATGTCTAGGGTCGAGTATTATCAATATTCCTCGACTATAAGGAAACTTTACATTACAAAACTTTACAGAAGTTCTTTCAGATTTTTACCTGAACTCCTGTAATGCTTTCCGATGGAGAACATTACTTTAAGGAATTTCTTAAAGTTAAGGGAACGTTGATGAAACTTAAGGAGGGAAGATGCTTTAATTACACGGACATACCAAGGCTTATATTAATCAAATACAGTTTGGTTCCCCCAAATGCAAACAATAAAATATTTTATTCAGAGAAACAAATAATGGAAAAACAATTGAGGCAAAAATGATGAATAGTTATCAGCTGCCTTGCGTTTCAGTAATTTAAACTTAAAAATTAATTCTATAAATGAAGAAAACTTTTGATTGAACAGCAGCCACTTGCCCTGTATTCTCCCTCCAGTTTCAGTGATTTAATATTAGAATTTTAATTTAAAGGAAGGAAATTTAAGTTTGAACTACAGCCACTTACCCTGTATTCTCCCTCCGTCTTCGGTGTGTATACACAGGAGTATGTCAGGTTTCTGTCGTTGTTGAACACACACTCGCACTGTCGGGGAAAAAAGATATCCATTTACTTTTGTGAAATAACCTCAATATGGTTAACTCAAGAAATAGGCTATTTTTAGGTTCCTCAAACTTCCTCATTCATTCGTGGATCAAGAAATCAATGAAAAAGTTGAAAATTTCATCCAACAAAATCTTACATTTTACCTCAATTTATAAATAGTTTACTACTTCTTTATCATAAAAAATATTATTTTCCTTTCCTTTGAAAGATGATCTCATTTCTAGGTCAACAGTTTATAAAGTTTACAACATATTTTTAATATGGAGTTGTTCATCTTAAATTTTCTCGATCAAACAATAAAAATGATAATTTTCATTTTTTCCAATATTTCAAACAAACAAATCCTTTAACAACTTTCCTTATACAGTATTCGAACAAATAAGCGCTCATGTCCCTATAAGCACCCCTCCCACTTTTTGAGGCCTCCATTTCAATTGCCCAGGCATAAATAAAGACCAAAACTACACAAAACTGTATAGATTTGCAATACAATTTTGTTCTATTAGCACCCTTTCATTCCTTCAATTTGTATAGGCCCTGGGCGCTTGTTGGGTCGAATACGGTATATAAACAAAATTCATTTAATAACTTTGCTTTATGTGTCATAAGTAATGATAGTAAACAATTATACATACTGTTTCTTTCTGACCCTTGGGGTTGAGCAGGACGACCTCGAGAGTTCCTTTTCCAGCACTGAATGTTTCTACGGTGAAACGAGCGGGTGCTCCAACCTGGTTACCAGTGGGCTCAAGTCCAGGACCGTAGGCGCGAACCCTGTTTGGATTGAGTCGGGGCCTGAGAGGGGCACCAGGTTTGAGCTGAGCTTTGGGGAACTGTGACAGATATGTCATCATGGAGAGCTCGTCAACCTTGGGGTTGATCATATCCTTCGGCTCAAGCAGCTGCAAAAAAATACACAAAAATTTATAATTTTACTACACAATTTAAAGTAGTCCTCAACAAGTTAAGAATATTCTACTTGACCATAACAATATTCAGAGACAGATAGGTGGTAAACCAATACCACAGTAAAAGTAAACGAACATTAATGTTCGATTAATTAACACAATTTAATTAATACTCACACTGTCACTGTCATCCTCAACCCCAGCCATTCTTATATCAATATTGATCAATTATGTGAAATTCAACCAAGATAAATTCATTTCCAAATCCGAAGCACGGAAAAATCCACTATAAACGGTGAAACTATGAACCCTATTGACAGCTGTGAAAAAATAGTGATACAAGACATGGAAAAGTCTTACAAGTGACTGTAAAATGAAGGTAGACTGATCTTTAGTCCGACAAAAACCAAAATCTGTACAAATATATGTTCACATTGTCAGTGCTTAATTGGCTGTACCAATTTAAAGAAAGCCTGGTGCTCTTACAACGAAAAAATGTGTCAAAGTTTTCCCAAATATTGAGTTGTTGGATTTTTTTGGCATATCCTAAATCTTTCAATAAATAAAATTTGAAATGAAAATGAAGAAATCCTGGTCATTGAATATCAATAGTTTTTAAGTTAATTGAATTAAATGAAAATCAATATATCAAAAATTGTTATTAAGCTAACGATACGGGTGGTAGTTGAGGATCCTTTCATTGGACACTAGGTAGTGTATTTAAATAGAGATCAATTTCACCCTACTACACTAACTCGTCATCCTCCTTTTTTTGTAAGTCAGCGAAAAAACTCTTATCGGACCTTGATCAGTAACAAAAACATTGAACTTGGGAATTAAGTGAAACCCACACTCACAAACACACAGTATGTATATTTCCTGATGGCTCAAAATCTGATAAAGATTTTTTCTTATTCAAGTTTAAAGAAACTGAATCGTTTTTTCCTTTTATTTCCAAAAGCAGACTTTAAGAATAAAGTTTGATATTATTTGAGATTATTATTTAGTACAGTATTTCATTAATTTTGTTGAGTAAACCTCATTTCTTTAGTTGAATACTCTTCATAGTAATACGTTTTATACAAGAACCTTAGATTTCTTAATTTTTTTTTGGACAATAAATAGCTTAATCTAAAATCAATTAATGTCTTTATATTTATTGACAAATAATGAAAAATGATATATTTTTCATTACTTTATATTAAAAGACACATATTACTTTACCTGTGGGACACCCAGCCATTTCTCAGCAGCATCCATGGCTTCTTTGGTGTTTTCCTTCTTTTTCTTGGGCTCCCATTTGTCCCAGTCAGGGCAGAGACCTATCAATATAAAACTCAACATCAAACTTTTCTCAAATCCATAATTTGCTTTAATATCTTTCTATTTAATTTCTTTTTTTCACATCAGAACTTTCCCTCCAAATCTTGGTCTAAGGGAGGTAACTGCAACTAAATCATTTTTGTAGCAGAAGGGAGATAATTCCGTCGTGATTAATTTGTTAACAACTTTGCAGCTTATCAACACTATAAACCATTGCACATTGTAAAAATCTCATAAACCAAGACTTTATTATCTTGTAAAAACACAAACAAAAACCAAACACATAAAAGAAAAAGTTAAAATTGATAGACAAGAAATTTGTTGGCATGGTGGATGTTTATTGAAGTTCTGCTGTGATGTAACAGCTAGGTCCTGCTGGTAGGCAAGAATAATTACTGCTCGAGCCAAAAGATTTGGTAGATACAGACAACAACTATATACCTGTAACATGTTTATAAGTTTTCTGGGCGTTGCATATAATCTATCAATATGCATACTTCCTACTCTCTGAATAACAGGATACAATATTTGCAATAAGAAAACATCTCCGGATATTTTAATTATCTCAAACAGGACCTATACTTGTTATCTGAATTTTCACTCTTAAATTGCTTTCTCATTTCCCTGATGCACTTGAAACATTATCATCTGTACCATATATGGTACTCAGAGCCTTTTTTTATCATATAAAGTTATTAAAGTAAAATTCAGATAATTTTATTAAGTTTTAGTTCTTAAACTTATTTAGGCAGATTAGGACAAAAATGTCACAATATGTATAAAGAAGAATTCTGTAAAAGCAGGTGTGTCTAACGCAAGCTAAGTTTTCCCATAGAAACAAATTTTCTACAGCGGCCATGACCTTTCGCCTCCCCACTTGAAAATAAAATTTTATTAAGGAAACTGTTATGAAGTTAAACTTTGATGGACTAAAAGGTGATACCAATAATTGACCTACATTTTTGAAGCAAAATACATTTTGATACAAAAAAACAAAAAACGTACCAGGTCCGACAGCGTCCACCAAAGCACCGATGGCCTTTCCGTCGTTCCAGTCGGTGGTAAAGTTGCGAATTGGTAGATCGGGTACTTTGCCCTGTACCCAGTTGAGCAGCCTCTGTTTGGGTGTTGGTCCACCCTCGGAAGGTCCAGGTTCTTCGCCTTCCCACATCGGCATGGAGATGGAGTAGTGGAGAATGAGGGTCCATATTAAACCGAGGATCAGTTTCAGCTTGCTGTCTACGATATCTGTACTGTCTGTAACATAAAAATCAACGGAAATTTATATATAAACTCAAAATTATTACTATTCAAATGACTACATATTAACCCCTAAACACATATGTTTAAACTCTTTTTCTTCTGCAGCTGGAAGAGTTCATTATAAAATCAAAGGGGGTGAACTATTGCATGAAAAAGTTGATCAGAGACACCTATAATATTTTCTGATCACTGCAACAATTAACTCAGAAATTTAATTAGAACCTGTTGCTTGATTTTACTAGTCTATGTTGTTAATGTGTAATAATTTCATACTTCAAAGACTGCAAGCTTTAAAAGAAATTATCACCATATATGGACGTTTAGATATGAAGCCCACCCACCTACCCCCTGAAAACTGACAGTTCCAATTTAACTTTTAGATAGTACGTGTTGATTTCTCAACATATCCGAGCTATGAGTCAAATGGTTCCTAATACCTTGCTTACAAGTGGAAAATATTTTATCAGAGTAAATAAAAAATTCTGCCTTTCACTGACGGATATTTAACAGGTATATGTTGTACCATATGATGTAATTTGAGAGAAAAAAGTGCAGGTAGCTTAGATATGCAAGGACCAATAGGTGCATAATAAGTTAACGAGAAATTAAGGAGCCGTACAGGTGTGTAGACAGGTGTGTAGACAGGAGTGTATTGGTTAACAGGTAAACCTGTATGTGTATACACACGTCTGTGTAGAGTAATATCTACTCAGCTGTGTCAGCACTAATATCACTACTTAAAGTGATGATTGGGCCCTGCTTTAATGTGATACTATGGGTTCAGAGCATTACAAATGTTGAACAATAATACACAGCTACAGTTCACTCCCTGCAGAGGCAAGCCAATATAATGTCTTATCTGAAGTCTCAGGGTAGTTCTACTGACAGGCAGTCTCTTTAGACAAGTTCTAGTATCAGAAGAGATGGTCTTTGCGACAAGTTCTAAGAAGAGATGGTCTTTGCGAACAGGTTCTACTGATCATGACATGAGGTCTTTTTAGACAGATTCTAGTATCAGAGAGTGTACTTTGGGAGGATACAGCAAACATGGTCTCTCTTAACAGGTTCTGCTGTAGTATTAGAAGGGATTATCTCATATGACAGGTTCTAATAATAGATGGCCCCTTTTAACAGGATTCTGTGTAGAAGAGAAGGGGAAACAACTCTTGATTCATGAATGATGGGTGGTCTCTCTCGGGGGAGAAAGGAGAAATGGGAGAGGATAACAAAGTGCTGGTATTTATCGTATCATGATTGTAGTGCTAACAGAGGTCTGGCCTCTCAAACATACACAAGATAAAAATAAACAATGTTTTTATGTGTCATTACACCTGTGAACACCTGTGACTGGACATTATGGGTCAAGATGGACATTCCGAGTATATAATAATGTACATTATATGTGTACTATAGTATAAAAGACAAAACAGTATAAACACTTGTGTAGGTAATCCAATCCCTGTCTGTTGAAAGCTTACAGTATCATGTACCATAACATATCAGTTTTCACATGGAATGCTGGGAATCCAGTCTAAACTGCAACCCTTATTTACAAGCAAACGACACCTCAACCTTCAACTTCCTGTACTCTCAAGGTCGTTATCTCTCCCACATGTTACATTCATTATGTAATTAACAAACCTCAGTCATTCACTTTCATCTACCTTATCAATTCACAGGTAAATTAATAGGTAAAAATAACAGGTAAATTCTTCGGTATATTAATGAGTTTTTACACACTCCTACCGTTGGATGAATCATGAGAAGACAAAAGGTGTTTTTGTTATTCAATTCGTGTTTTTGTTGAACAGACGTACTTTAAAACTATATAAATATACTCCTGTTACTACTGCACATTACATGTAACCATTTGTCGTTTCAACGCTTGAATTATTACGAACAAGTCACTCTCTTAACCAGCATTTAACTCATACATTTCCGTTTTTATAGTCCTGATAATTCTCGTTGTAATGTATTTGAAAGATTAAGATTTTTATCAATACCTGTTTGGAATGAAAATAATTTTAAAATCTGAATAAAGAAATTTCAAGATGTGAATTCCTTGTAGAAATTTTAAAGGAAATTGAAAGTTGTTCAGGACAAGGGAACCATACCCAAAGTTCTTATAAAAATATTTTTATACAGAACACCGCATTACTTTATCAAAATAATCTTGTTTGTAAACTTTATAATTGATGAATCACAATATTAATGTGGTATACTAAGTTAACACCATACGAGTGGAATGCACCGCCCACTATACCTGTGTTTACGAAAACATCAGTTCAGACAAACAGGTGTTGAAGAGTTCCGACAGTAAATCACGGGGGTGGAATAGATTACAATGATTGAGTCGAGAAATAAAAATTCGGCAACATTCCTGAATTATCTAATGATGTCATCACAACAAATACGATACTCCTTTCAAGTAATGCAATATGGCCAAATAAGGAAGTTAATTTTGCTTATATAACAAGTTTCCTTTTGAAGCGACATATATTGAATGCTGATATAGTAATTTCCCTAATAGCCTTCAAATACAGGAATCATTCAACTAAATATTCAGAAAGAAATCATTAAAATCCTTTAAAACATATAAGTAATAATACGTGTAGCACTAAGAAATGTTTCTTTACATGAAGCCAAAATGATAAAACCGTCTTCCTTTTACCACTGAAACAAACCTATATCGTCTGCCCCAATCGAGTATTTGGCACAAAGTGCAGAATTTTTTACAGCAATTTCGTGATAAGCTTCATTGCTAGTGTATACAGAGCTCAGAAAACACGAGTCCGTATTTCTGCCAATTGTACCATTCGTCTGTTGTTTATATTTCGTTACAGGATCAGAAGTAAATCAATTCCCCTGAGTCTGTGTTGTCCATTATTTATTGTATACCACGCAGGTAAATCACTCAACAGACTCTGTTAGTCATAGAAAAGTCTTTGTTCATCAAGTATATGCCAATTATACACCTAATTCTACATCAAAGTTCTTTTCTATTTAACTGTTATGATTTGGTGAGTTTGATCTATCCTTTCTAATTTTGCACTTTTGCCTAAATTTATGCATTTTCTATTTTTTCTATTATCACTTCATCAAGAATCTTACCGGCTTTCTGAGTAAAAATTCACCAATAGTACCAAGTACTTTTACTTCCTTTTGCAAATCAGAGAAAACTTACAATTATGTTTGACTCCCAAGGCAAAAAAATGGATGGCTTGATTGAAGAAAGTGAGGGTTTGGGTTAAAAAGATTACATCAAATTCTGAAGTAAACGGAAGCATGGCTGAAATAGCTCTCACCAGGGCAAAGTGACATGAGGAAATGTTTGTTATCTTTCAAATAAATCAGACATTTCGAAACAGAAATGTTTAGACAGGTATGCAGATGTTCCAACGTAAAAGTATACATAAATGTTCACACAACATTTTTTAAATGTTTAAAAATTTTATTATCAAGTCACGTCAAGTTTTGAACTCTGTCCAGTTGAAATTTGTTATTTTCCCATTTGTTCTATGAAAATAAAGATTATAAAGTAAAGTTATCTGAGAGGAACTAATTATTATTGCATTTATACTAATTATTGTTTAATTTTCCTATTTTAGATGCGAGTGGAAACAGATTCTAAATTTGTAATGTTCAGACTTAAGTAAATGATCCATTTATTGGAATATCTCAACTCCGTAGATTTATCAACGACAACATCCGATAATGAAGACCAACTTACTGTAGAAAGATATTGAATGAACATGGATAAATGCCAGAGAAATTGAATCCAAAAATTTGATAAACATAATCAGTTCGCAATACTTTAAGAATTGTGAATTCAGCTATCTTCTGGCAGACATTATGGAATACCTTTCATACAAATTTTGATCCGTGCTTGATTAAATCTCTAACCAAGTCGACTCAATTCCTCTTCAAGGGTCCAAGATTTTGGATAAAAGTCAACATGTATCAATGAAATGTTGCTATTTTGGCTTAAATTGAATTCACAAGAAAACTGATTATATTTCTCCAAATTTACAATGCTGTGCTAAGAACGAGTCTTCTCTTACTTCTCTGACCTTGACATTGAACTTCAGGTTACATACACACTTTTGTAAATATTGCAAATGTTTATAATTTCATCTTTTTTTGTTTGGGCGTGTCCTTTTTCCAATTCCACTTTCCCATTTATTTTACAACCACTTCAACTTGAAATAAACCTTGTCCAATCTAGCCTGGGATATATATATATATACTTGTTCCTAACGAAACATGAACAAATGTGAAACTGTCAGTTTGTACACAGGAAAAAATGGCTTCCACAGACACGGACCAGTACCATTTCACACCTGCATTCCATCAAGAGAAAGGCCGAGAAGCTTTCATCACCGTTCCCGCCATACAATTGTTGTTTCTGGGAGCAGACGGGCAGGATAAATATCACATCAGACAGGCAATGAGTAAATAACGGCCAGATTAAATGCAGACATTGTATTGGGTATATATCCATTACCCCATCACCAGCTCTATTGCAGACGATTCCTGTATATTTACTGTTAGCATATATGAAATGGACAGATACAAAAAGGAAAAACATGGGATACTCCTATCATAACATGCTTGCATATTTTCAATTATTTCCTCATTATCTTTAAGCACTATCTGTTGAAAACCTAAATACCTTATTATCTTTGAGAACCATCTATAATGAAAACCTCAATATTATCTTCCCTAATATTGCTACAACTGTCTACCTACATAACATACTTAACTTTGTCTGCTAGAGTTTTCTTCAAGGTCACATGCACTATACAGAAAATGGGGAGAAATTTTATTTAACCTTGATGAACACCAAGTGTATATCACATCAATTCTTCTTACAAGGAAAATTTGAAGAAAACAATTTAGAAATGAGAAAAACATCTAAATACCCAGCGTGATTCTCCATTCTTTAATCATGTTTCTTTGCGACCTTGTAAAATGCCCTTCCTAGCTAGGTGCACACGTAAGCAGTCACATAAAACTCGAGACAGATTACATTTATGTCAACTATTTACACAGTACATCATCAGTAACGACTAATGACCTCCGCATGTGATTCCAATCTGGCACCGTTTGTGGTACTTATAGACTTAGCAGTAAATACTGTCCACGCCGGCATGTGCCACCATATACCTTAGTCAGTAATAATAAAATTCTGACATTGGCCCAGCAAGTATATCTCTGTGAAAGATATTTTCAATGAAACGAGACCCACAAAAAGGCCAAAAATATATGCCTACAGTAAGTATTTTACAAGAAAATCTTAAGTTATACGATACATTACAAATATAGTAAAGTTATTCGAGGATTCTCATGTTAAAAATTCCTAATCAACTTTCTAGCTGTAGAGCAATATTACAAAAACTCTCAGGCATTCCTCGTAATATTTCATATTAGTCAAGAATGCGTACTGCATAATCTCCGAAGAATTCCAACATTTCATCATGTAGCGAGCAGAAATTACAAACAGGTGGGCAACTCCATCATAAACACCATAGCAGTGAAAATGTTCTCAGGTAAAACTTTGCAATGTCAAGGTCATTTCTTCAAAATCAATTAATATCTTAGAAATCTGAAGGTCAAGGTCATGCTTTGATCGTCTGTTTACTTTTGTATTTGAGCAGACGTAAAAAAAAAACACTTCTAATTAAGGCTTGATAAAATTGAAATGTTATCGCATTTGTATGTTCGTTAATTATAAGTAAGTAGGTCATCTTAACTGAAATGCTAATTAATGAATTCATGAATAATGATTAAGCAAGGTACCACGCTAAAAATGAATGTTAGCTATGCAACAAATGTTGGTACATACATGATGTAAAGGTATGAGTAACGTATCAAAAAAAATAAATCAATCATAAAAAACGATCTATATCAGGTAATTGATTTCATCACGGAGGTTTATTTATAAACTAGTTACTATACAACATGTAAGCATACATGTATCAATTCTCCTTTAGTCTATAAAATGACAAACTGAATTTTGTTTATTTACAATTACACACCAATTCATACCAAACATTCTACACATATTTGTCAATTCAGCAATTTTTATTACAAGAGCGTTTTCACATTTTATCTCGTAACAAAGGTGCATTAAACACTTAACAATGTCGGCCACAAACAACAGTAGTATGCATTGTGATGGAGTCGGCAGGGAAATACTAGTCACCGCCATTTTACTTCTATCGCCAGTTACAGTAGTCTAAGGTCAAAAGGTCGTCAAGTTTTCATTCCGAATGTAAGGAGTGTGGTTAAATCTAGTCGGCCTGACCATCGCCTGGTTTACCACTCAGCCAAGTGGTCGGAAGTTTGTCAACAAATACCAAGTGGTCACTATATAGCTAGTTAGCAGACGACCATCGTTTCAGCAGACGACAGCAGTTTCACCGGAAACAAATATACATGCTGCTGTGCATAAATGCTTCAAAATAAAAGCATTGTTGATGAAATAAGACCTTATTTGGTTATCAATTGGAGAAAAACTTGTTAGGAATTCTGAACACAAATGACTTTAAACAAGTAATTATTATGTAATTAATCCTATCCAATTTCACACACCACTAACTTTAAAATTCAAATTTAAATGTTCAAGGGAAGTTCAAGCGGTACAATTTTCCTAACTTGAACATGCAAGGAAATGACATATTAAACTCCAGCATTTCCTAAAATCTTTATCTGTACTAGGTAACATTTCACCATACCATATAATAATAAACTTATACTAAACCTTTAATATATGTAAACCACAAAAATCTCAAATGTCAAATGCACTGATCACTGGTACAATTGCATATGATAGGGAAAAGATATGATCTGAGTTTGTAATATATATCATGTGAAATGCACATTTCGACTATCGAGACTGCACACATGTATACTAGCTGGCTATGATAAAATGTATCCAATGATATTCATAGCATCCTGTGTATTTATTCTGTGTCATGTGCTGAAAAATCCTACTATTACATATCATTTAAAACATTTTTAGGCATCAGCTTCAGAATGGTTTCCTAGTTTTTTTGATAGATTTAGGCCAAGAATTTGGTCAGGAATTCAGAGAATGTGTGATGAGCTGAGGAAATGAACAGGAAGATAGATCTACCAAACGTTGGTACATTTACCATCGCATCATCACCTACACTAGAAGGTTACAAATCATCTGTGGAGTCTAAATATACTACCAGGAGGCCTATAAATACACCATCCCCTGGGGTGTGAATTTAATAATAATCCTTATAGGTTTGTTAGCCAGCTAAGTATTTACCAAAAGCCCTCTACCTCTGGATCACAAGTTCGAATCCCATGTGGGCAGTGCTATATGAAGCTGACCAGAGGTCAAATTGGTTTTTTCTCCTGGTACTCTGGCTTTCCTCCACCTCCTAAATCCAACACATCCTTTTGTTACCCTGGCTGTTAATAGGACGTAAACACAAACAAACAAACAAATTATAAGATCAATATATGGATATGGAATACCTTTACTGTACGATATCAACTCCTACTGCAAAGAAATGAAGTAAAAATCAACCTTGAGTACAAAGATGCCACCTTGAATAAACTTCAAAGAAGATTTCTGCAAAACATGGTTGGAGTTGTACAGACGTTTCAACAAGTCTATCTTTACAAATTACATCATAAACAAACTTAGAGACCTTTTCAAGATAGACGTTCTACGTGAACCATTCCAACTTATCAGGGGTGCATAGATGTTGCACAGCAGAAGAGGATTCAACTTTGAATTGACCCGAAAGACCACACACTGGTGCAGCCAAACACGACAACTGATGCGTTTGGGTATTCAGTATTCACAGTGCGTACACCTTCCTCCCCTAGGACCATCCTAATACTAAGCCATGCATGTAAGATGCATCATATGTGCAGCACATCATACCAAAAGATAAGAGATTTCGACAGCTCTTCGCACAGTTCACTGGTAACGACAATAAATTGACATTTGATAACCATGTACATATCTGTCATCGATACAGCCATCTTGTTTCCTGAATGTAATGTTATTACTAGAACTTGATGGTAAAAACCAGTCATGGAAAATTTAAACTTCTGAATTATATACAGAAAGTTGAACCTGTGTATTAATCAAACATAAAAACTCCAAAAGATTAATTTGATTCATGATAGCTGGATAAGACAATTTTCAGTCATGGTTTTTTTTATTTTTTTTTTTAGTTTTTATTCATTTATTTTGACAGTTTCAGCAACACAAAGTAAATTTTCACCAGATTCACTGATCTGCAATGTTACAGATGGGGCAAATGGATTGTTTTAAAAAATCATTAAATATTTCAACAAGAGAAAAAATAATTCAAATAAAAAAAATGTTTATAATTTGAATTATTTTTTCTCCTGGTGAAATAAAAAATATGTTTATAACGAAAAAAAAAAAACAGAGTTTGGAGAATCTACAGTTGTTGTTGCGTAACAAACGAAAACCACTTGAGTCTGATATGGTTCCTCCAAAGTAGAGACGCATTCCTCCTTGAGACGTACAAGTTTACAATTCCTTGTGGGCGGTTTGCTATTAAAACAGCAATGAACGATCTGTTAAAATCAGCATTTTATTGCACACCTGTAACTGGCATTTTTTATCGGTCTTCGATAGACACACATGTAAGTACTGCAGATATATACAGGTACCTATGTGTTCTGGAACCACTCCCCCGTGAGATATAAACTCCCCCTCCCCTCTTCTAAATACGCCCCCACACAGCTAGGTCTTTACTATCCAGGTGGGTGGTAGGTTTTAGGGGCCAAAAAAACATCCCTAAATGTATGTTCTAGAAGCTAAATATGTGTAACTGCAAATTCAAAATACATGTACCAGTTCATGTACATGTGTTTTTTACAGACCCATTTGTAGATTTTAACTTTTAATAATCCCTAAACAAACATTCAAACTTTTAGGACTTAAGAGCACTCTGAAATGACAAGACAAGAAAGAACTAATGTGAATGCAATAGGGCCCCATCTTCGAAAAACATTGTAAAAGTTACGAAATTAGGCCAATGACAGAAAAACATAAATCAGACATATACACCCAGGCAACTCTTTGCAAAATCTACCTGGAATTTCATCATTTTCGTGTCAAATATTGTAAAACCGGTCTATTATCTATCTATTCAAAACATCCTGGGGACTTTGAATAACACAAATCGAGCCGAATGTCCTGAGGGAAATACCTTATAAATACAGATAGACTTGATACCAGAGATACCAGAGAGACAGACATTCTCGCCTGACAATAATGTAGTAAAATACCTCAACTTCAGATAGATCATTAATTTGTTTAAGATGCTCCACAGCTGACAAATGATGTTTTTTCACTATCAAAAACAGAAGCAGACGATTTAGTATTTTTCTACAGTTACAAAAGTTACGTACTTTACACAATTACCACCATTGAAAAGAGCTTCTAATTTTACTTCAAAGTAAAAAAATGAAAAATAATTCATTGCATCCCGAAAAAATTCCGTAGCACTATATCCTATATGGAATGAAGTCCTAATTACGCATGCACCAAAGGCAAAATAATTTATTTTATATTAGTTTTTGTGTTAATTAGACAGATATATACACGATTACACGCCAATTATTGTTTAAATGATGAATTTCATTTATGCTCTGTCGGCGATGGAGCATCTTTAAATTGTAGTAAATATCTCTAAATTATATTGTATTTCAACATCAGCAAATCTAAAATGATGATAAACGTAACAATGTATAACATGTGTATATAAATTCAGAATATTACACAAAAACATCTTCATTCTCCCTATAACCTAAATGGACAGGTCGAATATTCCCATCAAAGTTATTATCAGATTTGATTCCATTATTTTACAGGGGTAGATATATAGATACCATAAAGTTAATTAACTACAATAACAGTCTATTACAAACTAATTTTCCCTAAAACACTCTAAAATACCCTTTTGGAGTATTGCACTTGATGACCTTTAAACTTTTGCAGACATTTAAAATATTTACAATCATGCATGCTCATCTTACTATATCTTCCATATTTATTTGGATTTACTTTTCAGTAATATTTTCCAGAAATGAAAGTGAGAAATTTCCTATCTGGAGCTGTCTGTCAGTGTCCCTAATCACTACCAAAATATCAAAGTAAAGAACCGCCTCAATCTGATGCTATAGAAAATGTAGACATGTTTATTTACACTTAAGTTGACCAGGACGATTTTGTTGGTGTTAGGAGAAACATTTCAGGACCGATGCCAATTTCTAACGAACTCAAGGTTCCGGCTCATAGACAGCTTCAAATTGTGCTTATCTTGTCTAAAACTCAATATGTGCAAGCTGGGATGTCATGTGAGATAGAAATATACACACAGTTGCAGTTCTTAACTTCTAGTCTGATCTCATGATCAATCTACAATGTTCTAAAATGTGATTTAAGCTTTCCTACTAACCATCTAACAAATAACTGTGTGAAATGGGTGATTGAGTCTCGATAGCTACAACTGCAAGCTGCCATTTTCCTGATTCGTAAGAACAACATTTCAGTAGAAATATATCTTTAAAAGCCACTATCATTTTTAACTCATTGATCCCTATAGATAGTTTTGAGCTCTTCTAATTCAAAGGATGGAACAGTCCATTATAGATTTTCAGGGGTAAAGGAGTTAAAAGTAAGAGACCAAGGACATCACCTTGGTAAACACCTTGAAATAGTCAGAAGGATTTTTTTTTAATACTGACATTTGGATTGAGATTTAAAAACCAAATTTCAGTGTTTAACACATTGTTTACAGTTGGAACAGTTTCATCACATATTTTATGTTAAAATATTCATCAAGGGAATAAATAACCAACAATCTGCAAAATTCATCAAAATATCTTCAACATTCAAACTTAAAACCTACAAATGATGACCGATCCCTGATTTTGTTGTTACTGAATGTCATACAATGCCTGGACGTTATACAATGACTGGACACTGCCCAGGGGGTCATCCTAATCAGTGGTCACTTATCAACAAGATCACACATTCAATGACAGCAAACAGCTTCATACATCTGATATACATGTATATAAACCCTTTGCTAATAAAACCATTGTAAAATTGTACACTATAAAACAGCCATTACAATGTTATTAACCCTCTCAGCTTAATTCCTATGTTTTCTCCACGATTTCTACAATTTCAGCAAGATCTATATTGACCAATATCAAGTTTTCCTCAATTTCTAGTTTTCCTCTAAGTGGCAGACGACACCTTTGCTAACTTCCAACTGGAGCTACATCTTGTGGTTGTCGAAGCAAGGCAATAATGATATAGTAGCTACTATATATACAGGTATTGGATACAAGTCAAATTAGGTCTGAATTTCCACCTAACTGACTTCTACGTACAATACTTTTTTTTATGAAGGAACACGATATTCAAGCTAGACCAGTTTGACATAAGTTAAGCCAGTGAGCTATTGCTTTGCCCAGTAGGAGATCGGTGACCTGTTAAAACCCTCGACAGATTAAAATATCTGGGGCCTATATATGACAATCCCGTTTACATTTGTTTGATGTTTTACAAAAGTCTTACTACATCCACTCTTTGAAAACTTTTGACATCATATGCCCTTTAATGCACATTGAATTTTGATTTGTAAAAAGAAGACTCAAATACTTTTTTTTCTGTAAATCTGCTTTGCTTGCATGTATGTATATGTTTATGATTCTTTAATTCACAAAGAATTGTATGTATCGAATGAAATTCTGAATTGATTTAATTCATCGCATATATATCACAAACTTCACAGAATGTAAGCTACAGATATAGTGTAGCCCCATACAAGTGTAATAAATTACGATGACTTCACGACACCATGCTGTTTTCGTTTCACCTGAAATGATACTATTTATTGACATCTTCATTCAACGTGATATATCGACGTTTTTTATCAAAATAAATGGCTGCTGTCTAATTAACACTGTGCCTATTGACTCATCGTTCGTCAATTAAAATCCGATTTAAAAACGTGAACTGTCTGCAACTATTATACAACAGTGTATTTTTAAAGTCTCTGTTTACAAATACAGATATCTTTTTTCGATAAACTCATATTTCTGTTGAAATGAAGCAAGAAATGTCACACAATTTCAGGATTTAAAGACATTTTTAGAGAGTGAATCTGGTACGGTGTTATCGTACTTAGGGGCGTGGCCATGAGCCTTATATTCTTGTAACTGCTGCCGGTAATTTTACCTGTACAGCCGAGCTATAGTGAACTGCCAGAATACCCTGACACCATAAATCTACAAACTTCAGCATGATTGTCAAAACTTTCTTAGCTTGACCTAGCTAGCTCAAGCTATCGACAAAACTGAATTGAAATATGTTCCATGCAAAAGACGATATATTATATTATTAAATTCTAAAATCCAGACTGCATCATATTCCAATGTGGATTTAACAAAAGTTAACATAAAGCCTGTCCTTTAATTAATTTTTATCAGATGATTGTCAATGTCAAACTATGGGGCGATTTAGCCAACATTTTCAGACATGGTGTAAGCCTAAAAAGTTGTGCGTTTGAAGTCTAACAAGTGTTAAAATACAGGTCTGTCGACATTGCCTTCAAGCTATATCGGTAGATGGCAAACAGTAATCACTGATCCGAAAACTTGATAAACGTAATAAAATCATGAATCCACATTCATCTGTTTGTCGGGGAGAAAGCTCAACATCACAGCAGTGTAATGTTTTCCAGAAATTTAGCTGCTTTGCAGTTTCATTCATAGCTTAAGATGACACATATAAAATGTCATTGTATCTCTAGCTATAAAAATTCATAAATAATTCAAAAGTTTTTTACATAGATGAATAAAGAAATATCGTTAAGGATCCAATGTACATAGCTGTGATCATATTTCAGTGATATAGACGGAAAGAAGAGCACAGTATTGACAATTTTTTATTTCCATCCAAAATTTTGCAGGAATTCATGGATAACATTGCTATTATGATTTATATTTTAGAAGGAACATTTTGAAATTAAAGGTGTAAATTAAGGCTTCTTATAAAGCCAAAATCCCATCAGGATTTCTAGGTCAGCTTGAAAATAAACAAAAAACAACATCTACTATTACAGAATGCAAATCAACCTTCTGCATTATGTAGTTAATTACAAGCCGAGTACATCAAAGAACTGGGAAAAATGTCCGTCCAAAAAACCAAACGTGTAATTTTGTTATACAGCCATTTTCTCTAGAACACATCATAGCAGTACAGCTAATATCATTTAGCCATAAAGCTAAGATAATAAGAGGAAAAATTATGCAAATTCAGCCTGGCTCACCTCCAAGGTCAGAGAGTATTTGAGGTGAAGGTCGTTCAGTCAGGTAGGTTTACATATCGTCTGTGTTTATTTAAAGTTTTCACTACTTGGATAACGTATATTGACACAAGCTTAACGCACAAAGCCAGATATAAACTTTCAACTCCTTTCAACCTTCCCAAAAACCCAAATGTCTGCAAACTAGGCAAACTAAATAAAAATTTGATTTCTTCTCAATGTGTTTTAGTTAAAGTAGATTTGAAAAGTCAGCCGATCAACCACACCTTTCGAATTGGTTTTCATATTAGAAGGTCAACGGAAGATTTGTATAATCCAATGTTTGAAATATTTCTGATGCGGACCTGAAAACAACATGCCTGTTTATCTAATATCGGTTCAACAAAGATAAAATGGTAGCTGTAGCTGTGGTTGAGAACCAAAATGTCCGACATTCTATCCCTTGCTCTTCATCTATGGGTGGAAATTTTGAAACCCACATGCAGTGATTTCCATGAAATACTAGCCCTAGGTCAGTGTACATTTTGTCAAATTTGGTATATGTAGCAAGCACAGAGTTCAAATATTTTGTTAGGATTGGAATGGCTAAAATATAAAGAAATGATTTATTTCAGGAATAATATATCTAATACAGCGATCTTCACACCCACATTCTCCGCATCAGCGAACACTACCTATCTTGTAAAAAGGTGTGTCGATGATAATCAAGACACCCGAATCAAAGAACCAAGATAAATGTGAAGATAATTTCGTAAGAAACAGGGAAAACATATTGACTTTGGTGTGGCAATACCACATGTAGCTGCTGAGAGATCAAACATAAGCGGGGAGGAGAGAGGGAGGAAAAGTTGGTAGACCGGGAGGAATTAGGTTGTCCAACCGCAGGCGAGACACTAATTAGGGACAGTTGAGGGTCCAAATCTAAAATCAGTGAGGATTCATCGAATCGTAAAAACAGAAGCAAGCTAAGAATTCTCGTTACTCGGTAGGACTGGGTTTGACTCCACGGGATAAAAACGTAGAAAACTATATTTGATGACTATCACATTTATTTTTGACGGAGAATTAATGAGAACAGGTTTCTGATGTAACTGATGGCCGTAGCTGGAACAGACACAAACATTTTATATTTATACGAATAGTAGGTAACAGTTGCGACCGTAATCTGTCATACAAATGTATTCCCATTTTGCACAGTTATCTAAAATAATAAAAAAAAATGCCGATAAAGACAGTGACAGAAGCATCTGGGTAAAGTCTACTGTTGTAAACACAGCCACCAGATGGTACTTCATACAATGGCCGAGACAGATTGATAAATAAATAATTGTGACCTAGATCTAATCGGCTTCACTTCATCTGTTTCCTTATCTTCATTCTCTCAGCTAGTCATCCCTTTTGCTTTGTCCATTTTTTTCCTCCTTTTTCCTACTCCCATCTAACTTTCCACTTGAATCTCTTCTACTTGTAAACCTAAGCTTTACTAGCTCTTCTTCCCTAATCTAAAAGCATCCCATCCTTCTAAACATATTTACAAACACATGGGAAAATGCTTAAACTCAGATATATTACATTTATGTCATTAGCTCCCCCATTTTTTCGATAATGGACTCTTCAAGTATGTGCTAGGCATAAACCATATTGATACTAAAGGGGTTTGAGGCTGTAGATGTCAGATTGACATGACTTGGCTGTTGCAAATATTTCATAGAGGTTAAAGGTTATACAACAGTCACAGTGTGACCTTTGACCTCTGCAATGGAAAAACTATCAATGCCAAAAGAATGGAGGGGGGCAAGAAAGAGAGTGAGTGTGTGGGGTGGGGAGAAATCAAAAAGAAGATGAGCTGAAAACTTCTATAGACAAGCCAATCAGATTTCACCTTTTGCATGTCACTATGACAACCCTTGTAATTCAACATGCCTTTACTACATTCCTAAATGGAAGACAGTAGCCTGTTGAATGTCTTGATAATCTCAGTATGCATGCCTTTCAGACATTTTAATACCTAAAACCTGTTAAGTGTAGGTCTCTTTTACATCAGTTTTGATCAGATCAGCTAAAATGCAATGACTTGATCAGCTTTAAGGAACAATATGTTGATAATCATATCTTCATAGAATAATATTTTCAAAAATAGCTTATCTTAAAGATTTAATCGTTGTTTAAATATAGAAGAGTACATGTAACCTAGCTTTAATCCGAAGAATCAGGGAAAAAACAGGATTCCCTCTGTGTGACAATTAACAGGCAATTCAGGAACATTAGTCCCAACTAATTTGAATTTTTTCGTTAGTATGATGAAAATGTTTGCCATTGAAACTTTGTTTTCAAAAGCCTAAAAAAGTTGGAATCAATGAAAATGTTAATTAATAATGAAGAGCTTTGGTTACCTGAACAAGTCTGGAGCGTAAAACGCCATCTAAATTACTACCTCAATGTTACTCCACAGGATGTCGTAAACTGCCATCTAAAAATCTGACGTTATTGATATGTTTCTCCACATAAATGTCACTTTTTGTGTGTCCCTAATCAATTTACGGAGTGTCTGTAACAAACGATACACACAAGTTCTGCGGAGATAATGAATCGTACCATATATAGTCATGATGGGCCCTGCAATTTATCACCCAGTCTGTCCGTGATTGTCAATGAACACAAAAGAAATCTTAGCCAACAGGAGATAGGAAAATACCTTTTAATCAATTACATAATTACTCACAGGAAAACAAAATTTTCAGTGCAATACTAAACCTGAGGTTATAATCCAATAATGTCTATATCAGTTTGTTCCTAGTCACGTACATAGAAAACTGATATCCGACAACTTTTTTGTTTCTTAAAAAATAAGTGCAAAATGCCTTTTTTCCCTAAAATATTTTGTATTGGAATGAAAACTTTAAAATGTTAAAACTATGGTTCTTTTAGCTTAAAAAAATCTGAATTCACAGATGAAATAACATAGTAATGTTGTTTCACATGAAGGTCACGACATTGACGAGTGAATCATTTTCGGTGTCGGGGAAAGTAAATTGTTTTTATCTATCCTATAAAATGCTCTTTTATGTAAATAGGTGAATCATTTTGGGGGTCAGAAAAAGCGGTTTTTATCTAGCAATATACACAGACCTGACAAAACTAGATCGTTTCCTCACAATTTAGACATGTGGTTGTCGCAGTAACCGGTATCGGAGAATGCCATGTTCTCAAGGATGCTGGGTAGTAACAATCAAGTAGCTATAGTCTATAAGGTGTTACGCGACAGGTGAGAAACGATGTGTCTTGAAGTGACGTCCAGGTAAATCACAGGTAAACGAAGATTGTCCGGAATACAATGACCCATTATCTACTGGACAGGTGTCAAAATGACCTCAACCCAGCATATTAAATGTAAACACAGCACAGGTTTCTCAAAAAAAAATTCTCTTTCAAATAAGAATGCTTTTATTTTTTCAAAAAAAAATTATGTAAATGAACATTTTCAGAAAGAAAGACAAAAAAAAATTATCTTCTTGGAACGAAATTTCAACAAAATGTTTATATGTATATATTCCAAACCAGTTCCATTTAACAAATATGCATCCATTTTGATCGCAATAGATTTTAATTATTAACATGTACCTGGTATATATATACACAACAACAGTTTCTGAACAACAAAATTCTTATTTCACCTTAAATATTCACAACATGTATACCATCTCAGAAAAGCATGTGTATCAAGACGTAATATTTATAACAAAAGTGATTTTCCTTGTTGAAAATTAGCGACAAGCAACAAATCAACTCGAGCAGAAACATTGAGTTTTCTAGATGGAGGATTTCATACAGTTTCACATCTCTTTGATGAACTATATAAAGTCGATAGAGATAAACATTAACAACAGAATGCGAATTTAATAGCTAGACATCATTATGACGTTTATTACCAAGACCTCGTTAAGACAATTTTCACCTTTTTTTTTTCAAACCTGTCTAAATGCTCGAACTAATAGTGTCTGTCCATTGTGGCTTATCGTTGGATCTCGGCAGCATAGCATTCAGGGGTAAAAACCGCTAAATTTTCTCTTGGTTATGATCGAGAGTAGGGTTACACAGCAGTAGCTGTAGGAAGGGATTTAAAACCACAGGTACACAAAATTCTCGTTATGTTACCTGTGTGGACCAGAGACGTACAGGTAGATGCAATATCAAACAGATCATCTGATGTGTAAGAAAAACTTTGGCAGCGTCTAGCGAACAGGTAAATCACCGACACACCCTTTTACAATCAGAGAAACGCCAGAATCAGCTTTCTCGACTAGGTTTAATATTTAAACAAGGTGACTGCAGGGGATACCAAAATAATGTATGACTCCGAAGTAATTGATTTTTCATAAAGCACCAACATCAATCATCCCATGGCACTGCCCACACAATGACCTTGACCTATCATGTGACCTTGACCTTTACAACTATTGAATTCTCAAAAGCAGTTTGATGTGATTTACAAATTACACATTCAAAGCCTGTCTGTCCCTCTTGCTATCATTATTTGGACTTGGCATGCAGTTGATTTAGGTGTATTCATTTCGAAATAAAGGGGCCATCATATAAAGAAAACCTTCAAACATTTCATGAAATTTCAAGGGAGATAACTCACATCTATATAATCTTTGCATCTATTCAATAAATTCTAATTACAGCACCAAAGTGGCAAATCCTTCGCCTTTTATTTATTCCGTAACACTTAAGTGCACTGCCACTTATATATCGGGATATATTAATGGAGGTTCATACCTCATACTCAATTTCCTACCACGCTGTCGGCTTTTATCTATTTATGACATACATTAAGTGACTATCAGCCACTTATTATAGTAATTCAACCTACAATATAGCCAATATACTGGTCCAGGTAAATAAATACAGGTAGTTCATGATCATCACACCCCACTGGAGCTTACGAAGATGCCTGCCAGATACAGCGAAACTTATATAGCATCAAAATTAAATTTAGAAACACTTAACGATATAGGTTAAACACAATTTTATTTGACTTTGTCAATTCATGACCAATCTGCAGTATATATTGTGTATTAGAAAGTTTTGATATTTTAGTGTAAATTAAATTGTGCTTAAGTCGATTCAGTATAATTGTGCTCAGCAGAAAATTTGGTCAGATTTTTTTTTTTTTTTTGGTAGATTCTGCAGTGGTCAATTAAAATCTAGATAATTTTAATATCAAATGCTGATCATAATTTCATTCAAAATAAAGTTAAAATTCATGTCATTGCAATATGTTTCCCTTGTTTCTTATGTAATAGAAGCTTTACCGGTATATATCTACAGTTAGGCTAGTATTAACTATATTCATGCAGTTGTATACATTTGGAGAAATCATGGAATATCTGACCATGTAAATACACAACAATCTATTTTTAAACCAAGGATATAACAACTATAGATATATATTTGACTTTATTTTAAGGCTTATCTGACCACTAGCCTCTAGTCAGCCTAATCCATCCACTTATACCGATTGTCCAGTGTATCTGTGATGTAACCGAACTACAGATATAGAGAGTGGTCAGTCAAAGGACAAAACTGACCACTACAGGAACCTGTTGTATATTACTCTAATTAACAGTCCAGGTATGCATGTCCAGCGGTGTCCACTACCTGTTTACTACAGTTGTAGTGTCCCATGTCCAGCAGTTGATTCCTACAGGTAGAGTGTGGTTAGTCCACAGGGTGGACAATCACTGACCAGTCCATAGTACCTGTGTGTAACTCTAATTAACTGACCTGGTAAAGATGTCACAACTGACCTGGGTACTGCAAGCTGACTAGGCTGTACAAACCACTAGGTGTCAAGCTGACAAATCGTGTACAACAGTATAGTCAACTTACACATGAAATTTTAGTTTTTAATCTCACATTATATGCACACCGACAAAATCTATATCAATCAATAATTCACTATCACTGTCATCATTACAATACAAGGACACCCACTGTTCATTTTTTATGTTTTAGTCAAAACATTAAATCAATATTTCCATTGTTTTGTTGTAAACGTAAGTTGACAGAGCTTAGAGAAGTTCTGTCCAGTAGAGAGACACAGGAGTTAGGATGTCTCATACCATGTGAAGATGTGAGGAATAAGGTAATAATATAGTAGGTAGGTGTAAATAAGTAGACAGTTACTTATGTACACCAGGTAAGTCGTGTACCTGTCTCGATAGGTATATATAGTTTCAGGTGCAAATTCTATTTATAGCAGGAGCGACTTATACATGAATTTTGGCATCTGAAAAACAAAGTGAGGATTTTAAATTTTGTATCTTTGTTTTTATTTTATATTGTGGTTATTTGCTAGTATTTAGTGGTATAGAAATAAAAAAAATTGGGTTAATGCTTCAATAAACTCACATCTTAGAAGGAGATACTAACTGTCATTATCAATATTAATTGGAAGAATTAATTTATCATTCTTGCAACATGATGAACAAGGCACTGATAAAATTTTGATGCTAAATAAAAATATAATTATAAAATGAATGTACAAGAATGAAGTAGAGTAATATCGACTATTGCAGGACAAAAACGCGAACTTACAAGACATAGATAATAGGTTAGTTTTAAACGCAATAGACTTGAACCAACTTTTTATAATAATATGTCTCTTTCATAAAAAAAATCCTGCTACAGTAAAGTGAACTTGGTACAGGTGCAGACAGCCTTGGAAGGGGTCGATATCTAGTTTTATGGACCTTGTAATGACAAGAACCTGCACATGAAACTTTGATGTGTTGGCTATAAAACTGAGGTATCGTTGTAAGCCTTCGTCTGTTTTTTCTCACAGCCGTACTAACGTCTACACATATACAGCAAAAACATCTTCACGTATATAAACAAAGTTGGAAACAAATTTCTCACTAGGCGCTCCATTAATCTTACTAATTCCTTTCTGGAAAAGTATCGTAAATGTGATTTCCATGGGAAAAAAATAATCTTAAATGATTTGTTATAAGCCTATTCCCTTGAATTATATTATTCCTTCACAATCAAATTAAATCATCCAGCAATTACATCATAATTAGCATGAAATGATCATCAATGAATTCAAAGAGTACAAGAACATTGACGATTTGTATGTGTGAAAATAATATGTTAATTTCGAATCGTACAGGTATAATTTACGAACCTGATCAATTAATTATTTAGATGGATGATAGATTAGTAGCCATGAATGCAAAGCCTGACCAAGCACCTTAGTACGGGTGTGATATTGATCTGTAGAGACCAAACTTTGCTATCCCTGTATCCCTGCTGCCAAAGCTCTGATCTACCTGTCCAATGCGACCAAAAAGAACAGGCCCAGCTCACTGTTAATGTATCTGAATTGTTAATTGACGTCATTATCATTAATTAATGAAATCATGCAGCCCTTAATTAACAACACTAACGTTACAACCTACAACAAGTTGGCCCAAACTGTTTTAACCATCAATAAGCTATATCTTTATCATCACCGTTTCAAACTTTCCAATATGACAAAAATAGGAGCAATAAATAAATACTGTATTTGACCCAATAAGTTCCCCATCCCTATAAGCACACATTCTCCTTTTTTAGGCTTCAATTTCACTTACCGTATTCGACCCAATAAGCGCTCATGTCCCTATAAACGCCCTCCACTTTCTGAGGCCTCGATTTCAATTGTCCAGGCATAAGTAAAGACCAAAACTACAAAAAACTGTCTAGATTTGCAATAATTTCGTCTTACTAGCACCTTTTCATTTTTTTCAATTTTTTTAAACGCCCTGGGCGCTTATTAGGTCGAATATGGTACTTTGAATAATATTAAAACGGTGTTGGTTTCCTTACTGATATCTTTTCCAAATTAATTTATGGCTTACTTTATAGAATAATTTTATGAAAGGCTAGTCCAAATTTGTTTCTTTTAATTAAGCGCATGCGCAGGGCCCTTATTTGCTTCAATTTCTATGCACCCTGGGTGCTTATTGGGTAGACTACGGTATGTATACTTCACAGAGGGCATTAACACATAATTGAAATACCAGTATATTGAAAAAACATTTGTCATTTTTAGGTGTTGATTGCGATGATAAATACATCCTTCTGTGTGGTTTGTAACTAAGAAACGTCTTCCCACACGAGGTTTGAACTTTGACCTCTAAGTGTTGACAGACGGGCCTGCCTTTGCATATATATATATATCTATCAGTTGGTGTGTCATTTCATTCATGAGTGAATTTAAAATCACAAGTTTTGAATAAATTACTCCATTTTCTTCACTCTCTGAATAGTGATGTTGTTGTGTATTTATTAATGAATCATACGTTGCATAAACGCCACTGAAAATGTAACCACAGTTAAAAAACTTTTCCTCTAAACCTACTGAATATATAATGATCATGTTGTAATAAAATTATAACATGAACAGGTGTAACAAATGGATGCACTTATATGCACATATAATGTTTAACCATAGGTGTACAAAATTCTAAAGAGTAAATTTTATCTTATTTATAATTGTTGTCATATCTGACTGCATGCATACAAAGTTGCTTTTTCTTTTTTGAAGTTTTCAAGTTTACCAACATATTTGTTAATACTATAGACACTATGCAGTAAAACATGTTTCGAATCTCAATTCCCATTGCAAAAAAAACAACATAATTATCTGGAATATGAGCAATGTATTGGTCTGTACTTATGGGCTAAAATCTTATCATCCCTAAATGCATAGAGAAAGCTATAAGGAGAATTAAGGTTTGAAATATATGTACCGTATTCGACCCAATAAACACCCAGGGCACTTAAAAAATTGATAAAAATGAAAAGGTGCTAATAAGTCAAAATTATTGCAAATCTATACTGTTTTATGTAATTTTGGTCCTTATGTATGCCTTGGCAATTGAAATTGAGTCCTCAAAAAGGGGGAGGGCCGCTTATAGGGACATGGGCACTTATTGGGTCGAATATGGTATATTGTTTGTATATGATTATTTGAAATATGAGAAATGTACAGGTCTATGCATGACTTTAGGCTACATGTATCATCCCTGATGAAATAAAGAGAAAGTCTTGTTAAATTTGACTCTATTGTTGTACTAAGAGACACATTAATCTATCATCTATTTCTGCCTGTCTTAACTATGTGTGAAATGCCCGAGACTGGAGATGCATGACTCAAGTACCGACCCTCAGCTAAGAGTTAGGAAATAACAAATTTAAAGTCAAGTAGCTTACATAGTTCACATTTCAAACTTCAAACAATAGCCAAGTGTTTACATAAATAAGATCTGAAACATGGATAGGGGGTTTGGTAAAAATTGAAACAACAAACGCTGTCTTTTCTAAATTTAAAGCCCTAGTTGAAAAAGTTTATCAGAACCAAAGAGCCATTTTTAAAGCCAGTAAAATTAGTTGAAACCTGTTCCTATATAAAAAAACAATGTGAATGAGTAATTTGTCTGTCCCAATGATATAATGGATTTTAACTTTTCTCTTATCAAAGCCATATTGTTCTTTTTTCTGTCTGATTTTCCTACAAGTCAAATGAAGTGAAAATTGTGGTTAATCTAGTGGAACTGAAACTTTACACAGGGGGGTACCCGTTCCCCACAGAAAACAAAACATGTTCAATATGTCTATACATGTTAGTGAAGATAGAAAAGTGAAATGTTGTCTCTCACAATGGACAAGTTGACGGTCAAAATAAATCTAACTTTTAATTTAGTAAGAACTTTTAATTTAACAATGAATAGATGTTCACTTTATTCCAAAATTTAGACCACAAAACCGAGTAAATTGAACCTGTTATTCAGTTATGAGTAAAACTTGACAGATGGTAGGATATCATATATGGTCTCTATATATCCTTCAACTTGAAAAACAAATACAATATTCAAGGTTTAAAACTAATTTTGATTCCTGATCAGATCCCTTTCATAGCTTATATATAGTATAATAAAATTGATTTTCTTGATCCCAAGGGAGTCATAGAGGGAATATTGTAACAAATATGGTAGGTATAGCTTTAGGTTAATTACGGTACTTATGTATGTACAGCTACTGTATGTAAGCTAAGACTGTAAGTATATGGATACAATGCAAGTCTGGTACCCAAACATCCACAGGACATATAGGGTCATTTATATACCTCATGAGCGGACATAAACTGGACAGGGGTCAAATCAAAAGGTCGAGGGGAGTGGTTCTTGATAAACAACAATACACAAATTGGTCATTTTCTACAATAAAGCCACCAGATTTGAGACAGGACCCTACAGATAACTTCTACAGTCTTTGTCAAATATCCCTAGTAAAATCACGTCAACTATTTACCACAGGATAACGACTGTTTTATTGAATTTAAAGTACAGGTATAAAATGTCGTTACAGGTAGCTCACCTGTCTAATATTACAAGGGCCCATTCATGGTAAGTAAACATAAATATTCAGGTGAAAAATACAGGTAAAAATTAACCTCTTTTAATTATACAAAGGTGTTTTAAGTAGAGATCAATTAAAAATTTGATACGTTGATAAGAAAAACACTAACCTCTTCAACGGAGATAAAAAGATTTTGAACCTTGCTTGTAAGAAAGTAATTTGAGGATAAGATGTTAGAATGAAGCTCTGAAACTGGTTTATATTGGAGAAAATGTTTCTTTATCGAGCGACAGTTAAAAGTGTTATAAAATTAACATATGATATACCTTTGTACAATACGCTCATCATAAAACAAATGTTGACAGAAAGGTAAACGGTAAATAAAACCTCGTTAATCAACTTCAGAATGACGACATGAACGATACCTGTATTTGATGACCGCATACATGGCTACACATCACATTCATATCCTTCTTAACAAGCTTGATGATTATACAATTGTATAAAATCTTATATACCAATAATATTTAAAATTCTGCGTTCATACATTTCTGTAATTCATACATTATGTAGCAAATTAATGTGGTAATTAAAGGGAAAACTATTGAAAGCCCCCCCCCCCCCCCCACACTCCTCCAACATGTAGCTCGAACAAATGTAAAATGCATGCATGTACATCCCTAAAAACTCTAGCAAACAAAATGTCATACGGAACAATTTGTTGTTTCTCTCTCAACTTTGACATTTCTGTTTGTGTAAATTGAAATATACATGTACATATTACTATACCGATCCTTGCTATGTGTATGTGTATGTGAACTTTTATATATGAGAAATGTACTGGTCTATGCATGACTTTAGGCTATATGTATCATCCCTGATGAAATAAAGAGAAAGTCTTGTTAAATTTGACTCTATTGTTGTACTAAGAGACACATTAATCTATCATCTATTTCTGCCTGTCTTAACTATGTGTGAAATGCCCGAGACTGGAGATGCATGACTCAAGTACCGACCCTCAGCTAAGAGTAAGGAAATAACAAATTTAAAGTCAAGTAGCTTACATAGTTCACATTTCAAACTTCAAACAATAGCTGAGTGTTTACATAAATAAGATCTGAAACATGAATAGGGGGTTTGGTAAAAATTGAAACAACAAACGCTGTCTTTTCTAAATTTAAAGCCCTAGTTGAAAAAGTTTATCAGAACCAAAGAGCCATTTTTAAAGCCAGTAAAATTAGTTGAAACCTGTTCCTATATAAAAAAACAATGTGAATGAGTAATTTGTCTGTCCCAATGATATAATGGATTTTAACTTTTCTCTTATCAAAGCCATATTGTTATTTTTTCTGTCTGATTTTCCTACAAGTCAAATGAAGTGAAAATTGTGGTTAATCTAGTGGAACTGAAACTTTACACAAGGGGGTACCCGTTCCCCACAGAAAACAAATCATGTTCAATATGCCTATACATGTTAGTGAAGATAGAAAAGTGAAATGTTGTCTCTCACAATGGACAAGTTGACGGTCAAAATAAATCTAACTTTTAATTTAGTAAGAACTTTTAATTTAACAATGAATAGATGTTCACTTTATTCCAAAATTTAGACCACAAAACCGAGTAAATTGAACCTGTTATTCAGTTATGAGTAAAACTTGACAGATGGTAGGATATCATATGGTCTCTATATATCCTTCAACTTGAAAAACAAATACAATGTTCAATGTTTAAAACTAATTTTGATTCCCTGATCAGATCCCTTTCATTGCCTATATATAGTATAGTGAAATTGATTTTCTTGATCCCAAGGGAGTCATAGAGGGAATATTGTAACAAATATGGTAGGTATATAGCTTTAGGTTAATTACGGTACTTATGTATGTACAGCTACTGTATGTAATTATATAAGCTAAGACTGTAAGTATATGGATACAATGCAAGTCTGGTACCCAAACATCCACAGGACATATAGGGTCATTTATATACCTCATGAGCGGACATAAACTGGACAGGGGTCAAATCAAAAGGTCGAGGGGAGTGGTTCTTGATAAACAACAATACACAAATTGGTCATTTTCTACAATAAAGCCACCAGATTTGAGACAGGACCCTACAGATAACTTCTACAGTCTTTGTCAAATATCCCTAGTAAAATCACGTCAACTATTTACCACAGGATAACGACTGTTTTATTGAATTTAAAGTACAGGTATAAAATGTCGTTACAGGTAGCTCACCTGTCTAATATTACAAGGGCCCATTCATGGTAAGAAACATAAATATTCAGGTGAAAAATACAGGTAAAAATTAACCTCTTTTAATTATACAAAGGTGTTTTAAGTAGAGATCAATTAAAAATTTGATACGTTGATAAGAAAAACACTAACCTCTTCAACGGAGATAAAAAGATTTTGAACCTTGCTTGTAAGAAAGTAATTTGAGGATAAGATGTTAGAATGAAGCTCTGAAACTGGTTTATATTGGAGAAAATGTTTCTTTATCGAGCGACAGTTAAAAGTGTTATAAAATTAACATATGATATACCTTTGTACAATACGCTCATCATAAAACAAATGTTGACAGAAAGGTAAACGGTAAATAAAACCTCGTTAATCAACTTCAGAATGACGACATGAACGATACCTGTATTTGATGACCGCATACATGGCTACACATCACATTCATATCCTTCTTAACAAGCTTGATGATTATACAATTGTATAAAATCTTATACCAATAATATTTAAATTCTGCGTTCATACATTTCTGTAATTCATACATTATGTAGCAAATTAATGTGGTAATTAAAGGGAAAACTATTGAAAGCCCGCCCCCCCCCACACTCCTCCAACATGTAGCTCGAACAAATGTAAAATGCATGCATGTACATCCCTAAAAACTCTAGCAAACAAAATGTCATACCGAACAATTTGTTGTTTCTCTCTCAACTTTGACATTTCTGTTTGTGTAAATTGAAATATACATGTACATATTACTATACCGATCCTTGCTATGTGTATGTGTATGTGAACTTTTATATGAATTAAGTTTTGTTTATGTATAGACTTGGGACAATGCCAGCATGTTAACGACAACTTTAATATGTTAACAGAGATATATAAGTTTAACATAAGCTAGTATATTTCTTATTACATGATATACCGTATTATATAAACACTTCAATTTTTCCTGTCCTACTTTATAGAGTTTTAAGCAGACAAGTCACTAATTTATCAAAAAGCAGGGGTTGACAGATCTAGAATACAAATACTACTTTTACCAAGCAACAAAATGCAATATTCTACGGCTTTAAACCATTTTGTGTGGACTTAGTGTCAAGAAATCAAAAATACACCCCCTCATTTCTATAACATCAAGATAAAATTTGTGGACACACCCTTCTCAACTGACCTAGATTTTACTTGCAGTGATATCTTGAATAATCTCCTGCAAATCTTGCACATTATCAGAAAATCTTGCTCTAGCAAATCTTGAGCATAATTATCAAAGAAATCTAATATTACAAGTAGTTTAGTAATAAATGCATACTATAATCATTTCAATTAATCTATAAGACTAATGGATAATTATATCAATATAATAAAAAATATCTATAAATTTTCACTTATGAAATTGTTTGATCTTCATTACTATATAAGTTTGATGAAAACAAAAGGCCTAAATAACTGTTTATGCATTCAAAAAACTTAATTGATCCTCATGGCTACTGGTGATGGACAAGACCCAAGTACCCCCATCCCAGCATTTGATGAGGGAAATGACAACTCATAATTCTTTTCATACCAGGAGAAGTAAATCCCCAATTATCGCTAAGTCGTATTTATCATTAATATCTCCTGCCCCTAGCCATCTTGTCCACTAATGAAAAATACACATTTCGTTTATTGGTCTGGAGAAATACCAACACACATGTTCGAAGGGTGACCCAGCCCTTGGCTCGACTAGATATATGGGTAAACGTGCAGCAGAAATCAAACACATTACTTTCTTGTCAGCATTTAGCAACAACTTTTCTTCATAATACTGTCAAAATCGTTTCAAGTTTGTATGTGAAATGCTAGTATGCAAATAAGACCCGATCGATATGCTTGCCTTGTGGAACACACACACGGGAGGCCATGTTTGTTTATGTATATCGCCACACGTGTGTGCAACAGGTAAGATTAGAGAACAGCGAAACGTTTTGATTACACATTCTATAAATAGGCAAGCATCAAAAACTGGTTTTTCATTTAATTTGGAATCAAGTGACAAGGGTTTGGGCCCCTGCTGGACCCACGTAATGCCTTCTCACCTGATACAGGTGTGTTATGCGACGGTATTTCACCAAGCCGGTTTGACCTCGTCACGCCCGAACTAACGATGTGTACTCGCTGATCACAGCTGTCAAAAATAGTGTTTAAAGAAAATTAAAAACTTACCGATATTAACAATCCTGATCCCCTCATCCCTCTCCAGGAATTCCAAAACCATCGTGACATTTTCGAGTTTCTGGGTCCTGAAGTTTGGCCTCTTGTTGATTTTTTTAAAGCTCTTGCCTGAAAGCACTTCAACTAATGCAATTAAACGTAATCCATCGCTTAAATCTGTTTCGAGATCGTTTAAAACCTTGTTGACGGTCTTCAGATGCTCGTTTGCCCACCTGGAAAAGGTGTTTTTCTGAATGATCTTCCATTGAGCATCGTCCGCTAGATCTCGCTCGGTCGCCGGCATCTCTTCGTCCTCGTCCTCGTCATAAAACTGTGCCTCGCTTTCATCCATGGTTGGTTTATATATACCGCCGTTGACAAAAATAGGATATCACGCTTGAGTGCGCACGGTGATTCACCCCCTTCCGAATTCAAGTAGTAAGTCTCCCCTGGGAGTGTCCAGAGAGTGAAAATATCAAATTCCTATTTGTTTATTGTTTCGTTGTGTTTATTAAACTTTTATTCTGCTAAGTGGATTGTTCCCAAGTCCCCTTGATCTTTTCCCGTTCTCTGAAAAGATACAATGTATGAATTGTATTACTTACTACGGAACAATATACATAATATTGGTTCAATATGTGTAATTTCGGATGTTACTAATAACTTAAGGAACATTAATTTGTTCAATAAACAATTAACAAATTGTATGATTTAAATTACTTATATATCGTTTGAAATAAAGAACATTGAATTACATTTTGTAACATTGAATAATTTCAGATAACAAGACGTCTGTGTCAATATAAAAAAAATAATTACAAACATTTCTGAACTTATTACCAATTGAACATTGAAATACATGTACATTGATTATAAATTCATTATCGAAACAAATGTTGCCAATGCCATATTGAACAATAGAAAATGAAAATACACAATGATAAAGTTAAATTCTGTATATCAATTGAACACTTGGAAATAAATAGTATAACAGAATAAAATATTATAATCATATTTAATTCAGATACATGTACTTAAAAGATACATTTGATATCATCTTAAAAACTCAATCCGCTAAACCTGCCTATATTATTAGGCTTTAAAAAAAATAGCATAATATGTATTAGGCAAAAAACAATTTAAAAAGCCTAATAATAATGGCAGGTTTAGCGGACTATATGGCCCCATCTGCATTTTCCTCATTTTGCAGAAGGGTGAAAAGAAGTCAAGCACTAACAATGCAAAATATTAATAAGTAATATGACATCAAGTCCGACTAAACTTTAATCGTTATTCAGCATTTTGAAAACATACGATAAGTTTGAATTTCTTGACAGTATTTTTTCCTCTCGGAAACAAAAGACGGGGAACATCTTCAATGTGTTGAGCGATTTGACAGAATTTTTCACTTAACTGAAGTGTTCGTTATGCTATGTAAAACACTTGAGGTAAATATGCGACATTACCCGTCATGTTTCTGATAATATGTAGAGTCTGGACCACAAAAAATGTCTTGCACTAAAGAACAAAGTCGTATTCCATTCATAAGTATTCTTTTCGCGAACTAATCCTTGATGGAGCTTAGAATCTCTTAGAGGATGTCTATGAGATGATGTTTGTCCATGTGATTCATTTGTTCGGAGTATGTCTTTTTATGGAGAAGGGGAGGGCTTATTTCATTTATTTGTCATCTGTATATTGCTTACTTTTCATAAAGGTAACCGCAAGTGACGAAAGAGAAAAATATCATGAATCTACTTATGAATTGTGCCGAGTATTACTGCATGCCTTCCATATATATATCTTCTGAAATGATGAATTTTTCCCATTCAATTTTGCGACCGTTTGACAAGAGTTTTCGTCGCAATTAGTTCGTCAGATACAAAATTCAAGAAACTGCATTTCCAATAGTCCGAAATGTTGTCTCATAATTCGAGTTAATTGGTAATTAGTGTGTAATTGTTTACATCCTGTGGTGTATTTACATGGCGGCCAGCTTGGAAATTGACATGATGTCCGGATTGCAACCATCTGGTTCTCCAGAGATGTTGACATCGGATCAGTCACTTCGCGACTTCTCGTGATCTATCGCTAATTATGTCCATAACGGTAAATCCCAGGGGCGTGGCTTAATCCACGTGAGCTCCACCCCTACTGTGTCACGTGCATGTGTTCGAAAGAGGCGATGCCACGGGGGTTCTCCTCTTGTCTAGTTCGTGACGTCATAATACTAGATCCACGGATAATGATATTAGTTTTGGTAATCGGAGACAATGATTTTAAAGATAATTCTAAATCTGCTAGCAGGATATCGCCACATAATCCCCATAGAGACTTTTCGAGGTCTCCGATAATATAAATCCAAACTTCCCTAATTGTCGCAGCAATCAAACCAAATGTTTGTTTCTAGATCCGCAATATTAATACAACGAGATTTATGTTTAGCATCACACTTATTTTTAGTACAAACAGATCCCCAACTTTATAAGGAGTAGTTTTTATAAATTCTGATTGAAATTAAATAAGTCGCGGATATGTGACGTTAGGCATAAATACAATCATTTTCGAACAAAATAAGTTGTCATATCTAGGGCATTTTTAGAGACCTTTGATAAAGTAATAAATCAAAAAAGTTGTAAATGCTTCAATACATATCCAAACAAAATTAATTGGATGCATAATTAGGCGCTCTTTCCGTGGACGAACGAAAGTGTCGTTGAGAAAAGAGGGACAACTCGCGCGACAACACGGCAGGATTTGCTATAGTGACACACGATTTATAGAACTTAGCTAGGAACTAAAATGTGTAGTGGTATATAAGACCATGGTTTTAGGCCATATACTATCTCTGATGACGGGGATGACTATTAATTAACACAATCCGATGAAATAAAATGAATTTTATACGGCAATGAACATTGTCTGTTATCTGTGGAAAACTATGCTCCGGGGACAAAGAGGATAATGGATTCGAGACGCCAGGGTCCTACCAAGTTGCCCCTCCCCCTTTCCACATCCCCACCCGACCAACACCCCATCCCCATCCAAGGAACCCCAAAATAACCCTAGGAGTTACATAATGTAGTTAGTTTATTTATGTGCTTATAAATATTACTTAATATTAAAGGTTACCATAGAGACAGTGAACATTAATGATATTTAATAAACTGATAGATGTTATGACATATATATCACAGCTATTTGATGACGTATATTTTGGGTCAATCCGTTCTTACCAACGACATTTTACAAGTAGTAAGATCCTGTATTTGGTATATTAACTCTCTAAGAGGTTGGTATACTAAATGGTTAACCTCAATTTATCACATTATTAACCGACAATTATGACACATAGGTCATGCCGATTCATTTGTAACTCACTCTAAATACCTTAAACATCCGCTATAAACTTATGCACGTTTATGAACGGTTGCATTTATTTGTGCATGAATCAAAGAAAAGTTCAATACACAAAAACATACCGATTGCACAAGTCAGTTTTAAACGGGTTGTGAGGGGCACTGATGAAGGATGAAGTGTCCCGATATTTATGAGGGAGGAACAGGAATAAAGCTGATGAATACCACATGCTTTGACCTTTAACCCTTCACAGATAGTCATTTCATCTCAGTGTCGACTGGAATGTTACAAAAATAGTCATGGACGCACGTGCGACAAAGATTTTATTTTTGAAGTGCTTCCGAAAATTAACGAAAACTACCGAAACTTGACATATCGTGGTGATATTGAGTTTATTTACATAATAAACTGTTAGCAGACGGCCTCCTGCTAGTCATAGCTGTCTGTCGGGTCAGGACATGTGTTGTGTGTATGTGTGTGGGGGAGGGGTCTTCAGTATAAATACATTATATGAGTATATGGCTGATGATAAAATGAGCATAAAATATCACCAATGAGTCCTTTCAAATCCCGCAACATTTGATTGGAAAAATGTGAATATAAAGCACATAACTCAATGTGAAAAGAAAAAAATAAAAGAAAAAAGAAAGAAAGAAAGAAAGAAAGAAAGAAAGAAAGAAAGAAAGAAAGAAAGAAAGAAAGAAAGAAAGAAAAAAAGAAAAGAAAAGAGAAAGAAAACAACTTTTACATTATTAAAGTATTTTGATTATACAAGGTTTCTGATAGACAATTATACAAGGTTTCTGATAGACAATAAAATGCCATTCGTTTTACATGTAAGTGTATAAATCAAATTTCATATCACACGCGACACGTAGAAGTATTTTCTCACGGAAGCCTTGGTTAAATGTTTAGATGATGATAAATGTTACAAGTCTAAAAAGAATTTGAACTTTTAAGTGCATGTTTACATTGTTATGCTGGAGAACAAATCTATTGTTCTCTGTGTTTTGTTTTCACTCAATATCAATATGACGCACCAGCCTTTAAGTCACCCTTAAAACTGTACGACAGACAACAAACGTAGTTCTATTGTGTTTTTTTTTTGTTTTTGTTTTTTTTTGGTTTTTTTTTGTATTAATTTCTTATCGCATGGATAATTTTTAAGGCTGCATATTTGTTAAAGATAAATTTTAAATATAGATAATGTATTTCGTATGATCCTAATTCCCCATTTTTCTATATAATATAGAAAAAATGGATATACGAAATTACAAGGAAAATTCCCGAAAAGTAAAATACCGAAGAAACCTTGATTGGAGCAGTCATACTAACTACTGGCATTTTGATCTTCATTGATGAAAAAATTACAATTGAGATTTTTAAAAGCTAACAGTTGAATGCCTACAGTATCGGTAGATGTGGCCTTCCTGATTAGAAAGGAATAATGTCAGCACCTTGGCCAACACCTATACATGTTTCAAAATGACGTTTTTGATATTCGAGTTCCATAGGGTAAAAATACACACTCGTATTATTACATTCGACCTTGAGGCGGGGGTTTTACGGCCTCAGTCTAACATCTGGGTTGCGACTTTTAGGCCAAGTAGGTCAGTGATTTTTCTCAAAGAACGCAGGTTTTTCTCACTTGCTTACTTAATCACTTGCAACAGACCGTTAACGCAAACAGAAGGGACTGATATAAATTATGAATGAATACATTGCTGCACAGTTCAGTATCATTGACTTATAATACTACATTTGTATGTGCATGCTATCTACCACGGCGACATATTATCTCTAGGTTACCGCAAACATCGCACGCCCTGCTATTCCAGGTGATATCCTGTTACCAGTCTATAATACTCCTTTAAAACAATTATTTATCATATCCTTTTGGTTTGGTTTGTTGACTCCCTATTAACAGCCAGAGTCATGTGAGAACGTGCCAGGTTTGTTGGTGGAGGAAAGCCGGAGTATCCGGAGGAAAAATCACCGACCAGCGGTCAATACCTGTGCACTGTCCCACATGGGATTCGAACTCACGACTCAGAGGTGGAGGGCTAGGGGTTATATGTAGGGACTTAAACACTTGGCCACCGTGGTCTCTTTATCAACACAGGTACCCGCATTTTCTGTCAATATACCACCAAGTATTATTACCAGTGGGGACGCGGTGGCCGAGGGATAATACAGAACCCGGAAAAATTGCAACATCATTGATGAGGTGCCCCAACATATTACCACAAGTCCTTCCACCTCTGAGTCTCTAGGTCGAGTAGGGCCGATGCTCGGTAATGGCCGCTGGTCGGAGGTTTTAACTCCTTAATATGGCATAATCTGGCATGTCCTTAAATGGCAATGGCTGTTAATAAGACGTTAAACTAAATCAACCAAAGTTTAGCGACAGATAAGCCGTGCTCCTATGATATCTTTAGGTATATTAGATCATTTACCATCCTTGATACCCCAGGGGTTACTATCACAGTCATTATATCAACGAGAGTGAAAGTAACCGCTTGAGTATCTTGGATGCTTTTTAGATGATCGAGAATCAACCAGATTCTACCAATATTACTGCTGTATACTAACACAGGGCCATTGTGTTGGAGGGAAACTAAGAGTACCTGGATAAAAATCACCGACCACGGGTTAATATTACATCGAACACAGCAGTCGGTAACATATACATTACCCGGTATTGGTAAACAAATATTGTGACTCAGACAAATCTTAACTAAGATGAAATATCTTAAGATCTCAGTTGATATTTACTCCTTAAGATGTTCGTACTTATATAACAGGTTATAGTGACTGATAAAATCAAGGAATCCCAAATCGAGTCTGCAGCTGCTTCAAGTAGCACACGAAAAAGGCAAACACAACACCTCCCACCCTCTTCCTATAGACCGGCCACATCAGCAGTTTCATGTGGTTGTTATGCATTAATGCGCTCATAACAATTTGTATCTTAAGAGTTCCAACAGAAACATGCAGCTCAGTACACGTGTTCTGTCAGCTTGACTCACTTATAACTTAAGGTTTCTTTAGCGATGAGAGGGAAAGGGGTACTTCTCCGAAATCTAACAAAAACACACAATGACGAACCGAAAGAGACTCATAATTGTGATAACTATCATTTTAATGATGACATTTAAATCAAGATCCTTCTCTAATCTGCGTGAGAGAGTTTAGTTTTGGTGCCAAAATGACTTAGTCTGAAAGATTGCCCGATGTTTTGAAAGCGTTATGGAGAGCAAAGGTTTTTACTTAATATCTATAACGCTAATCTATGACCTTCACCCTTGTCGTTCAAGAGTTTAGGAAAATCCGCTGTCTCGCTATCGCAATTATACGCTTTTTTCTAAATATATGGTTTGTGTATGGACATTGTCTAATGTCTGATGAAGGTGACAATGTAAATATCGTACTAGTCATCGAAACGTCACATAAGAAAACATTCACTGGTTATGTAACTGATATCCTTTGAAAATGATACGACTAATGGCAGATCTAGAGGAGTCACCCATCCGCGGTCCGAAGAAGGGGGTAACCATGAATATAGAAAAAGAATACAGACAACAAAATATTGTAGTTCATACAGAATTAATTAGCCTAGTAACGAAAGTAAAGGAAGAATAAACATCTACAATAGTAAAAACAGCAAAGGCAAGGGGCAAAAGAGTGGACGCCAAAATTAATGATACGATATTATAAACAACAGGGTCAATATCTGGAGAGGTCATAATATAATGATAGCTAGCACACAGCAGAAAACAACAGCAGTATGTTTTTGTGAAAATGCCATCTTTAGTGGAAGTCTAGCCTTTCCTTTGATGCAACAACAAACAGCAATGACTTAATGTTCGTGAAAACAGCCAAAGCAACAACACTAACGCCAAGATAAATGAAACAACATTATAGACAACAGACTGAACATCGGCAATGGAGTTTAACATCACCAGGAACAATCATAGTTTAAATATTATTTGACCCCATTGATATTGAACTTGTAAATTTTGAAATGATAACAACAACACCAAATGTATGCACTTTTCGTAAAACATTATCTTGGGCGGAAGTTCAAACTTTGAAACAACAACAGCAACAACAAACTTAGAAGAAACAACAATAACAAACAACAGTCTGAATCTATACTTGTGAAACCTTAAAGAAAACGGATCATTATAAGCAACAGTAACAGTTGTTTACCATATCATATCCTGGCACTTTGTACAAGGTCAAACCGGATGAAGTTGATGATGTAAGCAAACATTTTGAATAAGTTGACCCATATGCTAAACGTTAGAAACAACAGTAACATCACAAGCAACAACAGCGAGATGATCAGAAACAACACCTGATGCTCATCAACAACAGCAGGATGAATCTGGATGATGCTCTATGTGGTTAAACATATCTGAATGCTGAACATCTTGATATTACAACATAAACAACAGATTGACCATCTTGAAGCTGTTGACCATCTAAATGTAAACAAGGCGAGCAAATACTAGAAAGGTAACCATGAAGAAAGAGCAATGATATAAACTGCAATAGGAGAGATACCGAAAATAAGACAACTTAGCACCAATTTCAACTTCAAAATTTACTGACTGAAAACGAACAGAAATGAGAAAATGGTGAACAATCAAGAGAAACAAAAGATAAACTGAAATAAAAAATAAAAATATTTAAACACAATTTGAAATTTGAAATATTGATTTTAAAAAGAGTAAACAAAAGCTAAAATCATTGGCAATTCATTTAAGTTTTCCAACCGATACTTTCTCCTAAGATTTCAATATATATATATATATATTTCGGGGAGGGGGAGAAATGATGCGATGCTGGCAGTCATGTGTTTATCGAGACGATCTGTCAGAACAATAACTAGTAGTCAGGTATTTCTCTACAGGAAGTCATCCCGCAGCGAATGAAATCGACGCCAACTTCCTCACAAACATGGAGACTTCCGGGTTGTATCAACTAACAGGTGACCACGACTCGGCTACCGTCAATCAAAACGTCAGGAACAAGTGACAGACAACGGTATGGCTCAATAAGTATGTTAAGAAATATGTCGAACATTTATCTATAAAAGTTTCACTAAAAGAAAGAAATATTTAATTTTTATATAATTGCAAAGTTAACCGGAAGTGAGAAATACTTTTTAAAGTTAGTGAAACATGAATAAAATTGACACCTGTTGTGATATTTTATGTAATTCAATTGGCACTTATGTTTTAGACACAGTGACCTTCACCCCTGATTTCCAAACATATTAAAATAGTTCCGGCTGGCAGTGAGAGGTGAGACGGTGCAGACGTCTCAACTACAGAGTAACTCGCCTGGACAACGGTCAGATGAACTCATCTCTCCAAAATCTAGGCTTATCAAACAATCCAAGCATATTTTTCGTCCGATGACGGAGTTACACTGTCAAGAATTTTGGTATCAATACATTAAACCCATGCACAACCTCAATAAAGTTGTAGTCTTACGCCGACACACATTAAAACGTAATTCCACATAGTTTAAGTGTTATAAGAACATTTTGCTTACTTTTCGTGCGCTGTCAATCTTCGGAACACAACAAAATTGCTGGAAAGCCCAATATTCCTGGAATATCACCGTTCCCGGCTATCCCTACTACAGCTAGGGACTATCGGAAAAGAGAGGTATTTTCTTAGATTCTTGGTGCCTACCCTCTCCTATTCACGCTTGCAACCATGTGTATTTTCACCGGTAGTCCAAACAGGGGGTGGTTTATAAATAATCACGTTTCAGATTGGTTGTTCGGGAAACCCCGAGAGAGTCTGGTCGAACAGTTGATAGTAGCGATAACCCGTACCACGTGCTATACACCTCTCCTCTTGCGCATCCTCGTTGCCATATTTGGGGAGGGGCTGTAAGATGAGCTTGTCTTACTGTTGAGTGTGTATTTGTGTGTGTGCCGTATTACAGTTTTGTCAGTCTCATCATCGTGCGTTCCTCCGCCCTTACAACACGGCAAAAGCACGCGAGCACGCGCGCATATATACTATCGTATAGTTATTAAGTACAGAATAGTCTTTGATTGACAAACTTACATCTGTCCAAAGTGTTTCATCACTCGGAAGGAATATTGTGGAACATTTCAATTCGATGACTCGTCTCTCTAGCAATGTATTGAACAGCTGGTGAACTTGGCTCGGTGGATTTTGACGGACTGTTATTTCGACACTTACTTTTATTCCTTGATATTTGTTAACGGGACTAAAAACAAATGATACTCTAATTGTTTACATATAATTCGTATCACATTTACATGGGTGCGCTGACTTACAACCCTACATCAAGTAGCACGTTTTAACGACATCCGTTACATAATGAGAACAAAAAACAACACAGTTTCGCGAGAGTTGAGGCGAACGGTCGCATACATTTCATGTTTGTCCAGCGCAGCTTTTAGTAACTCTCAAACATCAGATGCATACTGCTCGTGCAGCAGTCCCAGAACCGTTTGTAATCTCAAAATCTCTCGTAAACATCTTAACTCCACGCAAGGTCGTAACAGACTCACAAACGTCAGGCTAAACCGCGGGTCGTGATTTCAACACAACTGTGAACTTCTTATAGATGCTTTGATAGAAATTTGTGAATTAACTGGCCCAGTACTTGAAATACTTGATATTATACGAGTGTATATAATCCTAAGATGGGGAGATTTTGACGAATATATTTGCTGTCGATGAATGTCGAATCACCAGTTACCAAATTACACAAACGACTATAAAAATAAATGTATTGTAATGGTTTAAGAAGAAATCCGATGACATTAAACAACAATAAACAACGAACTTTAATGCACTAACATCTTACTTGCAGCTTTCCCATGGTGGTTAATAAACAACAACAACAACAACAACAACAACAACAACAAATGCGAGTCACTCATAGATTATACAATGTAAATATCAAATATTGGAAAATAAACAAAACCAAATTGATACAATGATGTCAAACTTATCGCTATCAGCTGTGGGTTATGAAATCACCAACAGAACATCCCGATATCAAACTTATAGCTATCTAATTATCGACAGTAAACAACAACATTGCATTGATGTCCTACTTATCTATAATGTATAGTCCAACAAACAACAGCCGAGAACTAACATAACGCTTTTTGCATTAAGATGATATTCATATCCTTCTTTCATGTGGATTACCGAAGCTCTTAAAGCTATTTTTATTCTAATGCTTGACATACGGTATACACGTATAGATCTATAACAGGGATGTGTTCCTTTCCTCAACATAAAGGATTTCCACCGATTTAAACAATAATTCCGAGAAACAATGCATGACGTATTTAATCTGAAACATCATAAAATGACCTGTTTAAACACTAGAATGAGGCGTCATTTTATTGGTTGAGAATTTTTCTCTCTTTCCCTGATAGAATCAATCATATCCCTGCTCTAATAAGGATTTGTCCAAATTACATATTATACTGTAATACCTATTGTCATGATGATCTCCATTGTCATTTGAATACAATACAGATTAAACCTAAAATCGCCCAAATATAAAATATTCCAAATATAGAACGAATCTTTTGTGAAGAATGGGAATGATTTCACGAAAAGCGTCCAAACCCTCACTTCAGTGTCTATATATAGTACTTTAGTGTATTCACTGACTAACCACTGACGTCATTTAAATCGGTTAATGGTTTTTTGACGTCCGTCGGAGTAATTTTATTCAAAGACTGGGTCATCTTGGTCAGAACAATGATGAACGTCCAGCGAGGAGTCATCATTTCCGGTCAGTATTCCTGAGGTCACGGCCGGGCCAGTGCACGATATCTATCTCTAGTAGTAAAACTGAAACGTCCTTCTGAGTTTTTCTGCAGAATTTGCACAGCTAGACTTTACCCCTTTCACACGTATCCCCGCTCCCTTCCTCTCAGAGGGAAACTTCGTTCAAAAATGATCGTTGAGAGAAATACAATCGGAAACCAAATTTTGTTCTTTTGCTTTGTCTTCACGATAACTTATTTGCATATAATAATAAACAAGTCACAGTTAAGCATGATATAATTAATATTTTATTCTTAGCTAAACATGATATTTTTAAGAAATTAATTGCTTTACAGTTTTCTTGAAATCCTGAGAAATGAACGCTCATTTTCTACTCTTGATGGGAAGCATGTTAAAATTTCAGTTAGTATACATGTTAAAGAGAATGAATGCCAATGGTATAAAAAGTGAGTGTAAATGCTCATGAAACAAGAGAGACCAACATTAACTTTCTAGTAAACAGAAACATAATAAGAGAGATTGCCCATTCCGCCATTTTTACGATCGGCAGAGGTATCCCTGCATGTTCCTAGTGGTTTTTTTTAACGTACTCCTTTAACAGTTAAGCATATCAGGATAACTTGGATATGTAATGCAATTTTCGATAATTTTTAGATTGTATTATCACAGTTTTTTGGAAGTACAATATTTTTTTAATGATATATTGATAAAAGAAAGTGTACTTCCGGTTTGATTTATGATTTAAGGAGTTTTTATATCAAAACATCTTAACCGAAAAACTGGTAAAATTAAACGATAATGTAATGTTTAAACGCAATATTCATGCAACAATAATGTGCTTAAACTAAATAATATGCTAATGTAGTAATCTAGTAAGCCAAGAAAAATGCCTCTAAACCGGAGGCCCCTCTGCCGACATCCATTGCAATCAAAAGTTTCCGATCTCTCTTTCTGTTGTAAATGAAATCTGGCTGATCCTGATGAAGATCGGCGGACCGTTACTTATTTAGACGGAAGGTCTGATGTTGTTCATGTTTCAATAAACAAAAACAGAAACTTATTTTTTATGATACACACACTCCGTCACGCCAACGACCCCATAACAACACCAGAAATGTCTTTATTTTGACAGCTGGCGAGCTCGCCACGTGCGCGAGGGAGGGTCTAGGACTTAATGTTATATCATATGGACCATGCTTAACTTATTACAGGAGTTAATTAAGACTTTGGCAGAGAGCATGTGCTGTGACGCTGAGATTAAGTGAACTACAGACCCTATCAGCGATGTAGGGGTTCTGTGTACGGTATATAAGTCTATGAAAATCCAATTATAGATGCACGTGCCTCAAATTAGCTCAAAACAAATGACATGGATCGGCCCAACAGGGTCGGGGGAACGATATCATTGATGGTTTATAATGTCTATCCTGATAACGGTAGATATGATCGTCCAGGGGTCTTACTAGCAATGTGTATCGGACCGTAATGTTAGGTAATGATGTAAGCACATACCTTAGTGTTTTAGGAGATTCTAAGAAATTTTATTTTATCTGGTTGATTTATTAGTTTGATTGATTAATCCACTGGATTGAATGATTGATTGATTAAATGATTGATTGATTCAATGATTGATTGATTCAACGATTGATTGATTCAATGATTGATTGATTCAATGATTGATTGATTGATTGATTGATTGATTCAACGATTGATTGATTCAATGATTGATTGATTCAATGATTGATTGATTGATTGATTGATTGATTGATTGATTGATTGATTGATTGATTGATTGATTGATTCTGACAATATAAGGTCGCGAATGACATTTAAGTTTTTAGTCCTTATTGAAATGACAGAAAGTTCCAACACTTATATATATATATAAATGTCATTCAAGAAATCCAAAAATCTTTGCGGCATGTTTGTACACGTGCATTTCACTTAAACCAAATGACCTCTGGTGTAATGAGCACAGTTTAACGAACCAAGTTTACCCCACATTACTAATATTCAGATTTAGCTTCTAAAATGCACCATGATGCATGATTAAGAAATGTGATCTTTATTTTGCCCAAGGTAGAGCATTTAATGCACTGAGAACCGTTTACCTATGTCTTCGTGGTAATTGCAAGGACTTACTCAAGAATTTGACATCTCGGAATTACAATCTGACGGGCAGTAGCGTGAACCGAACACGCCTTCGCGGTCAAAGATGTGATGTTGAAAATAGAGAAACTGGAAGCGCCTGCAGAATGTTGCACATTCGCTGGGATTTAATATTTTACGTAACCAGAAATTGTTTATTGATTCTAAACAACATTTCGGAGCCGATTTTATCAGAATGTACGCTAAACTTTGAAATTATGCAAACTGTTGCATTATTTTATCAACTTTATGAGATAAATTGTCTGCATGATCATAACAAATTGCTACCATCTTCACATCATACAAGATAAAAGCAGAGATTTTTGTTCTGAAGTAGAACAGTCGAAAATGAAAATCTGGTGCGTTTTTATCAAACTTTCATTCCTTCATAATTATGCCTAGTTTAACGGTGTCTCGACACTCATAGAAAATGTTGTTTAAGCTGGAACAATCGAGTTACAGGTGAGATGGTTATCGACAGTTACCTGGCGGTTTTTCGTTGGCCATTGCATTCTTCTAATATGTGAATACATGCTGTTTAACCAATAACAGATGTCCGTAATAGCAGCGTTGTCATGGAAACTAAATGTTCAAGAGTTCGTGGCTATACCTTTTAATTACAGAATACAATGGCAGGCTTGTCTTTTGTATATGTTTGGTGAAGTACTGCATTTAAAAAGTACCTGTGTGGGTTCCTTTTTTCAATTATCTCTTAGAATTATAAATTCATTACCCGTGGTTATAATATCAATGATGACTAATTGCGGACGGCGGTTACACATAAAATGAATCGTTTCCCAGTTTTTGTTGATACAAATCCCCTTGGTTACCGGCATGTTTTGGGTCATATCAATTTCTCAATATATACATATACATATCAATTTCTCAATATATACATATACATATATATAAAAGAAAATGGCAAACGTTTACAGCTATGTTTTTCGACTACCCATATATATTTGTCGCAATTGCTTTGACGGCGGCATTCTTCAGTAATATAGCACTATAAAAAGGGCAACAGTTCCACTATACAAGAAGACACAACATGAATATACCGCAGTCTCCCAAAACACGCATCTTGCACAACATACACGCAACACACCACATACACGGGAGGCCGTCCTTACATGACTATAGCTGTTAATTGGAGGTTAAGTAATCAAACAAACAAACAAACATTTGTATTATATTTCATTACATAGCCGAAACACATCCATTGGTTCGAATTTTTACCACCATTTCCTTTGATACGGGACTATGACCTGCTAACTTTCCCTAGCTTGGTCAACATTTTTTCTTTTCTGGTTACCATGGTTACAGATGCAACACGTTAACGACATTTTCCTTTAGTTTTTTTGTGACCACTGCTACAATTTTCTTTAAACGACATTTGTCACATTGTCTTGGTTGCATTCCTATTAGTATGAACTTCCAACCATGCCTTGACCACAGAATTATCATTTTCCATGGTAAGAGAACTATGAATTGCCACCATTCCCTGGTCAAAGAATTATCCTTTTTCAGTTTCCATTTTGAAATACAACATTTACTTCATACTCCTTTGATGCAAAATGGTCACTGCAATATTTCCATAAAAATATGAAGAAAGAAGGTGTGTGCTGCAATATCCTTAGTTGATGAGCTCTGTTATAACTCGTTGGTTATGAAAACAGATGAAATGATTTGGTCACAATTTCCTTGAGTATATCAAAATCATTGTAGCCACATTTTCCTGTTTTAAAACATTCGATCCTGGTCACAAACCACAGTATTTCCTGGAATTAAATTTCAATTATAGTCCTTCCACAACTTCAACTATCATCGATGTAGGGCACTATCATTATGCTACATTTACATTAATCCGTTTCACACTCTCCTAGCTCAGAAGGAATCACTGTTTTTGCACGGTTAGTTGTTAAAAGATTCAAAAGTATTCCATTACTTCATTGGTAAGAGATAAAAATCCTCGCGACATCTTTCTTGGAAAAAGATAAACCATTTTGCCACGTTTCCTTGGTTACAGTATTTGAAATCTTCGTCACATTTAATTTAGTATTAGTTGATAGGAAACGTTTGGTTGGTAACAGTAGCAAGGTTTTAATTGTACTTTCCTTAGGAATATCTTCAAAATCTTTAGTAAATATCCTTTAGTAAAAGACACGATATCGTCACCAAATATTTATAAAAGACTTTTGTCATTTCTCCTTGTTGTAGGCTGAATAATAACATTACTTCAAACGGGCCGAGTATGGTTGTTATAATTTCTTTGGCCATAGTTTCCAAAGCTTTCCCAAATGTTTGTTGTTAAAATACACCCGCGAGATCATCGCCAAATTTTTCCTTAGTAGCAAAGGCTGTTGCCACAATTTCCTTGGTAACAGATAAAAGTCGCTGCCGCAATTTCCATAGAAGCGAGTATATATCCCTTTGTAATAGATGTGTGTGATTTTTCACATCGCTGTTTTTTTATTCAATATTTCTTTACATTATTAGGAGATATTGGTACACTGTTCCATGGGTTACAAATTGATCATATGTATTACATAGTAGCATTGTTTTCGTTATAGGTAATAATAACATATTATCTGTAAAAATATATTAATCATTTATGGACATTTATTGATGTTAATATGGTGAGTTACCAACCTGATAGAATAAATAATAACCGAGAACGATAATTGTTTTAAAAAAATGTGATACGCTTCCTATTACAATGAGAATGGCATGAGGACATCTCCTTGAGGAAACTCAACGTTTGGGCCACTGTAATGTCACAAAAGTGTTGCGATTTTACACTGATTTTTTTTCTCGATGAAAACATGAAATTCCATACCAATCATGAACATGGAGAACTTACGTAACAACTTGAAATGTATCATAATTGGTTATGTTTCTGATGCAGAATTGAGTATTTACATCGATAAGTGAGATCAGAAACATATTTCTGGTTAGATCTAGTCCTAAACATGTATATACACACACATATAATATATAGATATGCTGGCGTTCTTTGATAGAATGAAGTAAGCTCTAATTTACAGTAGCAAAGGAAAAGTCCAGATAAACAAAAAGAACTAAGGTAAAAACTATACAAAACTTGTTCATCATTTATAAAATTTATCCAAAAACCCGTTCTATGCCTATTTAAACAAAATGTCAGTATACCATTTCCTCCCCTGCTAATTATTTCGAAAACATTAATAAATACATAAAAATAAAAACTCTTATTTATTTTTATCACCGGATAAGCTTAGATAAGTAAGTATTAATTGTAAATTAATGTTTTATAAGTTGCTATAACTACTTACCCCTCTGTCGGTATCTGCGCGAAATGGTGGCAGTGTTACAAAATGGAAGCTATTTATTGTATGTTATACCTACGCACGTGTATCATCTGTGTGGTATGTTATACATGTCGGGATACTGGCTAATTAATATTGTAGTAAAGCGCAATATCCCCCGCCCCCTATCTACATCATCTTATTTACCACAAGTATTGGTCATAATTTGTTATTTTTCTGTTACTAAAATTAGAAATCAATAAACAATATTATTTGTCACAAGTACATGTTTGTTATATATTATAAAACGCGATTTATAAAGATTTTATTTAAAATGACGTCACTTCCGGGTCAAAAAAAACATAAAAAAATCGGTTTCATCAGAATCAGATATCTTAAAGGGACAATTCAGTCTAAGAGAGCATTCAAATTTGTACATTTATCAGAAAAAAAACCCAGTTCTAATGGAAATTAGATCAGTCGGTTTTACTGTGATATGCCAGAAAAGCCCATGGTGGTGAAATGCGTGTGGAATGTTCAAACTCGCTCGCTGTCCGCCATTCTAATTGTGGTCAAACATCTTGTATGCCGAACCCTGTCCCTTGCTCGTAGAGTGATGCTACTTTCGTCTAGAACTGCTCAAATCGCTCTGACAGGAGTGTGTTTACCTTATTAGGTGAATTGTCTTGCCTAAAAATCATTTTGTCACCTCAACAAGGGGTATGTAGTTCATTTGTTTAACGTGCGTGACTTTGGCTCGGATATGGGTACAGCGTACATATGTATCTGCTTAATCTTATTGATCAACGATTTGTAATTACAATGGTATCAATTAAAATACTAAACATTGACGTGGTATTTGTCAATAATTTATGTCATATGTTTCATAAGAAATGTAGAACAATACACTTATGCCATATTTTGCTTTTTGGCTATGTAAAAGAACTAGCCTGAGTGAATTGTCTCTCTATGAATGCCATATTTAGACTATAAAATAATCGTTTTCTTATACTCATTTCTATTGTTATTTTGTCTTGTTTGAAAGATAAAACTATACTAATTAGTACCTTATACTGTCATAAATGACGTCACTTCCTGTTTAGATATCCAGAAGCCAGGCAGATGTAGAATTCTTACTAGATAAGATCGACTCGATGTTAATTTTGACACCGCATGCGCGTGTTTTGAGATATTAGATGAACAAAGTTCAAAATGAACATGTTTATTTTTATATGTTTAGTTTTTTCCCTCAGTAAATGTAGCTGTCAAAGTTCAACTGGGTGTTCCAAGGCTTTGCAATTCTTCGATTCACGAGGTACACCGACAAGGGCTAACTCGATAGTGTCATGTTTAATATCATTGAAGCCACGGCTGATGAGAGAGTATGTACACTGTATGAATGAGGTATGCGAGACGGGTAAAAATGGCGTAGATAAATCGAGCAAGCGGTGGTTACACCGTAGTCTCTCCGAGGTTCGAACGCGGTCATTCTAAATCAAGTCAGAATGTAGGTGTCTTTTCCGATAAAAATATTCAAGAAGATGTTACCAAAGCTATATTTTTTCTTATACGTGGATACATTATTTACGAAATGAGTTAAAAATGACCGGAAGCGTTAAAAATAAAGTAAAAGAAAAACAGGTTTTTTTATCAATCCGACAGTGTAAAGCTTAAAAACACCAAGGCTTCATGGAAAATATGAAAAACAATTTTGAAAAAGTAATAATCCGAAAATACAAATACAGATTTATATAGTCCGCTAAACCTGCCTATATTATTAGGCTTTTTTAATTTTTTTTGTCTAATATATATATTAGGCAAAAAAAAAATTGAAAAAGACTAATTATATAGGCAGGTTTAGCGGACTAAGGTTTATACTGAAAAGAAATCAACTTGTTTGTTTTCATTTGTTTCTAAATAGTTAAAACATATCTTACACATGCATTGTGTGTTTTAGAGTAGCGTTCAGGAAAAACACCATCAAAAGAGGAAGAGGGGTTACGTATGTCATCTACGGACTTGAGAAAACACATAACTTGGTAACCGCATCAAGAACCACAACCGAGGTGGTCCGAGTGCTAAACAATTACCAGATTACTGGATAGTGAAGACAGAGGTACTTCAGAATGACTCAATACAGATGCATGCTTCTGTTGCCGGTAGCTTTTCCGCTGAGGCGGTAGATGAAACAGATTATCTAACGAATCAAAATTCTTTCTGCAAGGCTGTTTGTTTTTATTTAGATTCCATACACTTTCTTGATCAGACACTAATTAATTAATTGAAGCAATACCCCATAAACATTTGCCTTTGACATTTTCTTTGGCCTTTCCGTTTCAAAACGAGATTTGAGTACGTTAGTCGATGTTTTTGCAAGCAGCATCGTTTCCGTATCCCACTATCTCCCAGAGTTCATTGCGGTCCCTCATTCAAATGAGTCCAAGGGAAGGTAACTCGTATCCGTGAGCAACTTTTGCTAATTTTCTAAAAATAGTTTTCAACTTTCGATGCCTGTCTAGAACTTGAACGAACTACTTTGGGTCGATTGCTTCGTTCGTCCCAGTAAGGGAATTAGCAATTTGCGCTGACTTGTTCGTGCAATTTGACCCGATCGTCTGAAAGCGAAACCAGATTCGATTGCGGTTTTGTAGCGCTAAATATTCGTGAGGTTTGGTCTGATCATCCGTACATCCTTAATTCGAATCGACCTTCAGTAAGCGATTTTGTAACGTTGGCTAAAGCCAGAAGTTGATCTTGGCATCTTCCATATAAATGTCGTTTGTTATAACCGAAGCACAAGAATCTGGCAAGAATTTCTAACCAACAGTATTTATATATATATAATCTATATTAGATACAGTGGATGTGGCGCAGTGGTAGAAGGCGCAGGTATGTTTGGCTAGGCAATTGGGTGCCGTAGATCGTGAGTTCGAGCCCCGGATAGGGCACGAGTCAATAAATTGTCCTGCTTTGTTAAATTGTGTTTCTTTAATATGTACTATAATATATATATATAATATATATATATATCAATACTGTTGGTTAGAAATTCGTGCCAGGTCCCTGTGGTAGCTGCAGTTCTGACTGACCAGACCAGAGCCGTTCTGACCATACACCATACTAACATACTAAGGGTTGTCCGTTACACCGTTCCAACGGAATTCTACTACTCAGCTGTTTTCGGCACCACGCATAGATAATTCGTCTAACAATAGATAAACATCTTCGCTACTGTCTCTGTAGCTCGTTTAGACAATACAATATGACGGCAAACATCGGAGCGATGCCAAGCCATAACAAAAAACCTATCTAACATTGACCGTAGTTGCAAGGGGGAGATATGTTCTTAGAAGACAAGCTCACAGGCACATAAGCATTTTTAAAAAAGGTTTCGAAAAGTGTAAGGGATGTTGGAAATTCATATCCTTACTAACACCCCTGTTCGATAATACTTTTTAAGACAAATTGTTTAAATGCATGTGAGTGTAGGCAGACTTGGTGAAAAGCCTTTGCGGAGAAGGATTTTTTTGTCCTTTGTAGACAAACTTAGTGAAGAGTTCTGACATTGGCCATTGTGGAGAGGGAGAGCTTTGTCCTTTTTAGGCAAACTTAGTGAAGAGTTCTGACATTGACCTTTGTGGAGAGGGAGGGGACTTTGTCCTTTGTAGACAAACTTAGTGAAGAGTTCTGATATTGACCTTTGTGGAGAGGGAGGGGGCTTTGTCCTTTGTAGACAAACTTAGTGAAGAGTTCTGACATTGGCTTTTGTGGAGAGGGAGGGGGCTTTGTCCTTTGTAGACAAACTTAGTGAAGAGTTCTGATATTGACCTTTGTGGAGAGGGAGGGGGCTTTGTCCTTTGTAGACAAACTTAGTGAAGAGTTCTGACATTGGCCTTTGTGGAGAGGGAGGGGGCTTTGTCCTTTGTAGACAAACTTAGTGAAGAGTTCTGACATTGACCTTTGTGGAGAGGGAGGGGGCTTTGTCCTTTGTAGACAAACTTAGTGAAGAGTTCTGACATTGGCCTTTTTGGAGAGGGAGGGGGCTTTGTCCTTTGTAGACAAACTTAGTGAAGAGTTCTGACATTGGCCTTTGTGGAGAGGGAGGGGGCTTTGTCCTTTGTAGACAAACTTAGTGAAGAGTTCTGACATTGGCCTTTGTGGAGAGGGAGGGGACTTTGTCCTTTGTAGACAAACTTAGTGAAGAGTTCTGACATTGGCCTTTGTGGAGAGGGAGGGGACTTTGTCCTTTGTAGGTAAACTTAGTGAAGAGTTCTGACATTGACCTTTGTGGATAGGGAGGGGGCTTTGTCCTTTGAAGACAAATTTAGTGAAGAGTTCTGACATTGGCCTTTGTGGAGAGGGAGGGGGCTTTGTCCTTTGTAGGTAAACTTAGTGAAGAGTTCTGACATTGGCCTTTGTGGAGAGGGAGGGGGCTTTGTCCTTTGTAGGTAAACTTAGTGAAGAGTTCTGACATTGGCCTTTGTGGAGAGGGAGGGGGCTTTGTCCTTTGTAGGTAAACTTAGTGAAGAGTTCTGACATTGGCCTTTGTGGAGAGGGAGGGGGCTTTGTCCTTTGTAGGTAAACTTAGTGAAGAGTTCTGACATTGGCCTTTGTGGAGAGGGAGGGGGCTTTGTCCTTTGTAGGTAAACTTAGTGAAGAGTTCTGACATTGACCTTTGTGGAGAGGGAGGGGGCTTTGTCCTTTGTAGGTAAACTTATTGAAGAGTTCTGACATTGATCTTTGTGGAGAGGAAGGGGGCTTTGTCCTTTGAAGACAAACTTAGTGAAGAGTTCTGACATTGATCTTTGTGGAGAGGGAGGAGACTTTGTCCTTTGTAGGTAAACTTATTGAAGGGTTCTGACATTGATCTTTGTGGAGAGGAAGGGGGCTTTTTCCTTTGAAGACAAACTTAGTGAAGAGTTCTGACATTGGACATTGTGGATAGGGAGTGGGCTTTGTCCTTTGTAGGCAAACTTAGTGAAAAGTTCTGACATTGACCTTTTTGGATAGGGTGGGGGCTTTGTCTTTTGCAGGCAAACTTAGTGAAGAGTTCTGACATTGGCCTTTGTGGAGAGGGAAAGGGCTTTGTCTTTTGTAGGTAAACTTAGTGAAGAGTTCTGACATTGACCTTTGTGGAGAGGGGGGGGGGCTTTGTCCTTTGTAGGTAAACTTAGTGAAGAGTTCTGACATTGACCTTTGTGGAGAGGGAGGGGGCTTTGTCCTTTGAAGACAAACTTAGTGAAGAGTTCTGACATTGATCTTTGTGGAGAGGGAGGAGACTTTGTCCTTTGTAGGTAAACTTATTGAAGGGTTCTGACATTGATCTTTGTGGAGAGGAAGGGGGCTTTTTCCTTTGAAGACAAACTTAGTGAAGAGTTCTGACATTGGACATTTTGGATAGGGAGTGGGCTTTGTCCTTTGTAGGCAAACTTAGTGAAAAGTTCTGACATTGACCTTTTTGGATAGGGTGGGGGCTTTGTCTTTTGCAGGCAAACTTAGTGAAGAGTTCTGACATTGGCCTTTGTGGAGAGGGAAGGGGCTTTGTCTTTTGTAGGTAAACTTAGTGAAGAGTTCTGACATTGACCTTTGTGGAGAGGGGGGGGGGGGGCTTTGTCCTTTGTAGGTAAACTTAGTGAAGAGTTCTGACATTGACCTTTGTGGAGACAGAGAGGTTTAGATTAAAGAAGTGCGTTTATTATTTTGGATTCCCTTACCCGCGAAAGTCACCCTCATCAATCATGTCTTTGCTTGTAGACGGTATCTATCGCCTATCCAGCTGAATAGTAAAGAGAATGATTTCATGTCTTTTAACACAAGATGGATCATTGTAAACATGATACCAAACAGTTTATCAGAAAGTAACAAAAAAAAACCCACAAAAAAGCACTTCCTCTGATGGTTTCGATGTATCATAGTGCTACTCTGACCCTGTTAACTGTCAGTGATTTGTAATGGTGTATTGGATGTATTTCTCCGAGTTGTACTTCATGATATTTTCTTTTTCGTTCGAATATTTGTTTCGCGTCGGAAGTACAGATTCTCGCAAATAGTTGTTTCACTACAAGTGTCGTCAATCTCTGTCCATACATGAAAGTTTCAAAACTAATTTCATAAAAAGTACATTTTAATAAATTTTGTCCTGAAGGTAGGGCGGTAGAATTGTGCTTGCTGTCCCATTGTAAGATCGTAAAGGCGACTTAAGATTGGAACTTATCTTTCTCTTCTTTCTTACTGACTTCTCTTCCTAACGTCTCCCTTGACACCAGCTCACATTTGACCTTGAGTTGAGCTCTCGCCCCTGCGAGGAAGGCTCTGTGTTCTATAGAGGTAGGACGATTGGTTTACCAGTATAATGTGACCGAGTGAGGTGTGCTGTTCGGTGTCTCTGACGGTATGGTTCAGTGAGATAGCACTATAATAAGGATATGAGTTCCAACTATCATCAATAGAATATACCGCAGCCTCCCAAAACTTGCAGACATTTACGCTCGCAAAACATAATACAGAAGACAGTAACGTAATAATGACCTTGTCTGTTAAATATGACGCTAACCAACAAACAAACAAACTAAAATATTAGAAAATCGTTTATGCCATGTTTCTTGGCATTGAGCATCGCCAGTTACACATCTGACCATCATCCACTTTCGCGTCTGAGAACAGAACGTTTGTAGTTTTTTTCCCTTGTTCCCGAGGGTGAAAGAAAGAAAATGACCCGTTTTGAAGTATATTAAAGTGCACTGACATTGTTGGGAAATATCATCATATGAGCAGTATATTTATCATAAATGATATCTAATAATCACTACATAGTGTACATGTGAAACAAAGGTATTATTATGAACCGTTATGATGAGTAAACAGAGATATTTCTGTAGTAATGAGTAAACAATGATATTATTATGATCCAGGAGTAAACAGACAGGATTACATTCCTACTACATATGTCAGTGGTTGACATGCTGTATTGAACACGTAGATCTATTTTTACGTCAGCGCGTGTGTATGTACAAGTTCCTACTTCTGACCGCGCGTGCACTGCACCTTCCAGATATACGTGATTGTTTATGATACACTGTGACACTTATGTATTGGCTTGGTACTTATCATGCGCCTGGGTTCAGGGTACCTTCTGTTGTATCCTCAATTCTCCTCTCCATCCCCTTCCCCTCCCCCATCCCCAGCACCCCTCCCCACCCCCATCACCACTCTCTCAGCCCTTCTCTTGAAGACAATATTCCATTGCCCATGAAGGATTATTAGCTCACCCTACAGCTAATTCCATATCATGTCCCTATACTTAGCAAGATAAATAGTTTTCTAAGGATAATTGTGTAAGCATTATGCATGCTATAACAATGAAGTTATGCATACATCGCCCCTTCCCATCTCCAACATCTCTCGCACCCCCTCTCATCGCCTATTGACTTCCATCCTTGTCCCAATCGGCTTTGTCCCACCCATCTTGCTCTCGCCATTTTGCCCCCACCATCATGCCCTACCCATCCTGCGGCCATCGCCATCTTCTCAGACCCATCAGTATATTTGATGAACATCTGGAGACCCCTACTCCACCCATATTGGTACTACTCAAAGTAAAGCCCCACCCTTCCTCTTCCTTTCCTCAGAGTGCCCCCCTTTCCCAAGAGTGTCCCATGGGACGAATTTAATATATATATACACCTGTGACGAGTATATACCCAGTATAACCCCCTCCCTCTTCCTCACCATCCCATGGCACTTACTATATATACCTATAGTATTTACCGAGAGTATTTATATGACGTGCTGTGACAGATATGCTAGAACTGTAGGGTCTGACGTTTCTTACCCAACCCCCCTCCATCCCCTCCCCCTGCCGTACCCCTTCTGTATCAGTACGTAGCTATGTATTGCCCCGTAAGTCATGATTCATCTAACCGCAAGTACTCTTAGTACAAGATGTATATTCTATAAGTAATCGCAGACTATCATTCTGCGGTGAGGTATACTTAATATTGTTATACAGAACGGATCGGGAAATAAGTTGAATTCTGAATGCAATTTGCAGCTTCATCCTCGCCCAAAACTAGAATTTGCTCTATCGCTTATTGGCACTTTAGACGAACCACGGTCAAATGAAATCCATGTGTATTCTCGTTACTAGTGCGAACAATGCTTCAGATACATGAAGGCACGGTACCCTCTCATGTACCATACAGTTACATGTACATGAAGTGAGGATGACATCTTGGCATTATACAAAGTTATCTATATCTAGAAACAGTTCCTTTTAACATGAATTACGCACGAGTCCTGAAAGTTACGATAGTACTAAATCCATCAGAATTCTTGTTTATTGTGAAAACTGTGGGAAAAGGTCCTGACTAAGTCGACGTTTTTCATGAATAACCCTGCGTTTTGATAGCACGTAAAGTCAATTCAAATCAAGTGTTTCGATAGGCATAGAAAATAAAGGAAATTTTATCATAAACTGTCGCCTTTTCTTTCAAAAATAATTTTGTGCATTCGGCAACTTTTAGCTTAAGAAATACTTCAAGAACACTTAAAAGTTGCCTTCAGTGAAAATTGTAGTAATAGTCTTCTTGTAATATTATTATAAATAGTTGTCACTCTTGATGAATCGGAAACTATACTGTGCCTAAATGACGGAAAATATTTGAAGTTTACGGAAAGTTCCGATATTTCCCGATTGTTGTAATTGCAGGAGTTTTGCTTCTAACGAACGATTGTGGTGAGAGAAATACAATCTAGCTAACACCAGTTTTGAAGTGCAAGGATTTGTTAGGTATTTGGCATATCCAACAAGCAAACAGATCTTGTGGTATGATTACTTAGCACGAAGCCAAACTGTATACACGGAACCCATCACAAAGTGTCTCGGATTTCTTACAAAAGGCCCATTGAGTCTGTCTATGCAGGTTGTAACAATGAGCAGGATTTGATGATACATCTTATGGAATGTATGGTTGTTGCTATTTAGTGAAAGCCAAGAAAAAATAAACAGACGTTTCCAAGAAATAAAAGAATGACGTGAGACAATAGAGCAAAACGAACAACAATACTGCAACCGGAAGTGGAAGGTGCCCCAAAATAATATGTTTACCAATTTAAAACAATAACAGGTGAATTCATATTTTTTTACTTACGAAAGTTGTTTCAATGCGCTATTATGGCCATGCGCCAAAAGCAAAACAACGTCTTTATTATTTATTTCTTTGATTTATCTAGTGTTTTTGAAATCATATACCGTATAACTGAGTTTTTTTAGCTAATGTCTAATTTTTGCTATTTTCACCATAACATAGCTTTGTGATATATAAACGGGCGAATTTTAGGTGAACAGTTAAAGATGCTCCACCGCTGACAAATGGTATTTTTTCACTATCAAAAACAGGAGCAGACAATTAAGTATTTTTATTCAGTTACAAAAGTTACTCACTTTACACCAATACCACCATTGAAAAGTTTGAGCTTCTAATTTCACTTTAAGTTAAAAATATGAAAAATAATTAATTGCATCCCGAAAAAATTAAGTGGCACTATATCCTATATAGAATGAAGTACTGATTGCGCATGCACCAAAGGCAAAATAAATTATTCTATATTATTTTTTGTGTTAATTAGCGATATATATAAACGATTAAACACCCTTTATTGTTCAAATGATGAATGCCATTTATGCCCTGGCGGCGGTGGAGCATCTTTAAGTATCATGATTAAAAAAATTTAATTGCCCAAATTATCGATTTATTAACAATGTGTTAGTAGTACTAGACCAATATTGCGTAATTAGCTGGTCAACAGTCTCCAGAATAAATAATAAAGTTAGATTTTCAGAGAAATCCAAACACGTGCTCCAATTCTAAGATAGAAGATTTCACGCCCCCGCCAATACACAGCGTCAGTCTAACAAACTATTCAGCGTTAATCAGTTTCTCGTTAACCGCGAACTATACACCAGTCGACAATGCCACAGAGAGAGGGGAACAGAACAGAGAGAAGAAAAAAATGAAGAAAAATGTCATGAAAAAAATGCCTGGAACAAGCGCCTACCAGATTACATTCATACCAATACGGCTGTGAAGTTTCATCTCGCGAGAGTTGTGTTCGAGAACAGGGGAGGTATTGTATGTGTATGGACTGTGTATTATGGGATGTGGTTCCCTCTGTTATCTGTTATAAAAATGGTAAAACATGGAATAGCAGAAATGTTAGAGATAAACAAGTTTTAAAAAATAATGCTGAGTCCATATGGACACGAAAGGCTCCGAAGATAAGTCAACCAAGATAAAACAAAAGGTTAAATGACAAGATTAACCAGTTATGTGAACGTTTTGCTTTTTTTTTTTTTTTTTTTTTTTTTGTTGTTGTTGTTGTTGTTGTTGTAAATCAACAATGGTACTTCAGGCTATAATATACAAAACTTAAACAAGCATTTACATTCCTGTATATCGCCATTGCATTTGCATTGAATAAAATTACGAAAGCTTTAGACATGCTAGAATCGGAGGGGGGGGGGGGGGGGGGGTAATAAAAAATGATGCGGAGGAAGAGAACGTCTGTCTTTCCAAAAGGGAAACACCAAACCCAACAATGCAAAAAGGTAAAACCATTCACTACCCAAGTTAAAAACTGCTACAATGGTTTTTTCCCCCAAATACATGGTATATGACAAACATAGCTGTTTCAAAGTCTCTGTCTTCATTCGTACGTAAGTACAAAGCATATTTTGGCACGTGTATACAGTTTCCGACAACTTGGCATTTCTGCAACATAGCATAATCTCCACTTTGTTAGAAAAACGAAATCGTCAGCTACACAGCGATACTTAGTGTTCTTTAATTGTCTCCCCTTGCCAGGCTATCCGAGCAATGCCTATTTCAACTCTGGTCACCAACAGCAAACTACATCAATATGTACAACGTATGTAGATTTCAAGGTCGAATGGAGGTTAAGGTTACATGCAACTACTTTAAGTTCATGTAATGTTCACACCAGATGCCAGGAAACCCTTTCTTAAGAAAGCGAATACAATTTGTGCAGCTTTTCTGTGGAAAGTGGAATCGTTGTTGCGTAATTGAATGATAATTTGCCTGTGATAAGATGTTTTCGACATTTGTTGGGTTCGCTTCGTATTTCAAAGTATGACAACATGAAATTGACATAGCAGTCACTGATTATCAGATAATACCAGATTCTAGAACTCTACAGCTCTCTACGTGTCTGCCAACTGGTACCTATACCTGGAATACCCGACTGTGGCCACCGGGGTCTTGGACTATGCATTCGGTTAGCACTCTCTGTTTCTCAGACGGTTTCCGGTTTCTGTGACCTTGGGCGGAATGGTATGGAAACTCTTTGGTTACCAATTTCTTGGATTTTGTATTACCGATGTTTCCAATTCCGTCCCAGGTTTTATCGGTTTATTGACGAAATACACCGAGGAAGGGCTACCAAGTTTGTTCAAATCGATGACCTTGAACATCACTTAGGTCACTTGGGTCATATATATATATATATATATACTTTGTTATTTGTATTTTTTTCTTGTAACGAGAAGATTATTATATCTGGTATTAACTCAGATCATGTGCCGTTGATTTATCATGCTCATCTTCAGTAAATAATATTTATTATCATCATTGATCATGCCGCCAGGATCATGGGCTATCAATTGCGCCCATATTCGTTCACATGAATGACCTTGACCTTCATTAAAGTTCTTAACAGGGAACAAATGGGCTTAAATCTTTATACAACTTTCCCATAAGGCAATATGGCCATGCCTGAATAATGGATCATGTGCTAAGTGCCAGGTAGTTTATTCAAATCGACTTCTCTGATAGAGTCAAAGGACCAGTTACCTGGCATTTGGTATGTAGCACACTAGTATAAAGGGCAACAGAATTATTAAAAAAATGACCTTTGCCTTTCATCAAGGAAATAGGGGTTCAAATAGGTCAAAACCTACAGATCTGATATTGGGTTTATTGCATACTGGAATAACGAGCTTCATGATTGTAAATTCAAGGTAACATGGGTCAAACAGGCTTTACGCCTTGAAATGACTTCTCGAGATTTTGATAGAGCCCCATAGGCCTGATGTTAGATATGAAGCATGCTGAGATAAAGTGCTACCAATTTGTTCAAATGCATGACCTTGACCTTCATGCAATATTCAATGGGGACATATAACCAAAAAACTTAGAATGACTCTCCACATTGCATAAGAGGACCAGCGACCTCCTGCATAGTCTGTAGCATGCTGGGATAAAGGGTTTTAAATGTTTATTCGAATGAATGGCCTTGACCATTTTTCAAGGTGACAAGGGGTCAAACAGTCTAAAACCCTTAATTGAAGTGTAATTCTTCTCATTAAGCAAGCTGTTTAAAACCTTATATCTGGTCTATAGCATGCTGGCATGAAAGGAAAAGCTTGGCAGATTGAAGGTCGTTATCTGGTTATCGCGTGTATAGAGACTTCAAGAGGACAACGCTACTGTCTGTGATAATACTTCATCTATAAACTAAAATATCACCAAACAGTGAAATTCATAACAAATGGTATATTATATATTTACTTGTATGTCGAGATAAGTAAATCGTATATCGCACTACATCGCCAGAACTGCCCCCAATAAACAAATTGGACGTTTTCATTGCTACGTTATCAAAACTTTTGGATGCAATTAAGATAGTAGGGTTTCCGATACCGGTCGGAATACTTGTGCTATTCGCTATAGGCGTATTCCACTGTGTTTGACAGTTTGACTTCTATCTTTAATCTACTGTATGATATCGATCACACATCTGACGTCATAGAAAGTGAAACGAACAGCACCCCTCTGTATCAGTAGTCGGTGACCTTGAACTTGTTGTGACCGATAGGTACAATATCACCAGTTTCAACAATCTAGAGCTACCAGAGTTACCATTCTTGACACTCAGTTGAACAGAAGGGATAACAATGGACTGTGGGGGAGAGATTTTCAAACGTGCATTTCTGATATAAAAATGGCACCAATCCATTTCAAACCGAAATGTTGTCGTGGCCAGAGGACTCTATTTACTGTGGGTGGGAAAACGCATGAACAATAAAAAAATTATTGCTTGCGAATGCAAAACTGTTGCACGTGAACGCAATACTACTGCATGTGAACGCAATGCTATTGCATGTGAACTTAATACCTTTGCTAACGACTATTCTGCTGATGCAACTATTCAGTCACAACTAATCTGACTGTCATAGTATCCTTTAAAGATGCTCCACCGCCGACAGAGCATAAATGATATTCATCATTTGAACAATAATTGGTGTTTAATCGTGTATATATATGTCTAATTAACACAAAAAAAAAATGAAAAAGATTATGTTGCCTTTGGTGCAGGCGCAATCAGTACTTAATTCCATATAGGATATAGTGTCATGGAATTTTTTCGGGATGCAATTAATTATTTTTCATATCTTTAACTTGAAGTAGAATTAGAAGCTGAAACTTCTCAATGTTGGTAATGGTGTAAAGTAAGTAACTTTTGTAACTGAAGAAAAATACTAAATCGTCTGCTCCTGTTTTTGATAGTGAAAAAATACTATTTGTCAGCGGTGGAGCATCTTTAATTATTCCATATAATATACAAGAATAATTTTCCTTATTAGGTCTCCAATGCTATTGGAATTAGAACTGTAAGTTTGGCTAAAGGGATACAAGATAGGTCATTGTGTCATTTATCCAAATTAGGTAACTGTGGCCAATATCTTATTCTTTTATCTACATCAAAGGAAAGATTGATGTGGTCTTTTTTACATTCTTAAAGCTATTTTTACTATACCATGAAAAAAAGCTTTTTAATGTTCATCTCCTGTCAGCGGAGCCTTTTTATATAGAATGTCTATCGATTCAACTAGCTTGGGCAATGTGGCATACATCAAAATTAGGCCACTGTGACCTACTTTTTTACATTTAATATAAATGGATTGCAGGTGGGTTTTTTTTCATTCTCATTTACCAGAATTACACCCCTTCATTTCACTCGGTCAGAATAGTTTCCCATGCGAAATATGATTTTCTTGCACTGACCATAACTGCAGTTTAAATCGCACTTTAAGGTCAACGCGGTACACGGTATATGTAACGTTATAATGTATCTACATGGTATTGTACATTTTATCGATACAATACGACCGCCTGTTAAACATAAGCCTTTAAGATGACTCAGGACTGTACATTCTCTTGTTCCCGAGTAATACTCGCCACAATGTGTACACATGAATGTATTTGTCATTCAAACTTGTACAGTTAAAATCACGACATTTTACTAATCATTTCGATAGCATTTAACGGGCACACACTGAATCTCAATACATCCTGTGTTATTGACAAATACATACTGTCCTGCAACTAGCCAGAAAATGGATCATTGTGTATTAACATTAATTTTACATATATGTCTATTGAGAGACGTTGCATGACACCATTACGTCACGTGCACATTAACCGAGTACTTTTTTCTGCGCCTGACCGAGGAATCGAACCGATTGTCGACGAATCTCGATTGGTAATTTCTGTTATTTTCGGTCCACAATAGTGGGAATTCACGATTTTATCAGACACGGAATCATTTTCCCCCATGTTATCTAGAAAAACACACAGAGTTAGAAAACAGAAACTAAATGTGCAAACATTTTTCACAAACATATGGAATAAAAAAAAAACATCAAAGAATTTACTTATTTTCGAAGCCTAAACTAAAAATGGGGTCAAAATTATAAAAATGGGCGTTTACTTAACCGAAACCGCTTTTGTCAATTTAGGATTCAGACGGTGATTCATGATGCAGAAAAACTGTGATTTCAACGTATGACATTAACGACCTAAATATAGGGGAGAACAATATGCTTGTTAGCTTGCGACTCGATAAAACAATAAAAATTTTGTCTTTAAAGCCTAAATCTTAACATTCTGAACAAAAATACTAATGTATTGTTCCTCCATATAGTCACTAAAAAGGCCCAAAAGCGAAGTTAGGTTATTTAATTTTGCGTTTGTAGCAGTATAAAAATTTGAAATGTTTTGTCAAGTTGACCATTGCATTGTATCATGATAAAATATGCAATGTTACGTTATGCGACAAGGGTAAAAAGTATTTTCTAACACTTAGCGTGCAACCTGCAATTTGTCAAAATATTCTTAAAATCGTTTTTCACTTAATCATGATATTTACAAGCTGCTCGTAAGAAACAGATATAAAATCCTACTCGTAAGAAACTGCTATTATATCCGTTTATATATTTTTACTATGCGACCCAGTGATATTGTACTAACTTTAGATTGTTATCCATCAATCAAAGATACTATCGACTGTTATAAATAGCTTAAGTTTGAGTACAGTAATATCATTAATGTAATCAGATAAATTACGATACATTATACTAATTAATGAATATTAAATTATTATTTCACTCGCATCTGTTCCGGCAAAAAATACGGAAACAGTATCGCCTCGCCAAGCTTTAAAAATGGAAAAAATAGTTACAAATGTTGATGCATTTATTACTTTATCGATAAATATATATATATATATAAATAATATAACCGTTGAAACCCTAAATGTTTCCGGTAAAATACATAAAATTAAGGTGTTTTGTCTTACCAATATAGTGCTGGTTGATTATCAATCGAATTGTGTTAGAACTATTCGATCATAGCTAGTGAAATTTTATTAGCCCCGGTGGTGGTGATGTTTGCGTACGTCGTCGCGACATCACTCTCGTTAATACGCTTGATAAAAGTGTATCGGAGACACGATGCTGTTAAACGTTTTCCAGTATCCGCATTATGACAACATGACGTCATCGAATCCGATGCACCCAAATGATCATATCACCATGCTTCCACAAAAGGAAGCGTGACCTTAGCGATTATTTCACGAACGGTGTTCTTGAAGAAACAATTTCAATCATTAAATGTAATTCGATAAATCAATCATTTATGCTACTGTTTATGAACACCATAATCTCCGGTAATATTTAACAATGACCATTTATAGTTGTAGATGATTTTAGCCTAAGTCATAACGCTTCTAATGAAACTGGAGTGGCACAAAAGCTAACGTCATATGGCGGCGGTGTGTACAGATGACGGAATGGCACAAAAGCTAACGTCATATGGCGGCGGTGTGTACAGATGACGGAATGGCACAAAACCTAACGTCATATGACGGCAGTGTGTACAGATGAAACTGGAGTGGCACAAAAGCTAACGTCATATGGCGGCGGTGTGTACAGATGACGGAATGGCACAAAAGCTAACGTCATATGACGGCGGTGTGTACAGATGACGGAATGGCACAAAAGCTAACGTCATATGACGGCGGTGTGTACAGTTGATGGAACGGCACAAAAGCCAACGTTATATGACGGCGGTGTGTACAGATGATGATATGGCACAAAAGCTAACGTAATATGACGCCGGTGTGTGCAGACGAAGAAATGGCTTAAAAGTTAACGTCATATGACGGCGGTGTTTACAGATGACGGAATGGCACAAAACCTAACGTCATATGATGCCGGTGTGTACAGACGAAGAAATGGCTTAAAAGGCGGTGTATACAGATGATGGAGTGACACAAAAGCTAACGTCATATGACGGCGGTGTGTACAGTTGATGGAGCGGCACAAAAGCTAACGTTATATGACGGCGGTATGTACAGATGATGGAATGGCACAAAAGCTAACGTCATAATTTATGACAGCGGTATTACCAGATGATGCAATGGCACAAAAGTTAACGTCATATGACGGCGGTGTGTTCAGATGACGGAATGGCACAAAAGCTTAATATCTAGTTTATGCATATAGAAGGGACAAGTTTTGAGCCGTACAAAATCAAAGGTCGTTTGACGACGGTACAACCAAAACAAATATGACCACATTGCATTTTTTACGTTAACACCGAAATTAAGTTGTTATGCAAGTTAATAGACAGAGAGAAAACGTCATACAAATGCGATGAATAAACGCCTTATAATAAATATTATAAGACTGCTTCACATTTACATTGTATAAGCGTCCTTAAGCCTGCTCATTGGTTGCAAAAAATCTCCATTTCACTTGCAAAAAATCTCCATTTTGCCTTGAACAATATACGTAAAACAAATTCCATTCCAATACACAAGCACAGTATACTTATTTTCCTTAAATTTCAGAAATATGTTTGCAAGTATTCATGGATATTCGGAAAAATATCAAAATTATGGCATTTTTCCATATCAAGCATGCCTTAATTAGTTCTTACCTTAACATATATAGTTCATCTTGTGTCTGCTCCGAACTCAGCCTCTGAATCTGAATGCGCCAAAAGTATAAATAATCCCGTGAAGATAGACACACGACATCCTGTACACAGAATTACACATGCATCTCCTCAACTTAACAAAATTCCGGAAAAAATGTAGGTTAAGAAAAAAAATCCGTGGTACGTAAATATCCTGTTAAGTATACAATCGGTCGGCTAAACCCATTCCTCCCCAACTGGTTACGTATGTGTATTGGCCGATTGTCATCCGAGCTGCTATTTATGTAATTTAAAGTTTCTCTCGGAGGGTTTCAATAACGGGCGTCATGCTAGAGTTAACACGTATTACAACTGTACAGGTATATCTACATACCTGTGTAAGTTTGACATGCCGGTGGAAATGGAGATTTGATCATCAAAGATGATCACCGGCTCGCCCCACACAATGAGTCTTTATCCGTCGTCTATTTAAGTCGGATGCCACTGAGGCATTGTCAGCTTGGGACAACTTTTTTTAGACGACAATGACGACGATCATGATAATGGCGCCGCTAAAGACACCGACGACGACGATGGTGGTGGTAATGATGATGATGATGTTATGATAATGATGATGATGATGATGATGATGATTACGACAATGACAGCGAGGAGGTTTGTATTTTTTTTTTTTTTTTTTTTTTTTTTTGAGGGAGTGGTGTGTAATATTTGTACATGAAGTTCGAATTTAAGGAGATTTTTCAAAATGTATAACACAAAACACTAACTTCATGTCGACTCCTAAAAATAATGAAATTAAACAAATATTTAAAACTGTGTCACAGAATCTATTACCTGCCAATCAAAATCGCATGAAATTTCTCCCCCAGCGCCAACATCCAATCAAATTTTGGTTCTTGTTGGGCATGCGCTGAAAATTTGGTGAAATATTTCGTGTCGTCTGCAAAAACCACGGCCATATTTGAAAGTTTTGAATTGCCAACGTTTCAACGAGAAGACGAACAAATATTGAAGGTCCAAAACGTCATGGAATGGAAAACTTATTGTAAGTATAAAGACAAAAATCAACAAAGTTAAGAAATTACAAGGTGAAGTATCCTTTTGAGGTAATAATTGAAACGCCCCTTTCATATAGATTTTCATTACAACCGGAATGTTCCGCTAAATTGCAATACAAAGTTGTCATAGCGCGATATGTGTTTGTAAAGCTTTAAAATATTTTGTAATTAACATTGCATATTTTAAGCAATTCTACAGCCAAATAGATTTTATTCTATGGGAATAAATCTCTCTGCTGTGCATTTTGTGGACCCATTCCCAATGTTGAAAATAAGAATTACAACGTTCCGTCCCAAACCTGGTAAGCCCCGAACGCATTGCTTACACCACAAATGCTTTGTTCCAATGTCCATATTGCACTCTCAGCGCTTAAAATTCAATACAATCCAAATGTTATTTCGCCAAAAGTTAAACAATTAATTTTGTACTGAAAATCAATCGTTTTGTTTAGTTCAATGAGCTCTTTACAACGGATACATTTTAATCCAAACTAATCTTCAGAAAAAATGCTAAATGAAAAAGGCTAAGGTTTGAGACAATGTCGTCGGAAAAGCTATCCCTATCGTCTCAAATTTCACATCCCGAAATGCGCATTGCCTGTCAATTAAAATCGCGTTGATATTATTACTTAAATGCCAACATCCAAAAAGATTTTGATTCCTGATGGGCAAGCGCTAATATTGGAAAAAACTTTTAAACTTAATTATCCAAAAGGACGAACAAACGTGAAAATTTTGAATGACTGAAGTTTTAACGAGCAGACGACAAATGATTTAGTTCCAAAACGCCATGGAAATTTTTCAGCTGATTGTAAGTATATAGTTGTCTACATTCCGATGATATAAATGGAGTACCTTGCAACTCACTCGAGATGAAACCTTCTTTCCTTGCGAGATTGTATTGAAAAGTTGTCATTCCACCGCTATCGAACTTTTCAACGGATTCGGGTTCGTTTCATGATTGTATTTCTTAATAATAACATTTTGGAGTAACATTGCACATTAAGCGATCAATAGTATTCTTTAATTTCGATTTCAGGCAAATATTCATATACAAAGAACTTATTTCTTTAATACAAAATGATTTACTGTGAACATATAGACGCACAGTAAACCATTTCATTTTTCGCGGAACTCAGATTCAAATGTTTCTGGAACAAGAGGCCTAATGGGCCATAACGGTCATTTAGCTTTTAATACAATATAAAGCAGAACTGAAATACACAGTAAGTCGTTGACAGATTGCAGCATAATTGATTATTGTGTCACCTTGAATGAAGGTCAAAGTCATTCATTTGAACAAACTTGGTTGTCCTTCATCCAAGCGTGCTACAGATTTCAGTGACCGATTTTTGTTCTGAAAATCAATCGTTTTGTTCAGTTAAATGAGCTTAGATACAACGAATAATTTATATTCCTGTCTTAACAGCACTAAATGGTTAGACGACCTATTGTCATCGTCAGTCTTGGTGCGCTGTCCGCCGTGCGTACATTTTTCATTCAAACGACTTCTTCTCAATAACCGAAAGTCACGGGGTACTGATATGTGGCCTGTGACATGCTGGCATGAAGGTGTACCAGGTGTGTTCAAACGAATTACCTTGACCTTTGTTTAAGGTCACAGGGGGTCAAAATGGTTAAAATCTTTAAACTGCCTCTTGTGAATAATAAAGAGGCCTAGCGACCTGATATTGTGCCTGTGACATGCTGTGATGAAGGGCTATAAAATAGTTCAAACGAATGACCTTGACCTTCTTTCAAGGTCACTGGGGTGAAAATAGCTTAAATCTTTTAACGACTTCTTATGAGTAAATAAGAGGCGTAAAGACCTTATGTTGGGCCTGCGACATGCTGGGATTAAGGGCAACCTTTTTTTCTCAAAAGAATGACCTTGACATTCCTTCAAGGTCACACTGGTACAAATGGCTAAAATCTTTAAACAACTTCTTGTGAATAACTAAAAGCCCTAGAGATCTGATAATGAGCCTTTGATATGCTGGGATACCATGTTTGTTCAAATGAACTACCTTAACCTGAATTCAAGGTCACAGGGATCAAATAGGCTAACATCTTCAAACGATATACTGTGTACTTCAGTTCTACTATATGATGCATTGTCTAATTAATAGTCAGATGACCATTACAGCCCATTGTTTAACAACAGTATACACAGTGTTATGAATGCGCCATTGCCAGCAAAGCCCTTGATCGCAAAAATAAAGATATGAAATATTGGATACTTGAAAATATTTGTTTGTTTGATAAATTAAGTTTCTATTAACAGCAAAAGTCATGTCAGGACTACCCCCATGTATGTGGTGTGTAGCGTGTGGTGCATGTTTTGGGAGACTGCAGTATATTTGTGTTGTGTCTGCTTGTATAGTGGAACTCTTCATTTTTGGAGCTAAACTAGAAAATAAAGTAGTTTTAATACAGTATATATCTACAAATGAAAATCAGCCTCAATGTAGAACTTATTATACAGGCAATGTCAATTGAAGCTAAGACAAGAAATCCCAGAGGGATCTTGGCGCCCACCAAAGAATGAACTATATTTAATAATGGAAAGAGGGATCTTTTCTCTGCTTAACAAAATTCAAATATCAAAATCCAAGATGGCAACTTATTGGCTATCAGGTAGACTGATTGGTTCCAAATTGCAACCCCCAACTACAGCCCTAAGGGAACCTATATATGAAATTTAAGACAGATGCTTTTGGTACTCTGAGAAATAGCAGTAACAAACTTCAATAATCAAAATACAAGATGGCTGCTTGTCAGCCATCTTGTAGACTGATTGGTCCCAAAATGCAATTTCCACAACTAAGGCCCTAAGGGAACCTACATATCAAATTTCAGACAGATCTCTTCATTCCTTTCTGAGAAATAGCAATAACAAGAATTGTTAACAGACGCAAGGACAGACCATGGATGAAAAGCGATTTGAATAGCCCACCATCTGATGACGGTGGGTATGAAATATTGGAAAACTAATCTTTCGAATCTTATTATAATTTCAGTATGCTTTTAAGGAGAATTTGTGTTTCAAATAGAGCTGAAGTAAGAACAAACACAAGGTCAAAGGGTGCAATCTGCATAGGTTTATTTGTTTAAATGATAATAGAAAAAGACTCAGTTACATCAATACAACTGTGTATAAACTGGAACAACAATACACTGCTCTCTTTGGAATATGTACAAAAAAGCACAATCTACACGGTTTCTATGTACACAACAACAGCCAAAATCTCCTTCTGTAAGTCAGAAAGCATCATAGCATACACAGCCAAGAACGGACGAAAACAATATAAACACCCATCTCACAATGTATTTATAGAAATAACAGAAAGTGACATCACATTACAAATGTTCTTCACAGGAAGTGACGAACGGTACCCAAAAGGAAGTAGCGTCACAAATTTTACCATGGTTTTGTACAAATATACACTACAAAGTGACGTCACCACAGAAACACAGGAAATGATGTCATCATACATCACATGATAAAGTTATGTTACTATAGAAACATATATCACAAAGAAGTGACATCATAATAGCACTCTTCTCAGAAGTTAGTGGACTGTTTAGAGAAATATATACCAATATCTTATTCTCCATTTATCAACGTTTATGACCTCTGGAGAATGAGGTCAAGGTCATAAATAATACACTATACTGATTACTATGGTTACTGGTTAATTTCTGTACATGTTATCTCAATCAAATATAAAATGGTTTCTATTTAAGTAAAGAATAACTATCAATTTAATTTATATTTGAATTACTGTTCTTGTTAATATTTATCTTATTTTTGCAAAAAACAAATCAGTTGTATCAGTCATTTGTATCACCTTTTTTCTTTACATGTATTTAACTTCTTTGTTCAAATCACAGCTACAGTAGCTGCTATACTGATTTTAACAATTACATGTATACCGGTAGGTATAGTTTGAATGTGACTGGTTTAAGACAGAGAAGGAAACAAAATTCTGACAATTAAAGTAAGTTACAGAAAAATCTTCCACTCTGAGATTCACTGACCCACAAATGTAAAAATCTGATTTTTGACACTTACCATGTATTTAAACATGTGTTATTAAGGTTACCCAATCACTTCATCCCTAAAACTGTCCACAGAAACTCACATGCTGCCAATATTCTTCTAATTCTTCTAAATTCTTTAAGGAGACATCAAATTTAGAAGGTTTTCTCTGTTTGTTACGATTCAAGTTGTTTATGCCCCTCGAGTACGTACAGCGAAACCCTGCCACGAAAGATGGTAGGCGATTAACTAAAGAATGATGACTGGACCTTGGGCCTTTCAAATTGATTGCCAGGCCTATGTGGAGGCGAAAACAAGTGTTAAATCAAGCTAATGCCACAGATTTCTATTTCTTAACTTTATCTGAATTAATCTCTTCATAAGCAGCCTTTAAATTTTTTAAGGTTTAACAATTGTCCTAATTTTGATAGAAATATCTTAATAATTCAAAATTGTTAATTTTAGAATGATACAATAATTGTTTTCCAGAAATTGATGACTATAAACTACTACAGCTGATAAAAGAACATTAGTTTTAATGATAAGTTGAGAGAAAATTAAGAAATAGAAACAAAATCAGTTCCCTTCTATCTGAAGAAAACATGTAGCATTATGGGATGTCTCAAAATAAAGGACATGTTTAAATTGATGGAAAGCAAACCAATAAAATTAAATTCTAGATGTGAACTCACAATGCTGCCTTATAGTAACTAAATTACAATACTAAATGGGAAATGGCTAATGATCCGATGATACCTGGGTAAAATAGCATGTTCCAGATTACCAACTAAAGAAAATAGCGTGAGCTAGCTCTTGAAACAAATTCATATTGTCTAAAATTAGTTTGTTTTCTTTATTCTGAATTTGCATATTACAGAGTTATCTGCACTCGTGGGTAGGTATTGATTGTGACGTCATGTGTTTGCGAGCGTAACGTCATACGTTTCGGAGAAAATGACGTGAATTGCGCTCACAACATAATGACGTAACAATCGATACCTACTCGCAAGGGAGCTAACTCTGTAATATGCAAAGACGGAATATGTATGACAGTTTTACCACATTCATTCCATTTCCAGTTTTTCAAAACTACACATGTAGGTCTTATACAATATATGATCATACTTTTATATATATAGTTTACTGACACTTACTAAATTTGTATGACTTGGAAGAAATACACAACTCCATGACAATAACGGGATATATCTATAAGAATGTAGATATGAGCATTGCTTTTTACTGAAATGAATGGTCCCAGAATAAATCAGCACCATATGGTTATTCTTATGTGTCCATTCTTGTCTTTTGAGAAATAATTACAAAATGCAATGTAGTATGCTAATGTAGTATGTCTAATGGTATATAATTTTAAAATGTGTCTAAAAATTCTGAAAAAATTGGAAACTAAAGTGCAAAACATTTGGGTTTTTCAAACATTTTGAGGAAATCTTTAAAATGCTGATTGAGAGAGTTGAGTAAGGCACAGAGCTGAGGGAAGAACAGCTGACCATGGCACTACAGTAAAATGTGGCCAACGCCAATCTCCATACTAAACTTACCCCTTATATATAGTGTATGTGTAGTACTATTTTACTTTCTGAAATCTACATGTGTTTTTGCTGTGTATTGTGTTCAGAATGACTCCGTAGACAACTTTTATTTTCTCATTTATTTAAAGTTTCCAATTCAAATCCATAAATCAACCAAAACAATGGACTTGAAATAACTGGCATATAAACAAAAATTTGTATCATTCAGCATTTCGTCTATATAATGTTGTATCACAAAAGATCAAGCATGTAAAATTAATGATTCTATTCTGAAGTCCATATAACTGAACTACTATTTGATAAATCGTATGAGGTGGCATAATATTATACCACTTGTATTTCATCTAGACCATACGTTCAATTGAGCCAGCAAGTACTAGGCAGATTTGATACAACTAACATTTTATATCTATAACAGTCCCCTGTCCCAGTTAAATAGTCATCTCACAAATAAACTTGCTGTATACATATATCAACATGTATGGATATATTGGTTACACCTTTGGTGAATAATTTAGCACTATAAACAGATGGACATAGAACAGCCATCTTAATGTGTGACATATCATACAGGTTACAACACGGTTCCTCACATAAACAGATCATGTAACACAATGGTCCTCCGAGGTCAAGGTCACATCAAGTCACATGTTACGACGAGGAGACAGATACTTAGGAAGCAGGTTATATGTGTAGTTATTGCTGGTAGATTACATATCAATATTCCTGTATTAAAACATTTTCAGCACGATTATTAATTTTGTTCTGATGTTTGACAGAGATATTACTGTCCGTCAGGTAGCCATATGTCCTAGTTCAGCACATCCTTGGTCCCAGGTATAAATCACACTGATGATTATTGACCCCTGGGCACATGGCTGTGCTGTAGTTATAAATACATACTCATAACACTGCACGCCACTATACAAGTGTGTATGTCATCTGAACTCTTGTTAAGAGAATGTTTCAAAAGTCTTGTTGATTGGACAAGATTTTGCCTCAACACTTTGTGAAACCAATCAAATAAGAAGGGTTTGAGAGATGAATTATTGGTGATACAGCAAATAAACATCTGTGTGATTTACACCTGGGACTTAAGACGAATTCAGCAGAGAAACACGAGGATTATAATCTTACTTTTAACAGCTTCATCATTCAGCAAAGTATTACATATCACTGAAAATGACCAGGTGGAAGTACAGACGTATTTCTGTAACAGCTGTAGGAAGACGAGGATACTTTACAACTTCTGGTCACATTCTCCATTGGAATTCTCCAGATTGGTAGTCGACATGGTCCACCAGTAGAGACATTTAAAAGAGACAGTTTCTATCAGCAGTTTATATAGCTTCGGAGTACTTTGTCTTTCTTCAGAATAAAATAATACTAACTCAATTTCTTCACTCATGAGCGTTGTGAATGTGTGTGTAGATACGTATAATTAACTGAGGAATTTATGAAGTGGTGAATTTGCATTTGAAGTATAACGTTTTGGCTTTAGAATGATTTAACTTCCTATTGTCTGTAGTTATGTAAAGCCATTAGGTCTATTCACAGGGATTATTTAAATGGGTATTATTCACACAAAAAAAAAATGTATATAAATAATTTCATATTAAATGTCCATTACTATCTATACATATCTACATATATACACTGAACAGACTTTGGTATATGTACACAATATTACCTGTCATGCCAATTCAATTTCACATGCCAAAGGAGAAAAAAAACATTAGATGAGGTATAATAAACAAGTTATCTCCCGTCGTAGCATACACAATTATACTGTGAAATTGGAATAAACCTTAAATCATCTGGGAGAAATAGTAACAAAAGCTGACACACCCACCCCTCCCTGAAAGCTATCCCCTACTTATAATGTTTAACACCCGCATAAAATTCATCACACAAGCTTAGTACCCCACCTGAGTTTCTTAGCACCATTGCTACCTTGTAAGCTACGTTTATCATAACATTTACAAATTATTCACCATTCAATAAAATTAACTATTCTCCATCTTGTACTATTCCTCAAATTAAAAAATTTGTTTCTTTGAAAATCACCCTTTTAAATTCAGAAGTCTTCAGGAAATTACCATTCCACTATATCATCAATGCATTAGCATGTGGTAATTTACAATTGCTAGGTTTATTAAACAGACTAGTGTCCTTTCACCTTTGTGTGAAATATCTAATACCAAGGGAGATAACTTGTGCACCTCTTGTAGAACTGATCATTTACACTATTACGCACATACAGTCAATCTGGTGAAACAAAAATTCTCTCAACTAACATTAAATATCACAAAATGGCTGAAATACAAAACATAAAATTGGCAATACAAAAGATATAAACAACTTAAACCATTGTTAATATTTATAACCGTCGTTAACGACTTTTCAAGAAAAGCAAAGCATCCTAAGCTTTCCTGCTGATCTGGGTTTAACATTACTTTGTATTCATTAATCAATGTAAACAACCAAACAATTTAGTTCTATGCTTGAATGCAAAGCTGTAGTTCCAGTTATCTCTATATATTTTCTAAGACAGCTCAAAAATGATTCTGCGAAATGAAAGCTAACCAAACTGAGCATTCTGTTGTTCTGTGTACCTGATTATTTCATGTTTGTATGTGGGAACTTTCACACTTAATGGAAACTATTAAATGACTTAATGATCACACTGTCACAAAAATACTGTGTAAACAAATGGATTTTTATCTTCAAACAAGTAACATCTATTTCTCAGTGTCGTTGCTATCAAATATGGATTCTTCACATTAAACAAGAAAATGTAATTTGGTCCATTTTTGACATAACACACACAAACACACACGCACGCCCACTGGTCCAATGTCCTGGTGATTGTAATGATCATGAAAAATTGCAACATCAACTTCAACACAACATTGTCCCTGGTTGCCATAGCAACAATCCTTTCATGGTTGCCACGGTAACTGCTGTGTTGAGTTGTATATCAATGATTGTAAATGGTATGTTCTATACTGTAGTTTAGCAAGGGTCAAGTCGTAGTCGCTGTGAGCTGGGCTAGCCATGGGTACAAGGCCATTAGGATTCCGAACAGCAGCATAAGCAGAGGTATGCTGGAGGCGAACGATTGCTGAGGAGAAAAAGAACAAGTTCAGCATTAAACAGGAGGAAAAAACAACAAGTACAATACAAACGGGAGGAAAAAAGAACAAGTTTTATCTTAAACAGGATGACAAACGAAGTTCAATCTAACATAGGGGATCTGAGAAAATTAATTTCATAGACAGTAGTTAAACTGCACTTAAACATTAAAATTTCTTAAACGAAGGAGGTAATTTCATTTTTCAAAATCATTTTTGAAAGAAATATATTTAAGAACTTGATTTCCTCATAGCTGTATCGTCAAAGAAATATCTACACTATATATTATATCAGTCGGTTCTCTGAACAAAAATATTTCCGTGTTTAAAAAAATTGAAGTAGTATCTATAACAAAGTTCACCATTTTTGATCTGTTGGCTAACTGATGATAGTCCTCAGCCATGTTGTCTATTTCTGATTTAAGTTCTCCAATCTTTGTCACGGAGTCCTCACATTTCTTTGTCAATATGGCTACTTCCTCTCGTGAATGCTCAAGCTGAAACAGTTAAATAGAAATTTCATATTTTTGAAGTAAATAAAGCATTATCTATCAATTTAAAATTTGTTTATTTCATATTCTCATTTAGTCAAAATATACATTTCCAACTTGTAAATATTAAACAATAATATAGTGCTGTTATGATTTATTGTTTTCTCCTACAATTATACAAATTTAAATTGACCAACAATATTACAATACATCTTTATAGGAAAAACAGGTCATGCCATGCAAAGCTAACTTTGGAAACAAATTAATAGGAAAACTTAAAGTCTAGTTAACTAAACCAGGGTAGCCCAGGTGTGGTAGGACAACTGTTAGAAATCTGTATCTAGGGATAATACCAACAACCTGCCACTGATGGGGGGACCTATGTCACTGAATGTTATGGTTTATACAATAACTCATCCACCCCTGAAGTGTTATAATGGACTGGTCTAGTCTTAATTTAGAAGAGTCTAAATGTGTTTTCAGGGGTGAATGAGTTAAAACCAGGTCTCAGAGTTTGCTTACATTAATTTAAAGATCAGTAATTTATTGGCTGGAGTGCATCTCAATACTTAGGATCATGTTTCATTGATGTATTGTAAACATTATTTTATAGTGAAATTTTAACTTAAATACGAAAAAAAAAATTGAATTTTTATTTGAATTATTAGAGAGTACATAAATTAGCACAATTTGGTGGTTACATACCAAAAAATACTTTTTACAAAACTTAGCACTGTACATCAATAAACACTTCAAAGTGGTGCGTAAAAATGCTAAAATTAAACTATTAAATTGATATTTTTGTTCCCTGGATCATTTTGAAAACAACAGAAGATAACTTCATATTGACTGATTGAACTAGAATCAATCTCCAGCATGAACCAAGTAGGTGACAATGAACAAGGGTTCAACACAAATAGTTCATAATAGATCTATAGGGCAAGGGTCATGGGTCAAAGTTCATTCAGTAATAATCATGCTAAGACTATGGTAATCTTATCGAATTAGCCAAAGACTAATATCATTTCTTTTAAATTCATCAAGAGAAATACAAAATAATAAATTCATCAAGAGAAATATAAAATAATAAATTCATCAAGAAAAATAAATTAAAGTTCTAATAACCAACATTAAAAATTCATAAGCAGAGAAAAATCATCCGTGCACATAAAACCAAAGTCACACATACTTACTAGCTACAGGATGAACTAAAACTGTAATGCGGAGGACTAAGCCCCATACTAAAGGCTGAAAGCTTTAACACTGGAGGAAAGGACATGTGGCCACACAACAGCGAGGGTGGGGGACAAAAAGGCACCCCTATACCTACATTTGTGAGATCAGCTGAGGACTCCCCCTGGGGAGAGGCCCCTGCCCCGGGAGTGGAGACCTGTCTCACCTCCTGCAAGGCTTGCTCCGATTCCTTTTGTGAGTCTGTGAGGTTAGATTTCCAGGCCAGCTCCTTCATCTCGAGCTGTACTTTGAGGGCCTCTAGGTGTTTGTATGACTCCTGAAGCTTGTTGTATTCAGCAGAGAGCTGTAGGTTCTCCTTCCGCGACCTACAACACAGACAGTGGTCAATGTCTACTGCAACCTCACGGTTTGACCATAGAGTTTAATATCAATTAATAAACTTTAATTTGTTGAAATCAAAGATGAAACTTCAGGCAGATTCCATCAATAATATTTGAAGAAATAAAAGACAAAGAATTGTCTGTGGAATGTAGAAGGGTCTCAAATAGATGACTGCTTCAAAAATTATACTAATTCACACTCTGATGAAATTTACATAATATCAAATGTTTCTTGTTTGAGTAAAGAACAGTTGTTGCTTACATTTTCATCTCAGCTTCAATCGCCTGGATTCGCTTCCGTAGACTTGAACATTCCTCCTTGAGAGCAGTGAATTCAGCTGCTTCGAGAAGAAGAAAAAAGAACACAAGGCTAATAGCATATATTCCAACCAATCAGAGTTCAGTTTACATATCAGTTTGGCAAACCAACCAATCACGGGAGCAGTCATGCCACAGACCCTTAAACCAGGTATGCATGTAACTCATTTGATATAAAACTGGAGAAAAAACTGTAAATGACATCACACCATACCATGCTTCGGAGTACAAACAACAGTTCTAAAGGTCGTCTAACATGAAATCAGTCAAAATACTGGGAATATTGGGGACTTCATCTACAAACTCTTTCATACTAAATCCTGTCCTTATGAATAGTAAACTTCAGTTGTGAGCAAATTCCAACTTCGGATAGCCTTAAGATGACTGATGGACACAGTGAACCATGAACGATTTCAGACATGCAAATCAACCAATGACTAAACAAACTAAACCAAGTAATCACGGAAAAGAGTTAAAGTAACTAAAATCACAGGTATAGAAGATCATTGAAATGATTTTGACAACTGGTGCTATTGTTTAACATCATTATGTATAATATACCGGTAGTCAACTTAAGACGGGTTTCATTTACAGAGCCCAAAAAAACAACCAACTGGTGTGATGAATAATGAATTGATGAAAGTTGGGATGGAAATGTAGATTAATCAAAAAAGATGAAAAGAAAATGTTGACAATTACCAGCGATATTACCTCTCTGTTTAGAAGTGGTAGGACTATGAGGTTCGGAGTGAGAGTGTGAGAATCGCGAATGATGCGAGTCTCGTGCCCTCTCTCGACGATCGTCAACTCTCTCTTGAAGATGGCGTACCTTGACTATAAATGAAATACATTATGAAGATGATTCCATCAAAACAGGTGATTAAACACCAGGCAGAGAGAACAAAAAGCCACAAACCATCATCAGACATGCTGTCAAAAGCAAATCATTCAAAAGAGAAATGAAGAGAAAAAAACCATGCCTTCCATAGTGATCACAACAGAACATGCGGGAATAAGGGGGAGTATCTCTATCTACCAAATCTACACAGCTGAAAGTAGCAAAACTTATATCCAAGCAGGAAGGAGCAATCACAAAAATGAAAAGAGAAGAAAAGAAACACGATGAGAAAGGTACACAATACCAAGGAAAATACAACATTCATTGGGGGAACCGCTCCAAAAGGAATGAAATGAAAATATTGTAAAAGAGATACAAAAGCGCACCAAGCTGACACAATAATTGTGTCAACATATTGAAATGAATAACATGTAATAAAGCCAATAATATTGTAGAGGTCATCACGATTGTCCAGCCAAAATGTCCACCAAGCTTTACTGATGGTTATAACATTCTGACAAGTTATTTAGATATTAGACTGCTTCAGCATAAAGGTAGTATTTAACAATGTTGCCATGCAAAGAAAATGTTCAAAGCTTGTACAATAAAGGCTTGTTAGCTGTATGGCCAGACTGATATTCGATACCATGCAGGCCTATTTTATAAATACCTTACAAATTGAATTCAATATTACTAAGTTTTTATTAATTCAGTAATTTATTCATTTTCCATATTTCATTTTTTTTTCTCAGACCTTGGAAATATGGTGATAGTTATTGACAACATCAAATGTTTTACATTGTAATACTGTATTCAACCCAATAAGTGCCCAAGGTGATTAGTGATGGCCGCATAATAGGACCAGATTTAGACACTTTCACAACATTATTCCACAAATTCGGCCTTAAAACATATCCTTATATATGGTTTTAATATTTTCTGTCTGTTTTTTATTCCAGGTAATTAATTATAAGTGATTTCGGGGCCTCAAAAAGGTAGAAGGGCACTTACAGGGACAAGGGCGCCAATTCGGTAAAATACAGTATACAATTTTTCTCATATTTTTTTTTTTTATGATCATAGTTTCATTTTGAACTTTTACATCTAAACATTTATGATACAATTTTCTGCTCTTCTTGTTTCAAACAGAAAAGTTATTACAATATTGAATAAGCACACAAAAAAGCATTTTTGGTAAGGAAAAGATCCGGAAAGCAGTCAGAATCAGCTAGACGCAATAGCTTCAACATGCCAACAAAGTTGTTCATACAAACCTATTTCAAATATGATACCAAAGTACATACAGATAGTTGGTTTTAAATCAATGTAATTCAGTTAAAAAGATACCTTATTATTGTCCGAAAGAGTCAATTCTTTGGTTTTCAGTGAAAATTCATAAATCAATCTCCAATTGAAAATTTACATTTGTAGGCCTCTTTCTCAAGAATGAAATAAAATTTAACATTTTGGACCAATCTTTTCATCTAAGCATAATGCTTAAAATAACCTTGTGATGTACTCAGTCCTGTCAAATATATTAAGTGAGATTTTACTTAAGTAATAATTTTATTTAGGTTCCCATCACCTTTCATCCAACACCAGTGAGGAAAACATTTATCATACTTTAAAAGCGTCCATATTTAATCAGTTATAAAGGATGCTGCATGATTTATCTCATATTCCAAATGATTTTTGAGCTGTTTTCGAAATACCAAATAAAGAAAGGACTTGATAAAACTTTTTTTTATATGCATTTTTCTAATATTCAATTTCTGAAAATTTGTGCATTTGACATTTGTAGACATTAATTCATGATTCCTTATTTCATTTGATTTATTGAGTGAAAATTGCAAACTCTTCAGATGCATGAAAATTTGGCCAAATGCAGACTGGCATGAAGCTGTCAACTGATACATCATGAGATATGTATCTGGCAAACGGCAGACTAGCTTCAGACCGCGGCGCCACTCTGAGGTGAGGCACGGCTTTAAACACTTACTTTTGAGCTGCTCTGTTTCATTATGACTTTGTTTAGCATTCTGTTGTGCTTCTTGTTGTATTCCTGCAATAACAAATGTGTTAAAACTCTTATTTAATGAGATACAATTAAAAATTAGTATGTCAATTAATATAAAATATCATTATAGTTATAATAGGAAATAATGGTTGTAATAGGAATACATTTTGACACAGACAAATTTACACAGTTATCGATCAGATTATTTTAGCGATATAGAAACACTTGATATCCCAACCCCCCTTTCCTGTAAAATAGTCTTCACGTCTCTTTAATGACTGTCAATATACAAATCGACTCACAAATCCCTGTAAATTAAAAATTTAACTCTTCCAGCCTTACAATAGAAGAGTTGAAATACATATTCAGGGATAGACAGGTGAACTGTTTTTACTTACGCTTTGCGTCCTCCAAGTCTTTCTTTGTGTCTTTATGACGAGTTTTCTCCTCATCTAATTGACCTGAAATTCAAAAACTTATTGGTTACCTTAGGATTTTTATAATTTTGTAGTTACGTATCATCAGACAATAATTGTACACCTCAACGTCCATTTGATAAATATATTCTGTATTTGCATATTGCAGAGTTGTCTGCCCTTGCAGGTAGGTATTGATTGTGACGTCATGTGTTTGCGGGCGTAACATCATACTTTTAGGAGAAAACGGCATTAATTGAGCACACAAAATAATGACGTAATGATAGATACCTTCCCACAAGGGAGTTAACCCTGTAATATACAAAGATGGAATAAAGTTTTCCTTCAGCGTGTATAGAAGATACAGGTCAAGGCTATAGTGACATGCATAATGGATATAAAATACTATGTTAATATAAATGCTTTTTATAATAAGTCCATTAATATATGTTTATTAATTAGTTTGATAAATCTCGAATCAAACCCATATCGCAAAAGATTTTGCCCAGGTGAATGGGCCAATTGAAAATTGCCTTTCTGAAAATTACATTTTTCCCTCTTTCTAAAAATTACATTTTTCCCTCTTTCTATTTTGACTGCCAATATTCGAAAGTAAATATCTAAAATAATATAATGATGTGAAATTTTTAAATAAATCAAAATTGTCTGCTTGAAAGGAAAGAAGCAATTTCCCCCCCCCTTGATATCCATTGAAAAAAACATATTTTAATAGAATTTTACAACGATATCTTAAGTTTAAAAGTTCTAATGAAGTAAGTTATCCCAAGGGAGGTCACTCACTCTTGAGTTGTTCATTTTCTTGTTGATTTGATTTCGTGTGTGCCTGTTCCTCCAGAAGACGGTCTGTTAGCCAATCAGAACACAGAACAGATGACATGCAAGAACAGATGCAATTAGCATGAGAGAGAATTAGGATAAACAGGGGAGACAATTCAACACAACCTTCTGTACAAATTCTTAATCAAAAGTAGTGATATTGGATTTGTAATTTTGCTTTCATATTTGAACCATTTTATATACAAAATCAAACAAGAAAATAGTATGAAGATTGTGTTGAAGGGTAATTGTTCTTTCTTTGTTGACATTAAACTGTTCTCATTTTTTTTTTTCGCCACACAATTCTTGGTCATCCCTTCTAACTTAAAGCTATTCAGACCATAAAGTTTATTATCCGTTTGTTCAAGGGATTGTTTGATGCTAGACAGCTGATCTTTGATCTTGTCAACATTTGAAAGAATAGATTATTAAAACATGCAGGAATTAAACCCAACCGTGGTAAATGTCCAAACATCAACCAGGGATTAATTATGTATCATCAAATATGACAGAAACTGTCATTATTAATTTATTTAAAATTGAAATTTCACACCAGTTAGTGATCTTATTTCATTCTATTTAAATGAAATTTGAACAAAACTAATAAGTCTCATTTTTGACACTCGCGTAGAGTAGGTGCTTCCATTAAAAAATAGTTCTTTGCAAATTTAATTTTAAAAATTGATGTTGCTATCAGAAAAGACCCTGCTAAACTAACATCAGTACTGAATGAAAGAATGGACACATTTTTGCCCTACCCCTCCTTTCCCCTCCCCTAAATGGCAAGATGAGGGCATAGAAATAAGTTTTATTGAGTCATGAGTACTAAAGAAACTAACAATCCAAATTATCATATATTTTGTAAAATCAAATTTACGGCAAAGCATTCCTGTTTTAGAACATGTTACATGCAATAACATACAATATATAATAATGTGTGTATATAATTTACGTTCCTCTATCGTTATACAGAGCTATATTTATCCTTAGTATATATATATATATATAGCTGGCCCAAACCATAAATATATATATACCAGGTAGAGATATATATTAATTATGCATTTTATTCATTTTAATTGCAGTTAAATACCAAACCCTTATTAGTTGTAACATATTACGTACACATTATATGAGGATCTTTTATCTGAGGTAAATGTTTATATACAATATAAATGTAAACTTTCTCTACGAACTCACTTGATATTTTTTTGTGTTCTGAAATTTACAAAAGATAGTGTAGGAATCTATACGATCCTCCTTGTTTGTCCATACTGTTCATTCTATTTGTTAGAATCACAATACTTTAATTATTCTACCCCCAAATTACATCAGAATTATATTTCTAAGTTTGTGCAGGTTCCTTTGTCCTGTTCTAACTTTCCTTTGTCCTCCAGTATCATCATACTATAATAATGTGAATGTGATGATATTTTGATCAATTTTGCACCTGGGACTAAACATAAACACCAAATAAGGTAATGCTGATGTTTGTAATTGTGCAGAAAAGTCCAAATAATCCAAACTGTTACACCAAAACCTTGTTAAAGTAAACACAAACCAAACAGGACATGAGTCCACACATACCTCTCAGATCAAGAATTTGTTCCTTCACTTCTTGTGTTGTCGTCTCAGCCTTGGAAAGTTGGTCTGAAATCACGAACATTTGATAAATATTTAGTCTATTCAAAACACACATTAGTAAATCAATTAAAATTGTAAATTAATTTCATCACAAACAATTTATGATTTTCACAGAAGTTTTTAGCCGTAGAAACTGCAAAGTCAGAAAGGTCTACAAAAGACAAGTCAGCAATCTTGTATGATCAAAATAGAGTTTTAATGATAGATAAACTGATAAGCATTTCAAGTTTTACTGTAATACAGTAGCCTCTAAGTAGTCAATGCTTTTGTAAGTTTCTAGTGACCACTACAGTCAGGGCAGCCATTTATAGGCACAAGCTGACACAAAATATTTTTATTTTTTTAACTGCCATACCACCACCTTAGTAACAATAAAATGAAGTAAATCTGGCTCAAAGATATAATTATTGCGAGTGATGATTAGCGGCATGTAAAAAATAATTTCATTGACCAAAGAACTGATGAGAATATATATTTTTTTATCTGTAGCCAAAAATATGTTACCTTGCAGTGTGTCTGCCCGCATCTTTGTCTCATCGAGTTCCGCTGTAAACAGAAACCAGAAACATTAAAATCCTGACACCTCTGAATGGAAGTAATCACCTAGTATATTAAATCTGATAATGTAGCAAGTTTTGAGATGACCAATTTAACCCAACTCACAGGGTAGATCGCCATCCTCAAAATGTATAAAGCAGAATTTCTTGAAGTCGGTGGCCAGAGGTGAATCTGGCGGTTTGGGTGACGACATTTCAGTACTAGACGTATTCCTATGTTCAGCTCACTACTCAATTATGGGATGTTAAGTTGCTACATACACAACCATCCTCTCAAATCAATGACAGTTTTACGCATGGGCAGCTTGATACAGCACGATAAAGAAGTGTCACTGAGCTGATGCACCTCAATACGCCATCTTATATCGAAAGTATTAGGTTGGCGAGCAAGATTACAACAAGAAGAAAACAATGATTTTTCACACTGTTAAAAAGATTGCAGGCAAACATAAAATTGTCCAATACCTAATGATCAACTAAACAACGGTTTACCAGCTGGTAGTGATGTGAACTTCATCAGACAGGTAAGTATAAGCAGTGCTAAGCTCATCAGTCGATACACACTTTTGTAACTAATATACAAAACAGGATTACTTTTTTTCTGTAATTAACACTGGTGATGTGTATATGGCTAAAATATTATGTTTATGAAAAACAAAACAAGACTAAATTCTGTTGGACAAAAAAAAATCAAACATTAGGCAGCAATTTTCTTAATGAACCTGTTCAAGTACTTCATGAGATTTTTTTCCCATAATTTATACACATTTCACATTTCTGGATATGCTACTTCTTATTCAAATTACTACAGAACCTACAGGTGAGCATTTGAATGTTATGTTGTATATCAGAAAAATTTTTTAAAGTAAAAACCCATAATTGAACTTTAAAGTAACTATTTGTACCAAATGATCAAAAGCATTGATTCCAAAATGATTTTAAATGAAGCAGGTAAGTCAAGACTTTATCTGTACTTCTCAATCTATTAAGTATGAAAGGGCTATTTAACTCTCAGGAATGAATGAAGACGCCTTCTTTGAATACAAAATGTTCAATTATATTAGAAAGAAAGTCACTAAAGGCACCATTTATCGTAAATAGGATTAAAGTACACATCATTAAAGAAGAGACTGTCTTGTTTTCTTGCAAATAACATAATTATAGTACATAATAAATGTATACCTTATATTCAATAACTTAAACTTCAACCCTGAAATTGTATTACATTGGGTTTACAATAAAAAAAGTTGCTAATGATTTGTAAGGTCATTGATTACAAATCTAAACATCTACTATGACAAAGCGTTGCTGTTCTCAAGGATAAAGGACATATATTTCTAATTAGATCGGCTCTATACTTCAAAATTAGATATCAAATGACAACAATAGTTGTCCTGTATGTGTGTAAATGTGAAATATTATCATCCCTGTTCACAATGTCATCCTTCAAAGACTCGTATCAGCTAAATAATATAAGCTTTCTATTTTTGAAAATTTCAAAAAATTCCATATAGTATGGATACAATTGTTTGTAAACATGTTCTTCTTAAACCAAAATAATTCAACTTTTAAATTTGGGGACTCAGTTATCAAATTATTAAAGATATGCCAGTTCAATTAAACAACAAATTGTCATCAAACTATCTTTTGTGTACAATTTACATTAGATTAAATTTTAAGGTCAAAGTAAATTTGAAATCAAAGTACTGAAAGTACTAAATGGCTCGGTCTTGATGATAGGAGAAATTTATTTTTAAGGTCAATACTACTGTAGTTTTGTACAATAAGAAATAAATTTGGCTGGTGTTCCTTCCAGTTTGGACTTTTGAGGATTCCTTGGACACCAAGGTGTAAAATAAGAGACAAATACTAAAATCTTGGAAGCCTATTCTAATATTTCCTATGATGTTATATGTCAAATGATTTTATAACACATTCAGCATTTTCCTTGTTAATTTGATGTTAATGAAAATATCCATTCTTGATGACAATTGTCATCAAGTTCCAGGGACCACAGTATCAGTTAACAAGTATCGTTTGCAGCAGAGAAAGACAAGAGGCGTACTTTTCTATGACAAAATGTCTTAAATATAGAATATGTCTGTCCTCTAGAAGACTTATCAATATCACCACGTGATTTTTGAATAAATTGGTCAATTGGTCTACTTTTAACAAGTTTTGTAACTATTCTTTTGTAAAACAGCAAGTTGATTGATATACATTGTATCCGAACTTCAATTCAAACCGGATAACTTGTTAGCTCACCATAGACCATGAAATTGTTTGTACACTTTCTTAACTTCAGGATTGTTTTACAAAATTACAACTGAATTTTTCTACAACATTTTTTTATTTTCAAATCCCCATACCTCTGATGAGTATACTAAAACTGTCATTACAAGTGAATCAAATATTTTCAGTTTAAGATGAACAGGAAGAGATACATTCCTTTATTTCTTATAAATAGCAAACACCGATTTAATTGTATGTTCAGCAGGTTTTTTCCCTTTCTTTAAAAACGCTACCATTAACATTATGTTCTGTACCTAGATATGTAAACAATTCTTATAAATCTAATTCTGTATTCCATAACATCAACTGGTGTTGTGGTACCGATTTACGTCTTGAGAATATCACAATTTTTATCTTTCTGATATTAAGTTCTAATTTCCATGTTATGCAATATTGTTAAAATTCAGGTAACATTTGTTGTAGACCATCAAATATTTCTGATATCATAACAGTGTTATTGGCAAATAATATGATAAAAAGTTTGGGATACATTCCAATATCATATACCGTAAAAACTTGTATAATTTGCGCAGGTACTTTTTAGGGCTGAAAATGCTTAAAAAATCTACTATCAGTATATTTTGCGCATCACATAATGGGAAAATACAATGTCCAGGGAGTCCCAAAACCGATGTATGAAGGTGACAATTTCAATGCAAAATATTCCCCATAAATGCTTGACAACTTGCACAAAAAGTGTTGTATTTAGAAGAAATAACATATGAAAACCGCATTGTGTTTGTTTTCTTTTATTGGCCACCGTAACCTGAAACTGAAATATCTAGCAGATGTCCAAAACATCGGCTGTCTGGTCCGCCGTACTCCGTGCACATGTCAATGTTTTGAGATATTACACATGAATAGTAATCAGGAATATTTGAAAAGAGTAGAATATATTTACATTGGCACAATAAGTAATTAGTGTGTTTGATATCATTAACAATCAACAGCAATCAGCTAGCGGATACGTAGTTTAGCTTGCAACAATCACAGTGTGCATAATTTGTCGAGATTTGTAAGACAAAATATTCTTTTCCACCAGGTAAGATTCTAAGTCATAAAGGTAGATTGAAAATAGGAAGGGAGATAAAATAACCAGATAAATATTTGTAGCGGGATCAGACTGGGTTGATTATCGGTGATCAGGTAGCTCAGTCGGAAGAGCTACATTTTCTTCTCTCCTGTTACAGAATTGGTGGGGAGGGAGGAGTGTAGCGGGACTGGACTGGGTCGATTATCGATGACAAGGTAGAGCACGGTAGAGCACTTAGCTAGTGTTCGGAGAGTCCCGGGATCGAATCCCGGTCTTGCCGCTACATTTTCTCCTCTCCTGTTACATATGGTACCATACTGTGCATGTAGATATTCAAGGTAAATCAACAATGTTCGCTGATCTTGCAGAATTGCCTTACAGTGTTATAATGAATGCAGTAAATGTATGTCTCATTGGTGTGATTGATTTAAAGGCAGTTCATGTGGTGACCGAAAAAAAGGTAAAATTAATACATTGATAGCCAAGGCGGGGAAAACATAAGACGACCTGTGTTATACAAATTAATGTTTAATTGATTTTCATTAAATTGTCTCGAAGGTGATGATTAGTGTGTTATGAACGATAAGCTTAAAATGTTTTTGACAAAAAATATACCAGCTAATGTCATATTGTGTTTTAAATTTAAATTATCTTTTATTTATTCATTTCATTTCATTTCAAGCATGTACATGTCATAGAATATAAACAAATGTCAGGTATATGCTTAAATCATATTACAGTTAAATTCACAATAAGGAATTTGAAGATGATGATAGTAATTTTTTCGGATTGATAATTATTACAATATTAAGCTTCCACAGTTGAAAATTACTTCTTTTTGTTCACACAATTCTTCTCCTAGACTGTTTCCAGTTGAAATGATACATGCATGCTGACATTCTGTAAAACATAAGGAAACAATAAATGTGTTAACAGAGTAATTACTGAAAGGCTAATATCATATAATTAAACATTTTAATCATAAATACCAATACCAGCATAGAGGAAATATTATTGAAGTTTAATTCCCGCTGTTCTTCAGTCCTCCTGTTCTTACATGTAAGAGTTTTGTCCTTCATAAATTGTTTGTAATATAGCAGTTGTTATATAATGTGCACAAAGAAGTATAAATATACACACGTATGCATGGGTACAGTGGTAAATTAATAAGTTATACAGAAAATGATGGTGCTGATCATGAAAAGCGTAAAGTCTATTTTGTTGAGTGAAAAGTTAAAAAAACTAACATTGTTCACACCCTAAGATGTAATCGCACTAAAAACAGTGATCATGTGGGCTTTTGTGCGATTGCATTTCTAAGACTGTGCCAGGTGGTAGAGATTAGTTCCGTTCGAGTGATCACACAATGCAAGTGAGAGTCGGGAATATGTTTATGTAAGTTTTGATTGCTAATTTCTGATGCTTGTTGGTAAAATATAACTCAGGATAATTGCTAAACAATTAACAATTAATTTCTCTACATTTGTTACAGACTGAAAAGTGCCGTATTACGGAAGAATTATGAAAAAGAAATCGGCATTTTCGTCGATCTAGTAGTCCAAAAAATATCACTTCGAGTTATATGAACATTCCATATATGATTTATGTCATTCGGCCAAAAATTTACTTCGTATTACCTAGTTTAATGAATATGCTGTATGTATATGATCAGAACGTCAAGCTCCTGTGGTGAAAATAACTAAAATGTTTTAAAAGTATGGTTTAGTGGTAATCTCTGAACGTACTTTAGTATATGGATATAATCTGATATTTATACATGTGCTTATAAAATTATCGATAATTATGGATGTGGTAAATATTCATACCTTATTAACTGCCGTTAGTTTTAAGATTACGCCACCTTGGACATTTACAAAATGTTCACCGTCTGTCACGTACTATTTTATCAGTAGACCAAATTTGTCCAAAATTTTGTTAGAGTTGTCTTTCTTCCATTGTAGTTCCGGATGAACGCCATGTGCCATAACACAGCCGTGATAAATGCATTTCCATTTCGCCATGAAATGTATTTGCTCCGAGACAAATTTGATTCAAATTACAAAATTCATTAAGGTATCAATTTTGATGTTCGAGGTGAAATATTGATTTCATTTTTTTCCATTGCGGGATAACTGTCACTAATAGGGAGTAAACGACTGGGGGGAACCAGCTTCGAAGCGAAGCATTTTTGGGACGAAACGTCTTCATTCATTGTAAACACCATTTTGGGAACGAAAAGTCTAGATACTTTGTAAATAATTCAGGTGAAAATTTTCAAACAGAAGATCTTTTGGATAGTGTATATAGTAAGGATATAAAAGCCGTAATATACTATTCCTATTTCAACGTTACAGATACGCTTATATCAGTAACTTTCATATTCAAAATTTGCTATTTAAAATTCCCGGTAAAATCAAAGTTGTTGAATACACTGCCGCTAGGAGCGCTAGTATCTGCGAGCAATTTCTAAGCCAATCATATTGAGGAAATTGACTGTAAGAGAATTTTGCAACCAGGATCACAATGGCGAGGTGATCCTCGCCAAAAAGTTTAATACTTGAAATATATCGAAAGGTATTTAAAATTATTTTTGATGTCAGTGAAATTTAATGCATCAAACTAAATTAAGTAGTTGTGAAGGAAAATTGCATTACAGTAGTTGTAAAGATATTTCTATATACTTGATCATGTCAACGTGCTATAACACTCACTGTCGTCGAGGCAGTTAAGTTTCCTCTTCATCCTGTCATCGAAATCACTGATATCCCTCATAGTTTTTATTGTTATCCGAAAATAAAAGTCCTTCCTCTCACCTTCATGAAGTCCTTAACTTTCTAATATGGAAGGACTTTATAACGAAGCAAAACTGAATCAACTTTTCCCATATTCATCAAAAGACATCTTAATTTCCAATCTGATTCTTGATGTTTATAAATGTTAAAATCCAACCGATTCCACGTCACATTTTTTCCTTCTGTGAACTACCCTAGTGTGTTTATGTACATTTTTCTGTCAAGTATACCTGATACCCCCCGTGTGATAAAATGAACTTGTCTTACAATTTAAATGGACCAATATACAAACCACAAAAGGGGTGTATAGTGTAGATCTTCATTCACACTAAATCACATTATATTTCTTCTCGACACTCTACCTGGATTACAACTGTAAGCATTATCGGGACAAAAATTCTTTAAAGAAACCATAGAAAAACGTTTCCCGCTATTCAAAGTTAAATAAAGAGTTTCAAGGACTAGTTTGAAAGTACACATTACGAGGCTCCCCATGCGTAACATAACAATCGACAGGGCACTAATCAAACACAATACCAATAGGTCCCCGTAAGTAAATGTAAGTAATTCAGGATTTTTCTCACCTGAGGACACAGGTGAGTGGTCAATATTTTGTCCTTAAGTGTTGACCTTCCAGATTTAAATTTACACTAACTTATTAGTTAACAGTACTTCAGATATACTTAGTAAAATGACACTATGTTTTCTCTGAAAACAACATTTTAACCAAAACGGAGTTTAAAGTGAACAGTCGGGCAAGAATGGCTGAAGTCCGTAAAAATGGTGTGAATGTATCCAGTATAATTTCTTATGAAATAAATAAAATCTCTCGTCAAAATCTGTCTGCGTATGAAGAAATTAATTTAAAGTATGGGAATTCTAAAACGTCCTCCCGGCTCACTATGTCCGTGGTTACATTTCCACACAGCCTTGCTTTCGATGCTTTCAACTTTTCTTTACTAGCTTTAATGGTCAGAACTGGGAAACTAAGCAGAACTTGACCGTCGTATTAATATGTGAGAACTTTTGGAAGGCCAATGAATGCATTTAGACTGGTTTTCTTTGCCCGACTATTCACTTTAACACTATATTACTTTTGCATAGACATAATTTTATCAATCTATCAAGAAAATGGACTAAAACTTTCATTATTGACATTCTAAAAGCATTGATTTCACCAATACATTAACAGCCTTGGATACACTGCAGGTCGGGCAGGTGAAATATATGTACATTTAATGACGTTAGTCAACATTGTCTACTCAATGTTCTACCCGACAATCTGATGATATAAAGACAACCAAATAGTCTATATCCTGTCTAGACTTTAAAGGACAAATCTAGTCTCAATATGGAATCATTCATAGATTGTACCAGATCAATAATGCCCTTCATACTAATCACTCATCTTACATTTCTCAAAAGTACTAAAAATCTCATTGATCTTTAAAAGAGTAATCATTATATTATGATATATAAGAATTTTCATTCTCTGCACCAGACTCAAATATTCTCAGAATAGCAAAGAAGTAGACCTGTATACTGCATACATGCACAAAAGTATTTTGATTAAAAGGCAATAGGTTTGTTGGGTAAATTTTAACACTGTACCACCTACATTAAGCAGATAGCATGCTTGTCATATCTACATAATATATCAACTTCTTAATTTTCTCAGATAACTCAATACTTTTACATTCTTTGTTTAGTTGAATGGGTTTAAAAAAAAGTTTATCAAAATGTCAAACTTTGCATGTAAAATGTTTTAGATGCACTGAAGTATAGCCATATTGGATAACATTTTTTTATTTCACTGATTTATACTTAAATATCACATATTACATTGCATAGTGCAATCTGAAGCAAAAGAGAAGCGGACTACCCATCATTTATACTGGAGTTAGTTGACTACAGAGATAAGTGAAGGTAAAACTTTTCCACCTCTAGTTCCACCACTAATGGAGTATGTTTTTTTTGGTTGAATATTTCGGCAATGGAACACATTTACTGTTTACTGGAATCAACTATTCATTAGTACACCTTAAATTTCATTTTACTTCGTAAATCTTGCATAATTCGCTTTCCTTCCATGCATCCAACTATACGGTCAGCCCACCTAATAAATTTGATAGCCATTAAGAATCTTTGTAAGGTTCAATTCCAGAGAATATACCTGGGTATCTAACATGAATTCCAAAAGCAACTAAAATGAAGGTTTAACAATTACAAATAAACTTTCTTGTGCCAAAGGAAATTGTGAAAATCACTTGGATCATGAGAAATTCACCACCAAATCCCTAACTATGTGTCTAAAATATCTGTCAGATTACATATTACAATCGACTGATGTGTGAATATTTCAAGTTTCAAACATTGCAATTACATTCAACTAAAGGAAACAATTCCTACACATTCACTACCTTGTCTTTGTATTACTCCTTGTACGTTGATGACATATTTTATCAGAACCAATCAGTGCAGTAATACTGTGAAGGTCTAAAGTGTGTTCCATTCAGGGCACCCTCAATCTTATCATTTACGATTCTCTGGTATACATCTCTGATTGATCACAGGACATTGGACATCTCAGATTCTTTCTAGAAGATAAATTTGATAACATGAACTTACTTTTGTGTTTTCTCAGCTCCACTTCAGCTTTCTTCTGTAATTCTCTGGCTTCTAACAGAAGGTCTGTGGATGTAAATAACAACCCCGGTCACTGACAGCTCATTAACTATACATAGACCAATAATTATCTAAAACACACCTATATATATCTCCGACACCTATATCACATAATCCTAGAAATAGGCGGAGTCATGTAGGTGATAACTAACTAAAAATTACATAACCAATTACATACAATCGAACCTGTACCATCCAACAGACTAATAGACATTACAGCTAATATCAATAATGTCAATATCATCTTATTCAAAAATTCATACTATTCAGTTCAAAATCTAATGCAGCAAATATTCGAGTTACATAATTATATCAAAGTAAAAAAAAAAATAATTACAAAAATATCATTTATCAAAACAAGTTTAATTCTTATGGTAAGTAAATAGGTAATTAGGTCTTTGATTGGGCTGTCAAAAACAGAGATAAATTCACATGTATTCATGAAACCATCATTCCTTATCAAGTGACAATGTGATTTCTGCTTACCATTGAGGTTTTGGTTGTCGTCGAGATTTCCATCAACATGGTTATGTAGTGTTTCGTCTGCACTCCCATTTCCAACCAGAGTTACGTCCCCTCGTCCTGCCTGCTGTACTTTGTAGTCGATAATTTCAGTCTCCATGTCGTTGACTTTATCTGTTAAATGTGACATAATATTTACTTTACCGAGTGACTTGAACTACTCACTTATATATGCAATCATTATCAAATTCCATTTCAACATTTTCAGAATGTTTCCATTCCAGCTAACAATATCAGTAGAGATGTCTGTTGCATTATAGAAATACATCATAGAAATACATTATAGACAAACATTAGGTAGTCATTATTACACTAGAAGGAACTGAGCAACTTTCTGATTTTACTGGTTCAAACAGACCCTTATCTATAGTTTTCTAATTCTTTATTACTTAGTGTACTTCTTGCCAATAATATGGTCACAAGTTCTGATTTACATACTTCTTTGCTGTAATATAGTAACAACTACAGGAACAAGTTCACCCTTGAAGACACATATAGACTCTTCTAATTCAATAACTAAAACAGTCCATTATGAAATTACAAGGATGAATGGGTTAAGACAAACTGTACCTTGAAGTCCTTTGATGAGTTCATTACTGCTATCAGACTGTCTGTGAGATTCTTTCAATTGAACTGAAAGAAAATGCAAACAAACTGTAGTAACTAAAGTAATATTACGCATTTCCCACATTTCAGATAATTCAAGGACACAATGAGTGGTGTGATATCCAGCTCAAATGTTATTTTATATTAGAGTGAAGTTTGTTTAGGTCACTATTGTATGGTATTGTCTGTAGTATGATTCTGCGGTTTGTGTTATTAGCACACCATTCGTCACACTCCATAACAATGATGAGCAATGGATTATACCTATTCAACCCATCAGGCGCTCTTATTTCTATACTTAAATTTACATTCAATCATTATCGATGACCGATCCCACTATATATATAGAAATTGGAAATACTCATATTAAAGCAATATTTGACCAATATTGAATTTAAGCATAGAGAAAGTAAAAGAAAAACAAAATGTTTACAAAAAATAAATAAATCAAATTGCTTGATTTCATGGAGAGGATGATATATGATATGGGAAAATGTAGAAGCAAAGATACAAAAGCACACATAGCAACAGAATATGTGTTACAGACTTACGTTCTAAATCGGCCATGGTGTTTTCCATCATCTGATTCATTTGTAAATCGGACAGCCTAAGCTTATCTGCATACGATGATAATACAAAAGAAATCAAAACTTCAAAAAACGGTGGCAGGTGCAACAAAATATTATAAATGAAAGCAGTGGATACAAAATGGGTCAGACAACATGCAAGGGAGGCAACTCCTTGAACTCCTGTGAATAGCCACACACAACAGCCAATTATCTCATTTCCTTTGGTCCATTCAAAAATTTATGTTTAAAGACTACATAATACAGAAAGCAGTTACTTTTCATTCTTGAAATTTTAAATACTCTTAAATACTTAAGAAGCTATAAATTTTTACAAATTACTACACACATTTTTTTCGATATTGTTATATATTTATGAATCTATTTTGATATAATTGTCAAAAAAAACCTTATTATTGAAAGCTTTCAAAACTTTTTAACATTAAAAGTGCAATTAGTTAAACGTTAAATTCCTCACTAAATTAAAAAGTTTAAACAACAATGGTATCAGTATATAATTATCAATACTGAATTTGGCTTCTAAATTTTACACTGATGAATGGACAAAATAAAGCCAATTTCACACATGCAACCAATTGAGGTAGGTACAATAATTACAGAATATAAAATGGCTCATGCAGCAAAGTTGGACAGAAAATGATTCACACTCATTCAATATTTTTTACGAATTCGAGTTACATGAAAAAATGAATATAGTTCATGTATTCACTTGACATCTTTGGTACAAAACAAGGGCTATAGCTCTCAGTCCAACCTTCTGGACAATTTTCAGTAACATATATATATAAATATTAGAGAAATATCGAAAAAAAGAAACATAAATCAACAAAGGGCATTAACTCTGTTTATAGTAAGGACACCAGACCAAAGTACAATTTAGAGATTTTAGCCAACTGATTGAAGCTGTTTGCATGGCTCTTAAGAGACTTACAGAGGTTTACGGAGATCATGGAAAGAAACCAGAAAGATTGATCAAAGGAAAAGAAAACCAATAAACTTGAATATTTTGTGTTATAAACCAGTTATATTTTCTTCAATCTATTACATATCAATGAAACTAAACATGTCAAGCTTTTTCCTTCAGATCAAATTGATCATCACAATATCACTACACTTAAAACCTTGGAAAAAATTCAACCTTGACACAATATTGATAAGAAATCGAACACAGTTTAAGGACTGGCTATCTTGAGAACACAGCATAGGACACATCAATGGTAATTGTCAAGACACCTCATACATTGACAGGACACCTCAAGGAATAAGGGCAGGATACCAAAAGGAAAGCGAGACAGGCCACAAAGAATGTAGGTATAGGGCAAGGACAGGACAATTTTAGGATTCAAAGAGCAGCCGGCAAGTCACCAAATAAACGGAGGTCAGGGTACCTCAGAGATCGAGAATGGACACAGAACATTCACTTTGAAGAAAGAGGATAGAAACCAGACAAATCAAAGGCAGGATTAATTTGATATAGAGGAGAAGAAATCTCTATGAAACCTCAAGGTCAGAACATCTAAAGGATCATCAAATAGAGGACATGTTGGATTACGGGACACCAATAATGAGGGACACGGATAACATCGGATACTGACCTTCTAGGGCAGACATCTTGGATTCATACTGGTTAGACTCGGACTTGGCAACCTCTAGGTCCTCTGTAATAAATATTTTCAAAATGAGTCTCTGTATACATATTTACAAATTTATATTGTAATAATATAAGACTCTTATATCCTAAATACATTATGACTAGTAATTATTGATATTATTATCATTCATTACTACCTATATCAAAGGTATCTGAAAAACTGAAATTCAAAATATCAACAAAAGAGAACTGATTTACTTTACCTAGCTCAAGAAAGATTCATCCATATAAAGCAACACATGTGACAAATTTTAACAAAAGAAAAAAATTATCATTTTTTGGACGAAATTGCATTTAGAATATTACAATATGAAAACTATACTTTTGAAAGTAAATGAGAACTTAACTTAATCATAGGAAAGGTATGAGAGAATCTCGCAACATTTAATACAACTGAGTACTTACTCTGTAGTTTAGCGACAAGATCACTGGCAACCTTTAGTTTGGCATCAGATTCCTCAAGCTGAGCTGTTTTGGTCAAGAAAATAACAGTTACAGTTACTTGTGTAAAATATTCACAACAAAACAAGGGAGTAAAAAGTCAAAAAACAACCTGAGATTCAAAATATTACATTGTAAATGTGACTTCAAGATGTAAAAGAGTAAAAATATTTTCAAAAGCAAAATCTCTGGAAAGTTAAAAAATATCTTCAGAAGCAAAATCTCCGGAAAGTTTGAAATATCTTCACAAGCAAAATCTCCGGAAAGTTTGAAATATCTTCAAAAGCAAAATCTCCGGAAAGTTTGAAATATCTTCAAAAGCAAAATCTCCGGAAAGTTTATAATATCTTCAAAAGCAAAATCTCCGGAAAGTTTGAAATATCTTCAAAAGCAAAATCTCCGGAAAGTTTATAATATCTTCAAAAGCAAAATCTCCGAAAAGTTTAAAATATCTTCAAAAGCAAAATCTTCTGAAATTTCCACTTTCTTTAATGATAATCTGTCTAATTATTTTTTCTAATTTAAGATCTCAACACTGACCTTTATATTTCTCAATCTGTTGTTGAGTTTCCTTTAGTTTCCCTGAAATTAAAACCACAAAACAGACTTAACTAAAGTTCCATAATGGATATTACAAGCAATAACATCAGTATGGTTCTTAATTTTTCACATTTTGTGAGGTGCTCATTGTTTTTTTGTTAGTCTCACATGTTGAGCTGCCTTTCACTTTACATAAGACTCTCAAAACTTTATTCTAACATACTGAAGATGATGTGTAGAATGTTTGTATATTAAGGGTAGAGAGGTGGGTGGAAACACTGACCTTCTATGTCATCTGTCCTGATCACCTTTAGAGACGGGGAGGTCGGAATTATCTGATTTTGGTCATCTGGAATAATAAAATCAAAATTATAGTCAATCATTGTCGTAAGTTCCTTCTTGATATCACAGATACTTAACATTATCTCAAGTAAACAACACTTCAGACAGTAACGTTCTAAATGTAAAACTTAAAATAATGTGTCAGCATCCCTAAATCTCACAGCTTCTGAATCCTATATCTAAATCCTGTGAATTCTGAAGAGTTTTGAGATGCTGATGATGTTTATTAACCATTACCCAAGTTTTGGTAGGTTTGGAGATATAGTTTTCTGAAAGTTTCACAGCTTTATGTACTGAATATATTTTTTCCAGTTTCAGTAAGACCAAACATCTAGCTATTTACATCACCATACTTATGATGATGTGGTATGTGTGTGATATAACCCACACTAACCTATTGTGTTGGAGTCCACCAGTTTGTTATCGTCCTCCGTCTTTTCCTCCTCATCGTCATCTGTCTTTTCATCGGCTTCTTTGTTACTGTCGGACGGTTCCTCTTTCAGGGCTTCAAGCTTGGCTGTGAATGGTTAATTGAATTAGATGTATTTCAATCTTGATTGATTTGACAGATGAAAAAGTTATAATTATGAAAGATAAATGATACAAATATTTCTCATACACATTCGAAATTCTTCAAATCAAACTGCCATAAAGCAATCATTTAAATCTGAGGTCTTCATCTAATTACCATTGCAATCACTGCCAACTAGTCATAAACTAGTAAGAATTTTGAATTCACCAAAAAAAATTGTCTTCATGGATTAAGATGGTTGCTGTTGATCAAATTAATTTTAATTTAGTTTTATTTGCTTTTTAGAAACAAAACTTTTTAACAAAAACTGCAAGACCTTTACCAGCCTTTCACATAATTATAGTATGATACTATTCTCACCTTTCATGGCAGCTAATTGGTTTCTCGTTATGTCGTTGTCAGCTTGTAGAGATTCCAACTGTGGAATAGAAATTAGGAGTCTTAACATGTTCAAAGACCCAACAATTTTTTTAGCCCGATTTTTATATCAGTCTCCAGATACAAAGAAAGGTATTTTTATCTTAATAACAAACATGTAAACAACTATTTGGCTAAAGGTAAATTCTGCATATTGCATTTCCATCTGATTTGACATTCAAACATAGGTGCAATATTTATCATATAATCTCCCTCCTACCACTGTCTAGGAAAAATGCAAGTTAATAACATATATTTGTAATTTTTCTTGTTTTTTTTTCCATTTCATCTCCATCAAATTAAAATGATTTAAATAATTTCATCCTCCGACAGAATGACAATTTGGTAAAAGTTTTACCTTGGCTGACAGTAGATCTTCCTCCTTTACCATCTCGTCTAGTTTATCCTGGAGACAAATTTTCTCTTTTTCTGCTTTCTCTGTCTCCTCCACCAAGTTTCTCTCTGCTTCCTGTATAAATAACCAAGATTTTTCCATCAAAAAACTCCATTTAAATACACTCTACCTCAATCAAATCTACTTATTTTCAAAATTTTACTTTTTGTATTAAGTTCTACTGATTGACTTCGTAAGTATATTGAGCCACACAAAGAAAACATTTTTTTTTAAGTTGGAAAAAACAAAATATTTTGATGAAGTCAGCGTAAGTCAGCTGCGGCTGTATCATCTCCAGAAGTATTCATAACATCCTAACTCAATCAAACAAGGTCAGTATGTTAAGGTCATTGACCACTGGCTACTTACAGACAATTTGTCCTGGAGCTCTTTGACCTCCTTGAGTTGGTCCTGATATTTCTCAGCAAGCTGCTGCAGTTCCTCCTGAGATTTCTCGCACATATCCTTGAGGTGTGAACATTCTTCTTCTGTGTTCACCATTGACCTCTACAATGTCAAGGTCAAATTATAATACACAAGGTTAAGGTCATACATATCCTTGAGGTGTGAACACTCTTCTCAGTGTTCATCAGTGACCTCTACAATGTCAAGGTCAAATTATAATACACAAGGTTAAGGTCATACATATCCTTGAGGTGTGAACACTCTTCTCAGTGTTCATCAGTGACCTCTACAATGTCAAGGTAAAATCATTATAGGCAAGGTCAACATGACATGTTCCGTTTTGCGACCACTTATGTATTTATAACCAATCATTTTCAAGGCCATATGGTCAGGGTAATACATCTCAGATACATCTGTCACTTGTAAATGTTAAATGTCACAATAACAAGTACAAAAGTAATAGAACACAAAATTAGATCAAGTATGAGAACTAGGTTTAAGATTAGTTCAAATAAATATTTTTGTTCCTGTCAGTACACAACCTTGAAATACTTCTTACCTCAAGGTCAGATAATTTTCTCACAGCCTCTAGTTTTTCTTGTAAAACTTTTCGAAGTGATTCCTGTAAAAGACAAATCAAACGTTAAACAACCATGTCACATATATAGGATCTTACATGAGTGTTCATTTCATATGAGATTTTCTTAAACAAGTCAAAAGTTAAAACTTTGAGACGAGTTTCATAAAATCTCATATAAAATGAACACCAATTTAAGATACATTTAATCACATAACTGCAAATATCTACATAACAAAGAATTTCACATCAAAATGTATTCCGAAAATCCAGCAAAAGCCACCATTCTGTTCCACTGTCCTCCTAATCCTGACGTCTCATCATTTTTCTTGACGTCATTTTATTGTTTCTGTCAGACGTCACAAAGAATTACCAGCCAATGAAAATTGCTCCAGGTCATTTCACACTAGTGACATAAGCAAAAATATTACATGGGCGAAATCACTGGATATCAGGCATATCAAGTGATAAAATATTATAATATGGTGATTTTTGGAGGCTACATATACATTACTGAATGCACAACACCATAGTTTTACCTTAGCAGTGGTTTCGTAGGTAAGTTTTTCTTCCTGCAAGGTAACCACCTCTTGTCGTAATGAGTCCTCGGCATGGTTCTAAAAACAGGAAATACTCCGATATATATTTCATATATAATAACCACAAACATATCAAAATAAAAAACATCCTTTTTATATGTAAATGTAATACTTAAACAGAATGAGAAATTTCATTTTGAGGTATGTACAGATTTGACCCTCAATAAAATTTGACATAACCATGTTGGAGAAAGTGAGTTATGACCTTGTAATCGATGTGATTTGACCTTAAACTTAATGTATATTGATATCGCAGAAGGATAAGTAGAGTTTTGACCCTGAGGTATGTACAATTTGAACTAGGAGTTATTTTCGGTATATCCGTAAATGTGTATATTCTGAGTTTGCTATAATGTTACCTTGGAGTAAGTGTGAAGCTGATTTTCCAAAACATCAAGTCGAGACAAAAGCCGATCTTCAGTTATTAGGGCCTGAAAGAAAAGAAACTTCATTAAATCACCAATTGAATAAGCAAAGCAACACTACATTGTAAAATAATACTTTGTATAAATTCAACCTATTAGTTATCAATAAGATGAGAGAATTAGGAGATATGACAACTTACCTGCCATCCTGTTTCTGAAGCCTCCTGGGTATTCTCCAGGAGTTTCTGTAACGTGGTCAGCTTCTGCTCCAACATCTTTTCACGGTGAAGCGCTTCCTGAAACACACAATAATACAATGTTCAGAGAGGCGGACAGTGTCTCAGGCAATAATAAGAATTTCTTCTGGAATCGTCAACAAAAACCTCAGACTTGAAGTAACAAAAGTACTTTCTTTTAAAATGTTGTTTCATGGTAGAGGGTTAACCAAGGGAGGTCCTCCTTTAATAGTTCACTCAAGAATAAAACTTTGATATATAATCCCCGAAAAGAATGACAAACACCACAAACTGAAGATACACGTGAATCTACACAACTCACCATTACTTCCAAACACTCACAGGATCCTCCCGAGGACAGAAGATTTAGTCCAAGTACCGTATGTCCCAATGATAAAAGTTAATCCTGTATATAACTTTCTCTTGGTGATGTTAAAAACATTGTTTTTAATTTGGAGTTTATACATACAAACAAAACTGCTCCAAATCCTAATACTATCTGACCCACATAATCTCTGGAGTCAGAGAACAATTTCACCTTCAAAATTTGACCTCTATATCAGTAGGGATAAACTTGGGATGCAAATTAGCATGGCCAGATAATGGCTTCAGATAAAAACTACGACTTCTAAAAACACAAACTTCAGGATAATGATAGAATCAGAAGAACAATAGCTAGCAGTGGGGGTCGGACATTTGATAAAAAGATTTACTGGAGCATCTTGTAGTGTTCTATACACATCCCAGTAAATTAAAACAAGAGGTCCAAATGGCTTGTATCACTAAATAGAACCTCAAAATTTTAGAAGCAATAAAATGAAATTGAGCCAGTTTTTATTCTAAAATTACGCTGTTAGAAGTCAGTGTATTTAAATATTTTTTTTATATGTTAAAATCGTATTTCCATTTTTGCCCTTCACCACATTTACTTAAACTAATCTCCATAAAATAGAGAGATTTCCAGCGGCATGACAATTAAATAACAATGTCCGAACCCCTCAGTTGTAAAATTCATTTCTCCGAACGATGCTTGTTATGGCTTGTCTTCTATAACTAAAATTCACAATGTCCTATGTACACTTAGAGATGTTTGATCGGTCATTGTATAACAATATCCGGACCTTTCAATGTGAAAATCTTCTGAAGACGTTCATTTGATTTAGTCTTCAAAACATAAAAGTCCCCATGTCTTCTTTTCACTAAGAGATGTTTCCTAGGTCTCGTTGTTGATATTACATAATGTCGGGAGCCGTCAATGTAGGAATTCACCTTATCGTGGTTGGTTGTTACGTGACAGCCCTGATCCAGTTAACCAGGACAAAGAACTAACAAGATCAGTTATATAGACAATGATCTCACCGGCCAGCTTTGTCCTAAGTAGGCCTCTTTCTTACCTTTATACATATAATCTTCACTCAGTTTTTAAAATCATTTTATTTACCCATTTTTTTAAGTGAATATATCAATATCATTACACTAACTCCAGAATGTCACGATCCATCATATTCATAATTTGATTATACATGTTTAAAGAACATGTATTCTATCTATTTGAATAAAAAAATATTCTTTCATTATTCATGTACATAAGTATTATTAATAAGGTTATGCTAAGTTTGCATAATAGATTTAATAGCGATAAACATACAGCTATTGTTTGAGCATTTTTCCTCTTGTGTCTAATGTCAATATTTTCTGCACATGTAATTGAATAATATATTCTGTACTATCTAATTTAGCATTCTTACCTTAGGAGCAGATCTCTAAGACCTTATCTATATACATTCTCACCTGTGTTTTTCCTAACTATATCTACTATCAGAATTCCTAAAGTCTTGTGACTCATCCAGTTTTAAATTTCAAGCAGGATATTAATTTTGTAACATGTTATACAAATCATGCTGAAAAAGTGTGGATCTAATACAAAGTGAACATTTTACAATATATAATTACATAACAAAACACTTTTGAAAATTTAAGATTATAGCTCTAACATAATTGAGATAATCAGGTAGCTTCATGGTCATAATACATTGTACTAAGATTTTTAATTGTATTAGGCCAAAGATATCTTTTATATACAACTGTGCATTGAATTTTCAAACTTTTTTAAGATGAAAATCATAGATCATATTCATATCACAAAATAAGTGTACATAGGAATTTGAAAAGCCCATTTTCTAATTTGAAATAAGAATTTTCTTTTTTCTATCCTGAACATTTGTTTTAAAATGCTATGTTATTTCTTTTAATATAAAAAATTAATAGGCAGAAATTGATCCAGAAACTGTACAGTCCTCCAACTGACAAGAGACTCAATGAAAACAGATGTGAAGAGATCTAGGAACAACAATTTCGAAATAAAAGTACCTCAGAATCAGATCTCTTCATTGAATTTTCAGTTTTGCCTCCCATCAAAATTTGAAGAATTTTCCATTTGACATCATTTGAAACCTCCCACAGGTCGACAGTTTTAAGGAACATGGCTCCTTCGTGGAGTAGGTACAGGAGTAGACATATCATGGCACACGTTATCAATGACTGTTTATTAATGGCATAGTTTATATATTACTGCGGATACAGAACGTTCCTGTGTGGTATCCTGTATATATCCAGTACATACAGTAGCTATCTAATACAAGACTTACTCAATGAAGTCTATTAACGGATTTGTTAATGGACAGGAAGTTGTAAGGTTTTCAGCTTACAGTAATTTTCATTCTGAATCTGAATGTCTTTTACTTATATGTCAACAGCTATAACAATATTGGTTAAGGTTTAACATGGATAAGTTGACCAGACTCTTTTACATACTCAAAATGTAACTTGTAAAATCAATGAAACAGTTTAAATTTCATGGAAACGTTGTGTAACTAAATATACTAAATAAAACTAACTTAACTGAAGTTTAAACAAGGATGAAAATAAGACATCAGTTTTTGTATAAAACTAAAAAGCAGTACACTACATTGTAGTTACAATCTTTGATTTGCTGACATAAGACAATTTTGTTTTTATGATCATATCGATTGTAAAAAGTTTATAAATATCACCGGTTAAGAATCATATTTCTATACTTCATATCTATTATATTATCGATGTGCTACACAAACACCTGTAAATCAACCCTCTACACTCTCATGTAACACCTATTTCCTGTCATCAACTTGTGTCATGTCATAGGCAGGCAGGGAAATTGTCTCCTGTTTATTTTATTAAACTTACCAAACCTTTCATTTGATACAATTTTTAAGTCATTAATTCAGCCAAAGGTACATGCAGATCTTTCAGCCACTGCAATCAACTAGAATTGGAGGCAAGTCTATTTCAATGACCCATTCACTTGGTATGATTTTTGTATACTGTTTTAAATTGTCCAAAACAGTTTAGACTTTCTTCACCTCAGTGCATTTGATAGTAAACAGACAAATTTCCTGTGTAAACATTGCTGACATCTACCTGTCTTACCTGTAACGAGGGAAAACTTACCTGTTAACATCTTGGTATCAGTCATTACTTCATTCTGTACATCACTTCGTCAGTTTATATTTTACAATTCGCCATATCTTATGAGCGTAATTCGCCAACAATCAAAACAATATTCCCAAGATAGTCCTCTGCACGCGGCAATTCCTTCTGCCTCAGTGCACAACTCTATACACCTGTAAGTCATAGGTCAATGTCGCACTGTTTACCTGTCGCAGGTATACGGACTCGGTGGACCATATCCCCGACAGTCATAGTCAATGATATGCTCATTGTCTCCCCTTGTCCTGGCAAATGTCCACGGTAGATTATACGATCCTAAATATAACTCTGGTCACAACAACGGTTCCATCCCTGGCCAAGGTATATATACTGAGACAGCTGTCTTAACTTAACTTCATGTTCATTTCTTGGCCTAATTAAGGTAGCAGTATTCCTGACATGAAAACTGATATTCTCTCACTATATACTCATCATCCCAGGTAACTTACCTGCTTTCATGCTCACAGTAGATAAAGATGATAGAAAAGATATCCTTACTTCGCTGATTCTAACACAGTGAACATTAAATATTCTCTACTGTAGAAGTATGTCAGTGAAAAAAATATTGATCCCTTTTCCAAGATTTATCTTTGAAAAATAAAACTTTGTGTAGACATTTTTATACAATTTAGGACAGGTAGGTGTAATAATAGATTGTACACCTGTGACAGGTGACATTTTTCTCACCTGTAGATAGTGGGCCAACTGGTAGAGATCCTGAGACTGTATAGAGATGCCAGGTGCGACTGTGTTCGCAAATGGGCTGGATTCTGAGTAACTGCAAAATAAAGGAAAGTTATGTTACTGTAAAATCTCATAAATATTGTTATACAAAACAATGTCAAAACAAAAGCAGCTCACTACAGAATACAAACAAGTGCATTTTAACATTCTAAATAGAATTTGGAAAAATGTAAAACAATATATACATGTTTTATTCAATCTAACTATCTCGAAATACAGAAAATGAATGCAGTGCAATATCACTGTCTCGAAATACAGAAAATGAATGCAGCACAAAATCTTACTGTCATCAAATATAATCACTGTATAATATCGTCAAGTCAGACGACATCTCAAAAACATTGAGCTACTTGAAAATCGGTGTTTTCACAACTTCCGCAAACTAAAGTGTGTAAGCGTGCGTCAGCTTCGCCTCGCTGCTCAATAACGGTCACCGAGTTCACACATGTGGCCGTGTACAAATTCGTTATGTTATTACGCTATATATTAACTTTTAGCAAAATTGAATATATATTTAAAGTTCTGATCTGATTAAATAAAATTATCTCTGAAATTTACTTTGTTTGTCATGTTTATTTTTACACTAAAATATTGAACTTTTTTGTCGTCGCGGATGAATAATTCTACCTACGTGAAGCGTCATCATTCGCTGTTCAATTGAGTAAGCTCCTCCCACTTTTGACCGACTTTTATTGAATAATTACATCACTTTCAAATGACGATTTTATTGCATAAAATATAATTAAAAAGTCGTGTGAGTGTAAATATAGGGATTGGATTTCGTTTTTATGTTAACCATGCTTGTATGGAGCAATTCCTCTAAGAATATATTCAATATGGGGCGCTAACGCGCCCCATAGAATATATTCTTAGAGGAATTGCTCCATACAAGCATGGTTAACATAAAAACGAAATCCAATCCCTATGTAAAATCTAATAAACATTTTAATCTGAATGCAGCAAAAATAGTGTCTGTTAATTAATGTTATAACAAAAGCAGCTCACTATGGAATATAAACAAGTGCATTTTGACATGCTGTAAATGAACCCAGTGCAATCTTACCGTCACTAAATACTGTTTAGGAACGAAGTGCAATATTACTGTCTTGAAACACTATAAATGAATTTAGCAAAATCTTACTGTCTTGAAACACTGTAAATAAATGCAGTGCAATCTTACTGTCTCGAGAATGCAGCACAATCTTAATATCTCGAAACACTGTAAATAAATGCAGTGCAATCTTACTGTCTCGAAACAATGTAAATGAATGCAGCACAATCTTACTGTTTCTAAATACTGTACATGAACACAGTACAATCTTACTGTTTCTAAATACTGTACATGAACATAGTACAATCTTACTGTCTCTAAATACTGTACATGAACACAGTGCAATCTTACTGTCTCTAAATACTGTACATGAACATAGTACAATCTTACTGTTTCTAAATACTGTACATGAACACAGTGCAATCTTACTGTTTCTAAATACTGTACATGAACACAGTAGAATCTTACTGTCTCTAAATACTGTACATGAACATAGTACAATCTTACTATCTCTAAATACTGTACATGAACACAGTGCAATCTTACTGTTTCTAAATACTGTACATGAACACAGTACAATCTTACTGTTTCTAAATACTGTACATGAACACAGTACAATCTTACTATCTCTAAATACTGTACATGAACGCAGTGCAATCTTACTGTTTCTAAATACTGTACATGAACGCAGTGCAATCTTACTGTCTCCGATACTGTACATGAACGCAGTGCAATCTTACTGTCTCTAAATACTGTACATGAACGCAGTGCAATCTTACTGTTTCTAAATACTGTACATGAACGCAGTGCAATCTTACTGTCTCTAAATACTGTACATGAACGCAGTGCAATCTTGCTGTTTCTAAATACTGTACATGAACGCAGTGCAATCTTACTGTTTCTAAATACTGTACATGAACGCAGTGCAATCTTACTGTCTCAAATAACTGTACATGAACGCAGTGCAATCTTGCTGTTTCTAAATACTGTACATGAACGCAGTGCAATCTTACTGTTTCTAAATACTGTACATGAACGCAGTGCAATCTTACTGTCTCTAAATACTGTACATGAACGCAGTGCAATCTTACTGTCTTGACCATTGTAAAAGTGAACTATATTATAATCTTACGGTTTTAACTTGCTGTATGCTGGTAAGAATGCACAGAACATCCCCTCTACTCTCTCAGCACACAGGGACCCAGACCTCACATTATCTAGTTATACCTTATATGAGGGACAAGAACTATATATTGTACACATTTTGACCCAAATTCATTCAAAAAGAAACTTTAAAATCAGTTAACAACATTAAAATTGTTCTATAATTGGCAAATTTAGAAAATGCATCTAAATGTGATATAACAGTCACAGAATAGTGATACAGGACTCCAGTATAAATGTTTTGTGTGATGTTAAAGTATTTGATATCATCACACTTCAATGAATCACAAAATAATGTAGGTTGTTACAAGACAAGGATAAACTTTAATTCAGTGGGAAACTTGTCTGGTCTTGGCATCATATACTAAGATGAAAGTAGAAGATTATCATCTTCTAAAGGAGCGATTCAAGTCTACACAAATACTAGTGTAACTACACAAAATACTAGTGTAACTAGAAAGGCTCGGACAATGTAGACAATAGTGTAACTAGAAAGGCTTGAACAATGTAGACAGTATTTCATATCATTTTACTTATCTGGCTTGGACAATGTAGACAATTGTGTAACTAGAAAATGGCTTGGACAAATGTAGACAATATTTCATATCATTTTGTAAATTATTTTATCAATCAACCAATGACTTCTGACAAACAACTGTTATTATTATTTGTTCATTCAAATTTCTCATCCACAGCTAGAGTGATGTTGAGATTTCTTGAAGCAGCTGATAGTATAATACCTGGCAATAACCTCTTACATGGAATAAACATAAGCATTACAACTCAGACCTGACCATTTCTCAGATCCACACACAAAGGTAAAAGAGCAACTCAGACCAGACCATTTCTCAGATCCCACATACAAAGGTAAAAGAGCAACTCAGACCTGACCATTTCTCAGATCCCACATACAAGGGTTAGAGGGCAACTCAGACCAGACCATTTTTTCAGATCATACATACACGGGTTAGAGAGCAACTCAGACCAGACCATTTCTCAGATCTCACATACAAAGGTAAGAGAGCAACTCAGACCAGACCATTTCTCAGATCACACATACAAGGGCTAGAGAGCAACTCAGACCAGACCATTTCTCAGATCTCACATACAAAGATAAGAGAGCAACTCAGACCAGACCATTTCTCAGATCACACATACAAGGGTTAGAGAGCAACTCAGACCAGACCATTTCTCAGATCTCACATACAAAGGTAAGAGAGCAACTCAGACCAGACCATTTCTCAGATCACACACACAAAGATATGCTAAGTCTGAACTAATTGTTACAACTCAGACCAGACAATTTCTCATATCCCACACACAAGGGTAAAAAAGGAACTCAGGCCACATCATTTCTCACATACCACATACAAGGGTATGATAAGTCTGAACCAACCGTAAAAATGAAGACCAGACCATTTCTCAGATTACACACACAAGGGTATGCAATTTCAGTGGTTTTACAGACATAAGACTATTTCCTGATCTAGGGGCCTGTTTAATCACAGAATCTGCGCTTGACAGGTGTTTATTTTATTGGAAGTGGTGTTTTAAACAATCAAATTAGTATCACAAGACATGAGTTAAAAATGTCTTAAGTACAATGTTCCTTTTACCAATTGTACATTAATGCATGGTTATAACGAAGTCCTGTGGACCAAAGAAATGAACAACAGCCTACGGTAGATAGGTAATACTTGATGACGTCCAGAATTTTGTTATCAATATACCTGTTGATCCATAGTGAGCTAGGCAGACATCCCATCATCCACCAGATTTTTATCAAACCGTCACATCCTTCATATTAATCCTCATATCCATGGTGACGTGTGACATTACACCAATCCATCTTTATCAATGTTCATTAGTCCGCCATTACCTAAACCATCTCTATCCGTTTCTAATTACACCACAGGACCAAATCCACTATCTAACGTGCCATTTTGGAAGTGAATTTCTGATATAAACTGTTGAATTGAGCAGAATCTGATCCTCCATGTTTTTCCCCAGCATAATCATGACATATTAAGCTAGATAGACCTCAATGTTGATAAATGTTGCCAAGTTTATGCAATGACATTTGCCTGGCCAGCCAATGTTTGTGATAATAAGCCATTAATTGGTAGAGTAGGGTAAGTTGTACATGTCACAGCTGTTGTTAGGGAGGTGCCCTGATTGGGGAGGCATTCCAAACAACAATTTTTATTTTTGCTATTACACTGTATACTATAGTTTACAGAGAGTTTTAACTAAGTGTAGCATCCGATCCAAGTCCATTGAGATTTTGTGTATCTTTTGTTCAAGTTTTGGATTTTTTTCTTTTACATTTGGCACCAAACATGCCTATGCATGACCGTCTTCAAGGTCAAAGATCAAGGTGTAAGAATGGAAGAATATGGTAGAACTTCACTTGACTGAGTCGTAGTGACAGCTAAAATAGTCATCAAAGTGATGACATGGTTAGAGTGTCTGGCTAGAGGTGTGGAAATCCTGGGATCAAATTCAATTTGGTCTTTGTTTTTTCCTCTTTTCTATGGCATTTAAGCTTGCTGATGTGCTTCATCTGGGTCAAAGTCTTCATTCAGAAGGATGAAGGAATGTGGTCTGGACTGTATACGAACATCCAGGTAGCTGGTTTGAATGTCAGTCTGGATCATGGATACTCTTCGCTACAGTCCCAATCTCCACTTTAAATTTCATTTTACATTTCCCTGGCTTCCCCTGTAGAAATCACTGTAACACACCCACACACATCATATAGCCACACAGAAGGACCATTGTTACTTTCAGCAGTGAATTTTTTGTTGACTACGATCAGTTTATCTTATCATAGTAAACATCTGTATGGATTGTATATAAGTAACCACAAGATATCAATCTTTAACATCTGATGACCAAGAACCAATGCCTGAATGAGCTATCAAAAATATTGGTCTTGAATTTCGAAAGTTATTATCCAAAATTCTTACAAGGGTATATTCCTTGATTTTCTTAAGACACCCAATAAATTGGGATAACTAATCATTTTAGGTGGTACAGAGTCACCTGATACGTACTCGGCTGTTGCTGTAAAACTTTGGCTGTATGTGTCACAAGTAATAAGGAAAAGATTTTTTATTAATCTATTTACACATATTACAAAACAAGAAATTTCTTTGACACCAAAAATCAATTTTACCACAGATTTTAATCATTTACAAGGAGATTCTAAATTTTACACCAAAAATCAATTTTTACCTGACATTCATGAATATCAACAATGACATTTCCGAAGCTTCTGATTTCCAACGAACATCAACAACACATACCAAAGTTTGTTCACATTAGTTTCTGTATTGTTTAAAGATCAGTGTTTGATGTAAATGCCAAATCCTGAAAATTTCATCCCTGCGAAAATGACTGAATGTACAATGTATCAGTAGTGGTAGGTGAGGTTGGAGAACTGGTGTATCTAAGTGGGTTATCATTGACAGTACACTTCAGTATGATAGCACTATAAAGTAGATAGTATAAATGTACAACAGCCTCCAAAAACATATTTACATGTCACAGGGAAGGTTTAACTGTTGATAGGACATTAAGTAAAATTAATCCTAACATGTATACTTAGAAACAGAAGTAAATATACTCTACATATATACCTGCTGATCATGATCCAGCTCTGTATGTTTACAACTGAGACACACACATACACACCGGATGTAATAGACTCCAAGATCTCTACTTATATATATATAAGGAAACTATACACAATGGGAAATAGCCACAGGGGCCTGAGGAATACAGACACAGGGGCTTGATGACAGCAATAAAACAGTCTCATGTCCTTAAGCTAAGTCACCTGTGGTGCCACTAGTATTCATAATAGTTACGTTTTTATTGATATTTATCAAGCATACAATATAATTATTTGCCAGAAGGCAACGATTAGTCTGGATCTAGCCTAAAACAACCACAATTATTGCAGTTTGGCTATTAGGTAAAAACCTGTTTTTTCTGTCTCCAATAAAGATCTAGAGGCAACCTGTGTAGTCTCAACATCAAGTGTTTAATGTGATTTTACATATCACCTTTTATCCTAATCTATCATAATTGTATCATTTCCATCAGAACTGTCAATAACTAGGGTATCTAAACATCCACAAACCTAACAAGATGTCTGTACAATACATGCACTGTATTGTACATTAAATCAAAGTCATATATATATATAGCTGCACAAATATCAATTTATCATACATCTGAAGACTAAAGGTTGATATATATGGCTTCATGAACATGGGCTGCCTAGATCTATAATTCCTTACCAAAATCTGTCCTTCTGATGGTCACTGTGTGGTCAAGGTGTTGATCAGTGGTCACTTCCCCTAGAACCCTATATAGCTAATTACCCTAACTTGCCAAACACCCTTTATATGCCATAGGCTTCTGTCCTGTGAGGAGTTTCACACTGTGGCCTCTCTCTTTTAAATATTTCAGATAAACAATGATATCTAAACTAGAGGAGCAATTAACCGTACGATTAATTATAAACCTTAACAATGACTCATTATTACCAAAGAAATTGATAAAGAAAATCATCATTAGATATTGGACATGCTATATGTATACAACTTCCGACTGTTCCTCAAGTCATGTTCTGAATGGAGACGGGTTATAAAGAGATGGATATGTATACATCCACAAACCAGGAAATGTGATTCCATTCATAAATGAAGAACAGTGAAGTACACTTTATACATTATATGTATTGCAAATCTGATTTTCTGAGATACTATCTTTTATAATCTATAAACAAAACCATTTCTCTGTGGTTGACCTACAACAACAACTTGTGATCATTCATGAGTCCACAGATTTTTTAAAACCTCTACAATTTGTACATCTGATAACACAAAGTGGTCTGTCATCACTTAAAGATCCGTATATATAGCTAGTAGCTACAAAAACAGCTACTGCAGTGACAAATGTGCGATAAATAATGACAATCACTTCTGAGAGAAAAAAATAAATGCTCCAAACTAAAAGAAATTTAATGAATTGGTTAATATGATGGAGGTTCCTCTGGCAAAGAATGAACAACAAGCAACATGACAAGCATTACATAGTAATTTCCCACTCAAAGATAAAAAATTAAGTATAAATAATCTATTCACCAAAGTCATCTTTGGTTTGGAAAAGTAAGCTATTAATTAAATTGCCGTCTAAGGCCCTAGGGGGTCAGCCCTATCATTTGTACAATTTCAAATCCCAACCCTATAAGGATGCTACCAATGCATTATAAGTGCTCTTCCATTCTTAGTTGCAGAGAAGAAGTCGTTTAATATGGAAATAGCTAAATCAACCCCTTTGACCCAACCCTTCAGGCCCCCGGGGGGTCAGTTCCATCATTTTGAAAATTTTGAATCCAAACCCTATAAGTATGTTACCCCATGTTAAGTTTCATGTTATTATGGAGCTATACCATTTGCTTAGTTGCAAAGAATAAGTATATTTACATGGAAATAAGCCAAATTGACCCATTTTGACCCCGCCCCCTCAGGCCCCCGGGTGGTCAGCCCTATCATTTGCATAATTTTGAATCCCCACACTATGAGGATGCTACCATTGTATTATGAAGTGCTATACCATGCTTAGTTTCAGAGAAGAAGTCATTTATATGGAAATAGCCAAATTGGCCCCTTTTGACCCCGCCCCTCAGGCCCCCCGGAGGTCAGCCCCCATCATTTGTACAATTTTGAATTTCCACCCTATAATGATGCTACCATTGCACATATGGGGTGCTATCCCATGATTGGTTTCGAGAAGAAGTTCGTTTTTATGGAAAATAGCCAAATACAGGACCCTTTTGAACCCGCCCCCTCATGCCCCCCCCGGGGTGTATTTGTACAATTTTGAAATCCCCACCCCCATTTAAAGAGCTGATCTCTTGCTTACATGGGGCAGGGATTCAGCCACATACAATTTTGAATTCCCCACCCTATAAGTGATGCTTTAATTGGTGCTATCCATGCTGAGTTTCAGTGATGGAGTCGTTTATATGATCAGCCACATTTAGACCCCTTTTGGCCCGCCCCTCAGGCCACCGGGGGATCAGCCCTCATTTGTACTTTAGTCGCCATAAGGATGCTTATTAGTAAGGGGAAACCAGGTGAGCAGGGTAGATAACTAACTGAATGAATTAGTGGGCACATAGGGGTAGATAAACTCAGGGTAGATATTTCTAGTAAGAAATGAGCACATAGGGGCACAAATAAACTCTTGAGTTACAGTGATCAAATCAGGGGAGATAACTCTAGTGAGTAGATAGCAAATAGGGGAAGATAATTTTTGATTACAGTACCAAGGGCAGGTAAGGGCAGTGTTTAAATTCAAAGACTTGTAAAATTAATGCAATGGTAATAACTCTTGTGCAGTGTTATATAAGGGCAGATAACTCATGAATAAATCTATCATACGTTTGTGTGAATACACACATGAACACACACATTGAAAGGAAATGTCTTTGATGTGTAATTACAAAACAACAATATGATAAAGCCATGTGCAAATACAAAAAAAATGTATATATTTTTTACTTACATGTTTTTGGCTTCCCTGCCGTCGGGGTGGAAGAGTGTGATTGTTGCTATGATACATCCATGGGTGACTGTAGGAAGAGAGAGAGAAAGACAGGATGTACAGTAACCCGACACTTAAACAATTCTACATCATCTCTGTATCATCTCACCACAGGCTCGACATGAAAAGTTTTTTAATCAGAGAATCACTACAACTCAAGAATTTTTCAGATTAATATACATTATAAATCTACCACCTTGCAGTTTATATATTCTTTCCATTCACATGTAATGTAACTATATTTAGATAAAGCACCTGCTATATAGGTCATCCGTCTATATCAACATACTATACCATAATCATAATAATGGTTTTGTTTTAAACAGAATTTTTTTAATCTACAGTTTTTTTTAATACAGTTACTTGGATTTGCACAGAAAAAAATAAGTTGTCTACATATTGGGCATTTTAAGGGTCCTAAGTGGCCAAACTACAAAATAATTGGACGACAAAGCTTACTTGTTCCTGTTTCCACGATTTTTAAAATTTATAAAAAAAATTTAAATTCTAACGTAAGTGGATGTGTCACCAGTGGCTGGAATTATCGCATGGAAACAAATTTCTATTTTTAGAAACAGTGACCTTGGCATTTGCGGGGATGAAAAGCAATATATAAGTAAGTATTTTGATATGGATAATTATTAGATGTTTGAACTTAAATTACAACAGGAGAACTTGAAGTACAGCACAAAACACTTTTAGCAACAGTGATCTCGACCTTCAAATGCAAAAAGCAACCCAAAGCAAGCATTTTTGGAAAGGAAAGTGTGTGTGAAATTTGACTTAAGTATCAAATCAATGGAACTTGATTATTGCATGGAAATCTTTGAGCAGAGGCAGACAACAACATAGCGATGCCTAATTTTTACAGAGGAAATGAAACAATTTAATCATTACATACATATTACTGGCACTCCTGGTCTTGTTAATCCGAAGCTTGAGTATCATTCACATTAAATTGTGTAACACTAACCAAAGACCTTAATGCTCTCAAAAATTCAAAACAAAGTTTCAGTAAAACTGATTTTATGTCTGTTGTATATCAAGTGCAGTGTTTAGTGTAAGTTGACCTTGTTCCCACAAATATACCATTCTGACAGACTTATTAGTGTTGGTTTGTGTATCACTACAATTATTTCATTTTATTTCTCTTGTATCAAGTACACTGTTAAATATATGAACTGTACTGTCCATAAAGGTTCCATAGTTATACCATTCTGACAGACCTGTTAGTCTCCTATGGTTTGTGTATCACTATAAACACCCAGTGGAACTTGTAATCCAAGGTCAAACTGGAAACTGACAGGAAATACCATTCATCAACACATTATATCACTCCCACACACTACCAAATCATAAAGATATATTTATAATTACATGTAACAAATTATTTCAATTTCAATTTGTTAAAATGCCTATCAAGAGATATGTATATATACACACCAGAGTGTGGTTATGAAATGATCAAGGGGAAGTAACGCTAACATAGATGTCAGAGATTGGTATACATGTACTGCTTTAGATATTTATCTGACTTCTACTTTTAGGAACCTGTATAAAGAATGTGTTTGAAGCTCAGGCCTGGTTATGATTTATACGATGATAAGTATCTACATACCAGGCTATTCTTAAAATGTAAGCTAGATAATACATAACATGGATAATATGTACTTATGTATCTAAAATCTCCAGATCTATGATATGATATCCTCATGACCAGAGATGCTTATTCCTGCAATTATTCTTTTATTTTAGCTTTATTAAATCTTTTTCACAGAATAGTTGATATTTCTTCTTTATAACATTGTATGATAACATGTAAACATAAATTGAAGTTTTAATTGACCTATAGGGGACCGAGACGCTTGCTGTAATTATTTTAAATATTACCAGATCACAGGTTTTGGTTCTACACTATTTGATTGTTTTTGTTTTTGGTCCCATTAACAGCTAGAAACATTTGAGGATGTGGCAGGTTTAAATTGTGGAGGAAAGCCGGAGTACCTGGAGAAAAACCTGTAACCTACAGTCAGTACCTCACAACTGTTCCACTTGGTATTCTAACTCGAAACCTTGAGGTGAAGGACTATTGGTGATACGTTGGAACATTGCAACCACTAAAACACTATAGAGATACCATGCTGTGGTCAGATGTTACAGGGAGGTCAGTTTGACCACCAGATTTATAACACATAGTATCAGGCTGAGGACACATTTACTGGGGAATCTTAAAGATGCTCCATCGCCGACAGAGCATCAACAATTGAACAATTACTGATGTCTAATTAACACAAAAATGCATATAAAATAATTTATTTTGCTTTTGATGCATGCACAATCAGTACTTAATTCCATATAGGGCATAGTTTCGGGACACAATTAATTATTTCTAATATTTTTATCTTGAATTTAAATAAGAAGCTCTAGTATGAAGATGGTAACATTTGTACCAGAAGAAAACTACTAATTCGTCTGCTCCTGTGTTTGATAGAAAAAATATATCATTCGTCAGCGATGGAGCATCTTTAAAGAAACAAATTTACATACATTTACTGGAAACAGTACCATAATAGGCTGTTAATAGGACATTAAACTAATCAAACCAAACAAAAAAAAAAAACAAATATATTAACTGTGTAGGGATAATATCAAATGGTCTTCCTTACTTTTCTCACCACGTCGGTTGTTCTCCATGACGTCGACACCAAACTGTATCTGGTCACCGGAGTAGACTTCGCGAGCCGGGCTTTCCTCGCCCCCTTTACATAGGCGTTGATTGTTGATGAACGTGCCATTACTGCTCTTGGTGTCTTGGAGGTAGAACTGTAACATACAAAATATAAAACACCTTTACAATTTCTATAATTATCCTCTCAACCATATTACTGTAAACCTAACGAGCTTCTTAATTTAATGAGCAAGTAGAAATCATGACAAGAATTTCACGGAAGTGGATGTGTCGTCTGCACAATAGTTTAAAACATCCCAAAAAATAGTTATTTAGAGTTGAAAATATTGTTAATAATCAGGTGAAGATATCAAGTCCCGTAACTCTTACAAATATTGACGGAACTTGACCAGTATTGAACCCATCCGGAATCTCATTGATATACAGCAACAGTACAGACTTGGTTGAAATCAGACAATTAATACTAAAATTATCCCGGACGCCCCCGTTGCCGATGCCGATAGTGATACCTATATGTCGCCCTTGCGTTGCAGGCGACACAAAAATGAATTGATCAGAAATAGTATCAATTGTGTGTATAGTAGAATCATAGGACTCTAAATCGTACAATTAAATTGCATCAAAAAATTGGTAAGGCGTGAAAAATGGCAAATTTAAGTCGCCAGAAAGTAACTTTGTTTACAGTACAAGTAAATTTCTGACTAGCCCCTATTGATGAATTAAGGTTTTATTGCAACAATATTCGACATATGTACTGCAACTAGTTTTGAGAAAAGCCCAAAACTTCCAAATCTACATGTCCATGGTTCAAAACCCTTTAGTTTGATTTAAACCCAAAATTTCAAAGTCTACAAGCACATGGTTCAACACGCCTTAGTTTTACAGTCTCTGAATCCAACACTCATTAATAGTTGAGAAACAGGTCTTAATGTCAAACTTTTAAAGCCAAATGTTAGCACCGCCGAAAGAAAGGTAGCATCACAGTCTCACTGTCAATACTTTCGTCACTGGTGATCCAAGATATCAACTTGGGACACCATCTTGTTTATTTTGGCAATAATACTACATCTACACAATCTCTAATAGATCCTTAATTACTTACACTAGCCTTAAATTTTGGCTCAGGACAAGACAAAAACTCAGCCAAAATTACACTTACATATTTTTAGCCGCTGACCACTATTGTCTAAATATAATGCACCGGTTGACCCACTACACCTATGTTAGCTACACTGCACAGAGATCTGTTCATTCATTAATAAGAGATGCTTGGTTCTGTAAACATGCCAGCAGCTTTAGGTGTAAATATAACATGAACACAGCAGAATCGTAGACTTTGTTGGCGAAGACACAAATAAATAGCAGGATTTGGCTGTCCAATAAGGGTGCCTTTCAACAAGTCTGATATTTTAGTAGCAACATATGTAACATTTTTTATTTGAATTTTATCTAGTAGCAATTAACTTGTGAGCTGAGTTATTTAAATTTATTTGTAACCAATCAAATAACATCAATTTTCTTATAATGAAGTCTATACTCATTTCCTTATCCATCAACAAAGTATGTTCCTTTTCCAGAATAGAATATTATTATCATCAACACAGTTTGGCTTAACAATTATTTAGGATGCAAATGTTAGACTTGAGGGAGCTATTTATGAAGGATGTAATTCAGTAGGAAAATCCATATCAGTGAGTTCTGGTGGCCAGTCTACACTTGTGGTAAAGTAATCTAACCAATCCATTAAATAATCTACACACATATAAACGTATAATTTGTGGGCTATATAATGTGTGTGTAATCAAAGAATATCTAGCTTTCATGGACCTGATAGTTAGAATATAAGAGGCATCTTTTCCTTTGATGCTGTTTACCTCGGTATCACATCACATAGCAGCTCTGTTACACAAGGGTGGTGATTTAGAATGCCACCTTGCCATATACCTCTACTATCTCACTTCTACTCAGCACTATCTCCTAAACAGGTCTAAGGGAGATAACCTCTGGATTCCTCAGGATTTATCCAGCATATTGGTTTACATGGAAAAACCAATGAAATATCTATCCTGTATATAATCAACCTTACACTAATTCATTCACAAAACGTCACAGAATATGAGGATCAAAAAGCACCAGTTTGGATAAATATTCCTAAGTGAGTAGCTTCTCTTTAAAGAAATTTAGACACAATAAAATAGCACGAAAATATTGCATACAAACCAGAAAAGTGCCGAAAAAGAGAACAATTTAAAGCCAACTGGTATTATTATGGTAAGACAAGATTTAAGAATATGCTTAAAATATGTCTAGTCATCTATATTTGGATCCCAGTAAGTAGCCAACCTTCTGTAATACATTTTACCACTAGCTATCGACCTCAATGTTACATATTCTGTATCATACTAAAGATTGTAAGTCTAAGGTTTTTCTTAGGAAACTCATACCTTCACCAACACTAAAATATGACATTTCCTTATATAATCACAGCTGTACTAATAAATATATACCGTATTCGACCCAATAAGCGCCCATGTCCCTATAAGTGCCCCTCCTCTTTTTTGAGGGTTCAATTTCAATTGCCCAGGCATAAATAAAGACCAAAACTACACAAAACTGTATAGAATTGCAATAGTTGCGTCTGATTAGCACCTTTTCATTTTTTCAATCCTTTAAACGCCCTGGGCGCTTATTGGGTCGAATATGGTATATACTTTACTAGTGAGTAAATCTCTTAACACAATTTACAGATTTCCGCATGATGACAAAGATTTCAGATGATTAAATGAAATAATGTTTTTGGTAGTAAAATATTGGTGATGATAAGTAGCAGCAATAGATGCCATGTTATGAAAGAAGAAATATCAAGATCAAATTGTGCTAGAGATATTTATTTATTACAAGTTGTATATGCCCCTGGCAGACAAAAAATCATGAACATTATACATAACTTTACAGAAACTATGATATGGGGTGCTTACAAACCTACCTGTGTAATATCTGAAAGTCGTCCTAAATCTGGAATCATCACATACAATGTTTAAGTGTCACTTGTCAAACATTCTGGACACCGAACCATTTCCCCCTATATTTTCCACTTCCTACCTACATTAAGAATGGAATTTTTCCACCACTACAAAACTGATTTCCTAGCCACAGGTGACTTGCTGGCCTCAGATAAACACTCTATAACTAAGGCAGTGACTTTTTGGCTTGTTTATTTATAGTATATACAAATATGAAGGCTTCTGTTCAACATTTCAGCACCATCAATTTATTCTCAGCCTGGATTTTGGAGATTGCCATCACTGACCATAGAAGCCTTGGTATACATCAGTCTAATACAGACTGCCTGTGTTACCGACCCCAGCAGTAAACATTACAGAGGTTGTAGCTATAATCATATGGCAATCAACTTCAGCGAGTAATTTGCTCCTTCCAGTATCTATATATATATATATGTATCTCATAGGATTACTACAGTATCTGGGCTGCAACATTTACTCAGGAACTATATTATATCCACTTAGACAAAACAGTATAAATAACTATGGTTCAGCTACAGGGGTCTACCTTTCAGCTATCAAGGGGACATAACTCTTAAATGTCTGCTACAGCAAAAATCATTAAAGGGACATATTTCCTGTTTGCTATATGGCTACAGACAAATGGACATGTTTCTTCTTTGCTATGTTAACAAATCAAGAGCCATATTTTTTGCCATTTCAACCAACAAGGGGACATCTTTTTTGCAATAGCAATTAACAAGGGGCATATTTCTTAGTATGGAAATTAAACCAACAGAGGAGATATTATAGCAAAAATAAAAGGAAAGGCCATATATTTAGATATAGTAAGCCAAATTCTGGATAACTGTATCTACCAAATGGTAAATTATCTGAAACAATAAAGGGCCATCAAAATTTCTTGTGACTTACATAACAGCATATATTTAGGAATGAAAAATTCTTGTAGCAGTGTTTATAGAAACCAAAATTTCTTGTGACTTACAGTAAACCTGAATCCGATCACCTGAGTACTGGCTTAATGAAGAGCTATATTGCTCACAGGTGGAAAATAACAGTGAAGAACCTATATGTCTGCTAGAGCACCAACAGCTGACTGGCTTAAAGCACAAAAACGTGTTATTGTTGGTAAGGCTGCCTGACTATAACCGTGTGTCTGCTGTCTCTACAGGATTACCTGGGGCGTCTGTAACAGTCAGAAACATGAGGATGCCCACCAAAACCTCATCATTTTAATATGCTTTATTTGTGAAAAGGCATTGAAGTAATTAAATCAATGTCTCATTAAGCACTGGGAATAATCATACTTCAGGTTTTTTTTGGACGGAAATCTAAAATACCAAAAATTAACGCCGACATCAATTTTCATGCATTCAATAAGAGAATTTCTTATTTGAAAGCTTAAGAAAAACCTGTCTTATCAAACTTAACCTAGACATGTAATAGGGAAATATTCCCAAAATACTGAGTTGTAATTATTCTGGAAACTATTGTATCGGAACTTTTCTATTTTTGAACCAGACTATGTTACAATAATTGTCTGCTTGTAGTGTGTAACGTTATAATGGTACAGGTCCTCTCCGGAGCTTTATAAACTGTCCGATCTCTTTACAATACATCCCTGTAAAGAAATCAGGCTTTGTAAGCAGTCAGCTGTTTTTGTCTAGATCAAGAAGAATTATTCAGCAACACTGTAGTATTCTATCATTGATGCATCTTTTTATATACCTAGAAATTATGCGATGATGATTGTGAATTGCAATTAGGCAGACGTCTGATTTCTGTTGTTTACCAAAATTGAAATTTGTCTAGTACTGTTGCACTATTAGATAATTCAGAAACAAGAAGAATTATTCAGCAACACTGTAGTATTCTATCATTGATATAGCTTTATACCTAGAAATTATGTGATGATGATTGTGAATTGCAATTTCTGTTATTTACCAAACTTGAAATAAGTCTAGAACCACCATTGCACTATTAGAGAATTCAGAAACTGAACAAGTCGGAATTCAGTAAGTCTAATTGAAATACATAATGTTCCATCAAAGAGAAACATACATCAGTACTATAGCTATTGTAACAAGAGGCCCAGAGGGCCTGTATCAGGGACTGGTGTTATCTGTTCTATTTGGTTTTATTTTTTCTAATTCAAAGTATTGTTGGAGTTCTGCTGTTGAAGACTGTAAATCATTGCAAGCATTGCAACTAATTACAAGTGAGGTTCACTTCCGCAAATTTCATGATCACAGTAAATAAGTGAAAGTTTATCACCGCAAAATCTAAATATCTTTATAATTTATATCAATAGGCATTTCTATTCAATTTTTCGATTTATGAAAGTTGATCTTCGTGAACTTGTTTTCAAATGGAAATAACATAATTTAGCAGCCATAAAAGAAATTAACTAAAATTTTAAATCATGTAAGAAGATTATTCATATGTCTTTTTTGATAGAAGATGAAAACTCTATCCTAGTAAGCGATTTAAAGGCATTTCCCTCTATGTTCCCTATTGGCGGCCCCGCCCCTCCTGCCACCCGGGGTACTCAGAGCTAAATATTTTTTTAACAAGTTCTGTATCCCCCTTCCCCCAAGGATGTTTGTTGGCATAATTTGGTTACAATCCATGCAAAACTCCTAGGACAAGTAGCGATTTATAGATTTACCTCTATTTTTCCCCTATAGGGCCCGAGCCCCTCCATGCCCCCAGGGGGTCAGAGCCAAACTTTATAACAAGTTCTCGTTCCCTTCCCCCAAGGTTGTTTGTGGCAAATTTGGTTACAATCCATGCAGAACTCTAGGACAAGTAGCGATTTTATAGGATTTACCTCTATTTCCCCTATTGGGCTCCACCTCCTCCTGCCCCGGGGGTCAGAGCCAAACATTTATAGAAGTATTCTGATCCCTTCCCCCAAGGATGTTTGTGGCCAATTTGGCCACAATCCATGCAGAACTCTAGGACAAGCAGCGATTTATAGTGATTTACCTCTATTTCTCCTATTGGGCCCCGCCCCTCCTTCACCCAGGGGGGTCAGAGCCAAACTTTTATCACAAGTTCTGTTCCCTCCTTCCCACCAGGTATGTTTAGTGCCAAATTTGATTACAATCCAAGCAGAACTCTTATGTGACAAGAACGATTTATAGGATTTACCTCTATTTCCCCTATTGGGCCCCGCCCCTCCTGCCCCCGGGGTGTCAGAGCCTAACTTTATTACAAAATTCTGTTCCCCTTCCCCCAAGGAGTTTTGTGGCCAAAATTTGGTTACAATCCATGCAGAAACTAATAGCGGACATAGTAGCGATTTAATAGGTAATTACCCTCTATTTCCCCTATTGGGCCCCGCCCTCCTGCCCCCGGGTGGGTCCCCAGAGCGCCTAACTTTATACAAGTTCTGTTCCCCTTTCCACCAAGGATGTTTGTGGCCAAATTGTAAAATCCATCAGAAATCTATGACAAGTAGCGATTTATAGGATTTTACCTCTATTCCCTCTGGCCCCGCCCCTCCTGCCCCCAGGGGATCAGAGCAGCCTAACTTTATACAAGGTTCTGTTCCCCTACCCCAAGGATGCATTGTGGCCAATAATCTTCGGTTACAATCATGCAGAACTCTAGGACCAGTAGCGATTTATAGAATTTACCTCTATTTCCCACTATTTGGCCCCCGCCCTCACATGCCCCGGGGGTCAGAGCCAAACTTTATACAAGTCTGTTGTACCTTCCCCCAAGGTTGTTTGTGGCCAAATTTGGTTACAATCATTGCAGAACTCTATGACAAGTAGCCGATTTTATATGATTTACCTCTATTTCCCCTATTGGGCCCCGCCCCTCATGCCCCCCGGGGAGTCAGAGCCTAACTTTTTATATACACGGTCTGTTCCCCTACCCCCAAGGATGTTTGTGGCCAAATTTGGTTACAATCCATGCAGAACTCTATTTTATAGGATTTACCTCTATATCCCCTATTGGGCCACCGCCCTCCTGCCCCTCGGGGAGTCAATGCCAAACTTTATACAAGAACTCTATGACATGTTCTAGTAGCGATTTAAAAGGAAATGTTGACGGACGGACGACGGACGGACCGACGGCACTGACGGACGGACGACGGACGCCGCGCCATGACATAAGCTCACCGGCCCTTCGGGCCAGGTGAGCTAAAAATCTAATTCAAGTTTCCTTAATTAATTTTCAAAACATTCAATTTTACATGATTAGTTGCCATCATATTTTTAAAATAAAAACTTAACTTTTAAATAAATCCTTGATTGCAGTTTACAATCATTAAAACAGGTCTAACTTTTCCAATTATCTTAAGATCAAAGTCTGCCTCTTAGTGACTTCATTGAGTATTAATGTGAACGACCCAATGTCATTAGTAAGGTATATCTGTGTATGTAGTTAGTCCTAGTAGGCTCTCTGTCAGGTAAATGTAGGTATATATAGAGACAAGTGTAAACAAACATACCTGTATCGTAAGTCATTGACAGCCAGGTAAAATACAAGGTTAAAACGCTCAAGAAAAACATAGATAGTCACGGGTAAACATGTAGTACAGCTCATGTGATATCGGGTACACACTTATACCGATGAAAACAACATGACAATATAAAACTAAAGTAGATATTTGTGTTTAAAAGCTTCAATTGAGTCTTAACCTGTTTCATAATTCTTTTCCTGAAAATATTTCTGAGAAAATTGAGGTTGTAGAATCGACCTAAGTTTCCCTAAATACCTAAATATAATCTTCTCTTAAAGCAAACACAGCCATAACTGAAATGTGATGATGGGAATTCGAACCTTGAACCAGATCTATAGATTTTTGGTGTAGAAATGAACTTGGTGACCTTTAGATCACCTCAAACTTTTTATCTATATCTAGAAATTCAGGAGACATCCAGATCATTCACTGAGTAAGTGTATGTAAATCAGAGAAAGGAATATTTGTATTAAGTTCAGCCTTGATCAGTAATCTGGAGAAATGTCAAGAATACACCGAAACCAACACAAACAAAACGTTGGCAATGTTACCTGTAGGTTATCTAGTTTTTAAGGGTGAATAAAAGTAAGTTGATCAGATATTCATACAAAAGATCATCTTAACCTTGGTCATGTAATTACCGCGTATATATGACAAACCAGGGGTATCAGAGTCATATCAACACATATGTTTACTCATGTGTGTCAAGGTCATGTGATTAACACAAAATTATGTGATCACAAATCAAGGTCATTGGATTATGTGTCCAGGTCATGTGATTAGACACAAAGTAATTTGATCACCCCTCAAGGTCATTGGATTATATTATGTGTCAAGGTCGTGTGATTAGACAAAAAATCCTCTGATCACATGCCAAGGTCATTGAATTACATTCAAGGTCGTGTGATTAGACAAAAAATCTTCTGATCACATGCCAAGGTCATTGAATTACATGCCAAGGTCATTGAATTACATGTCAAGGTTGTGTGATTAGACAAAAAATCCTCTGATCACATGCCAAGGTCATTGAATTACATGTCAAGGTCATGTGATAGACAAAAAATCCTCTGATCACATGCCAAGGTCATTGAATTACATATCAAGGTCATTGGATTACATGTCAAGGTCATGTGATTAGACAAAAAATCCTCTGATCACATGTCAAGGTCACTGAATTACATATCAAAGTCATTGGATTACATGTCAAGGTCGTGTGATTAGACAAAAAATCCTCTGATCACATACCAAGGTCATTGGATTATGATTACAAACAACTTGCAAACGATTATATTATTGGACAGTAATACAGATACCAGAGAGCAAACAATTGGAATAAAGACAAAACCCCAAGTGGGTCTGTCCGTCATACTGTATACATACAGAAATTAGCCAGGTAAAGTACATCTGCAGGAAAAGCAGCTGGTAGACTAGTAACATACCTAGATAATACACCCCAGGTCTGGTAGGGATCAGGGCTACCTGGAGGATACTACAACCCACTACAAAACCTTCCCATCTAATTCAATTACTTCCAGCTCCACATGTGTGAATTCACATTTCAATCATCACTATGAATATTAAACAGCAGGAAACCTTCACAATCTCTGTACATGTTAATGTTCATCTTGTTTATATTTTATAACATTCAGTAGGATATGAATGTTCTCTTTACAAAATTGATGATTTTCATATGGGAATGATCAGGCAAAAGACCAAAACAAATGAAGCTCATATTATTTTGATGACCATCACTAAGTAGCAGATGTCTTGCTGAAGGAAAGTCTGATCATGTATCAGTTTAAATTTTTTCTTTACATGTAGTTACTGTAAACATCTTAGTGGTATTTTATTTTAGCACTTTTTCACGCTGTCTTTGAAGCGCTTGTAAATTCATGTACAGCGCTGAAATTTGTGAAAGGGGTATTTCCAGTATTCAGCCACTTAAATTTATATCTTATATCACATTTTAATAATTTTTCCACATTTGAACTAAAATTGACTCAACTAAAATTTGACTGAACTAAACTAAAATTTGACTGTGCTAACATTTGACTGTGCTAAAAATTTGACTGCGCTAAAATTATAATTGACCTCAAATTTGACAGCTAATATTTGACTGTGCTTGAATATGACACAACTATACTTTACTGAGCTGAAATCTAACTAGCTAAAATTTGACTTGTACCATAATATGGAAATGTTAAATTTAGAAAATTGACTTTATGTAAAATTTAGAAAATGGATATCAATGAACACAACTATAGTTAACATATTTTAGACATCAGGTCGCAGTGACCAGATGGTTATGTTACGTACAACCAATATTTTTGAAAGAAATTTTGATGTACCTTTCTACTCAAGAGATTAATCAATAGAAATTTTGATAAAATTTATGCCAAGACTTTTCATAATTAAATAACCTATAGGCTTCGAAGGTCAAAAGTTCAACACGATTGATAATTGGATATGTATACAGAATTCGGTACAAACGCGTTTATGAGTTCCGGCCACGGAACTATACAATTCAGAGTTTGCTCTACTAGGGAGAGTATAAGGAACACACTGCCCTGTATTTAATTAGTAGCGATCAAACGGCTCGCTGTCACAGAAACCATTGATGGCCATAGATGATAGCCCTCTCACCAAGTACACGATATAGCTAGAATAATCAATGGCTCAAAGATATAGACTGGCACTACATCTCTGTACATTTCTACATAACAGATTCATTTATTGGATAAAGAACATACCAGTATCATATTAACATTTTCTTTTCTCAGACGAATATACATGTATATATGCTGTCCTAAATCAGTTCATATAATTAGTTCATCTGCCAGAAAAAGACATGAATTATTCATTAATTTTAAAGCTTTTATTTGAAATGACATTTAAAAGTGTATCTTTCTTTCTCTTTTTTACAAAATCTTCAAATTTAAATCTTGCAAATTTCAATTTTGTTCAAAATTATTATTTTTGTTATAAACATCTGATGCAGAAAAATAAATCACTATAATAAAGCATACCTGGTACATCATTACATTCTAATCCAGTTTGGCCCTGCAGGTAGGGTTAAAAATTGTTACTGCATGATTATCAAGGGCAACTACAGTCAAACCTCGATGTATCGAAGATCAAGGGACCGTCAGGAAAAACTTTCGATACATCGAGTACTTCGAATTATTCGTGGTTGAAATTAAACCGATTGTTTTTTCGTTTTACCATGACCAATCTGTGGTAATTGTGTACATAGTTCCGTCTCCCGTTCCGTACACTTTATAATCATAGGTACCACAAGCAAAACAAAATAAAAACGAAGTATGGAATTAATCACGTGTATATGCTATCGTTAGCAATACATACGAGATATTATAAACAAGACTTACGTGCGTACTTAGGCCTAACCCATTACAAGTGTATTCCGTTTGGTAGACCTATGTAAAGCAGATGGTGTTAATATTACGGAATGACATATAAAAACAAAAACACGTTTGTAAAAAACGAAACTAAACAAAGGAGGAACCAAAAGCTCTTACAACACCTACATAAATATTTCGATTTAGAGATTATCGATTTCGCTGCAAGTAATTTATGCCAAAGTTGTTGCAATGTAAACAGTTTTTTTGAGTCATGAGTTACTAATAATGTGGCTCTTTTCGCTATTTACCGTTCTCGTAAATTCTACAAAACCGCTACCAATGGCCGGCGGCGAACATCAAAAAACGACTAACTGTATCTTTGCCGTACTAATGAATTAATAAAACGCAGCTTGTAAAAACAAAAGTCACACGATGTATCGTCCCTATTAGTGATATTTAATTATCTAGATGATATCAAGCGCTAGCAACAAAAGCAGTCAATAATCCCTATTGTTCCCCGGCGAAGGGCCGTCGCAAGACGCAGCATAACGTGTGACAACGATGCCGAGGTGTAACGGCGAACACACCAGATCTGTACAAGGTAAAATTTTTATTCGATTTCATCGAGTGTCCAGTTACCAAGATTCTATAACAAATGGAGCATGAAAAAAAGTTTCGATACAATCGAGAACTTCGATTCCCTAAACATTCGATATCATACAAGGGTTTATTACGTAACAAGTTATATTAAGTGAAGAAATTTCGGACCACCCAAAAAGTTCGATACAGGCGAGAAATATACCGATTCATTCGAGAGTACGAATCATCGAGTTTTTGAACTGTAAATGTTGAAAAATCATATATCTTTTCGTCTTTGATAGATTAAACATTCTTCTTTCCTAAATAGTTAGGTGATTAAATGGTATGCTTTTTCAATTAGATTACAAACATACACAAAACATAAACTTCCTGATTATCTATGACATAGTTTTATAGGAAGCTTTACAAATGAATGCATTTCGTAAAGATATATATGACTAGTTAGATACTACCAGTTCAGAAGTGAGTGTCTTAGACGCCCTGTAACATTACAAGTCATTCCTTGTCGGAACTTGGACCCCGACCTATTACCTATAAATTACCCAACCAATACATAATACGACTTTCCCCAATCCCAATACAGATAAATCATAACCATAGAGACATAGTGTTTGTGAGTTTCCGGCAATTAGTAATTTTTCAAAGAAGTATGTAGGACATAAGCGCACCTGCTTGACCGTTCTCAATGTTGACACTAGAGGGCTTACATGAGAGGCTCGTTAGCGGGTGGGGGCAACGGACGCAGACTTCACTGATTCTGCTACAAGCACCTTGCAAGGTATTCTTACACAGCTCAAACCACAGAATCGTGATACTCTAATAAAAACATAAAAAAAATAAACTCTAATAAAGTGTTCTGTGGTTTACGGACACTTTATGTTGGGAATTTTTCTTCTTCATTTCTTTTCTATAGATCCATGACATGTTGGTTAAACTATAATCTCTCCTACAAGCAGTTTTTTTAGTATGTCCTTGGAGATTTGCAGTGACTGTATGTTATGATTGAACTCCTTGCAACTGCATGAACTTAAACACATATTTTCGTTATAGTACTAAAGTTTTAAGGAATGCCCAACAAAGAGCAATGAAGCAAACTTCTCAATTTCAAGAAATCTTTTTTTCAAACTTTTCAAATGGGTAAAAACCTAAACTAAAATTCCTGCTTTTTTTTTGTCCTTTTCAATGCTTCATGAGGGTAATTTCATTGACAATCTCTACACATAAAATTTCTCTAAACTTTCTGAATATACTTTGAGTATAATGACATACAAAGCGGTCGGTCAAATTCGTGTTTACCAATGCCTAAACACTGTAACATTCAAAATGAGAGTTAAGTCTAAGTGGGTGAGACCAAACCATATCATTTAATTTTTTTCCGCAGTTCCTGTTTACACTAGGTTGGAATATATCACCATGTTAGAACCACTGGTCCGTAGAGATAGGTTAAGTACACATTCCAACACTTCGTAATATACCAAATATATACATGGGAGTTAAATAGTCTCTATCGAGTGCAGTGATTCTATCACACGTTCTCATTAAACATGACTCCAATATATACCCAGTATTGAACATTCGTCTTTAGACATAACACACATCACCTAAAGATATATACTACTTTTGTGCAAAAACAATCTTTTTTCCCTTAGAACTTTTCTACATGTATTCCTCTTCAATACAGTTGACCTACCATACACACTGCCTCTGTATAAAGACCACCTGCTTAAAAAAACAACTTTTTATAGGGTCCCCATATGGCCAATTTCAATTCAATTTTACCTGTGTATAATGACAGTCTAGCTTTAAAGACCATTTTCCTCTGTCCCCATGTGTGGTCTTTATAGACAGGTTTGACCTGTGTATAATGACAGTCTAGCTATAAAGGACAATTTTCCTTTGTCCCTTTGTGTGGATCTTTAATAGACAGGTTTAACCTGTGGTAAAGGACTGTCTAGCTATAAAGACAATTTTCCTTTGTCCCCCTTGTGTGGTCTTTATAGACAGGTTTAACCTGTGTATAACGACTGTCTAGCTATAAAGACAATTTTCCTTTGTCCCCCTTTGTGTGGTCTTTATAGAAAGGTTTGACCTGTGTATAACGACTGTCTAGCTATAAAGACCATTTTCCTCTGTCCCCTTGTGTGGTGGTCTTTATAGACAGGTTTGACCTGTGTATTAATTTGACAGTCTAGCTATAAAGACAATTTTCCTTTGGTCCCTTTGTGTGGTCTTTATAGACAGGTTTAAAACCTGTGTATAACGACTGTCTAGCTATAAAGACAATTTTCCTTTGTCCTACCCTTGTGTGGTCTTTTATAGACAGGTTTAACCTGTGTATAACGACTGTCTAGCTATAAAGACAATTTTGCCTTTGTCCCTTTGTGTGGTCTTTATAGAAAGGTTTTGACCTGTGTATAACGACTGTCTAGCTATAAAGACCATTTTCCTCTGTCCCCTTGTGTGGTCTTTTATAGACAGGTTTGACCTGGTGTATAATGACAGTCTATAGCTAGCTATAAAGACTAATTTTCCTTTGTCCCTTTGTGTGTTTTTTTACGGTAAAACTTGGTTTTACCAGTATTGGTATCGCAATTCGGAACTAGCTTTTTTACCCCCCCGGCTGGTGTCGTGAAGAATAAACTGAATAACCACACATTTGTGGTATATGTAGTTGTAATTTGCACCACAGATACAATATAAACTAGTTTAGAATCATTCTGTAAACTTATTCAGCAGCATCAATATCATTTTAAGTGGATTGCGAAGAAAATAAGAAATATATAGTGAAACTGCATTTCATTAGTAAACTTAATAATATTCCCGAGGCTTTCAACAGGTACAAGTGGTGTCATGGTAAGTCCTGAGCTTTCTAAGCTGACGGCCCGGGTTCAACCCTTATCGTCGGCAGGTTAATTTTTTTTTTTTTTATTCCCTATTTTTATTTGTTGTTAATTCACCATGCTTGAAAATATTCTTTATTTTGTCTTTATATTTATTTTTGTTTTATTTTATTTTTATTTTCCAAAAGTTTATTCCAAACATAGACATGTTATGTATAGCAACTATACACTAAAATTTACGAACATCCCACTATTACGGCCACTTATTTTCAGTTCCGATTTTTTTTTTCTCTTCAGAAATACAATCACACCGCTATTCCGTTTATAACGACCAATTTTAATAGTCCCAACTACGACCACTAAATTAACACTAATTGACCATTTGATTATGACCACAGGCACATGTGACTTCATACCTCGCTGTGCCTCACCTTCCCTGCACGCAGCAACCCGTGAACAACTACCCGCAGGTACATCAGTCAGTCTTTTTGTTTCCGTCGACCTAATTATCAGATTATCTACCTGTACTAGGAGAGTGTTAAATCGCCATCATTTGCATACTTGTGACTGGCAGTTGACGTGATCGAAACCACAAGTAAGTGCAACGTTCTTTCGATAGCTCTGGTGGCGAGATCGAACGATTTAGGCAGTTCTTTCTCATACGTGTAACGCCAATGGAAATTAAAATTCTTTAATGTATGAGATATATTGATCTTATTTCAGAATATTTATGAAGTACCGTAGCCAATCATCTCATTTCAATAGATGTGTCATCTATTTTGTTGCGGTAAACAATCAGTGTTTTGCATTAGTTAAAAGTACGCTTGACTATTGCACAGTAGTCTTTCAAACACTTTACCGATTGTGATCGTAAGTTATTATTTGACCAATCATTGCACATGGCGGGGTAATTAAAAATCGATTTACGTAAATATTAATAATAATTTACACAGATCAATACCAATTTTAAAACACATAGATTCTCATTTACCTCAGGTGATACTATGTGATAATTAAACCAGAGACATAGATAATTTAATAACTATCTAAAATCTCTGATTAAACTAACGATATGTATTTGAATTATAATTAAAACATAATAGAAAGTAATGTCTAGAAAAAGTATTTTCATTTAGATTGTCAACAATTACTTCAGTGAAATTCAGTTTAAGATTTAAGTAAGCACACACCATTAACTTAATTTAATGAAAAAAATATGTCTATGCTCTAGAAATAAATGGTATATCATTATATTCCCCTAAATTTATCAATCTTTAAAAAATATTTGTAAATTATTGGTTTTGATTAGATACGCATGCATTAAAATATGATATGATTAAGATTCTAATGGCCGACAAAACTAATTGATCAAATATAGTAATTTGCAAATTTATCTTAACCAAAATATATCAAACTGGTTTTTTCCCCACACGTACATGTACATACTCAGCATGCTATGTTATGTTTCTTATGTTTTTTTTTATATAAATGTAATGTATATGTCATGTCAAGTTTATGTTGATGTCCCATGTATTTGTAAATGTGTTAAATGCAAAAAATTGAACAAAAAAATAAAAAATATATATATATTATAATACATTTATATATACATGTATATATTGCATTTTTCATAAAATTTCAATTTTGAAACAAAAATACAGCTAGGATACAGAGTTTCTGTACTTGATCGTCATGATCATAGAAGAAACCTGGTCCACCTCAGAATTAAAGACCACCTCGCTATTAAGACCACTTTTTACTCGGACCACTGGGTGGTTTTAATAGATAGGTTTTAATGTAAATACTGTTATACATATTCTCAACACATGTTATATAATGTTTCTGACGTCCCTTGCTCATACACATTTTCATTTACAGCGGTTCGGAGCGGTAGGGAGCTGGGTTTTCGAGAAAAATATATTTCAAAGATTAAAGGATAGATAACCACCCCATATATATACATCTATTCGTATCTGTAGCAGTGTGCAAGCCAAGCGTGAAGGTGTGATACATTGATCATGACCACATCAAGTTTCTTTATTAGTTCTCTTTGACAAATACATTGTATAGAGAAACATAATATATAAATATCAATTTCAAAAATTTGACAAGTAGAAAATATGTACATATAAGGAAGGACAAATCATAAATTCTTTTGGAAATTTATCAAAACAATAAGCAGTGATCTAGAGTTGGCTGTTCTCTATTGATTTAGAGGATTAAGTGTCATTTTATAACGAAATCTTATCGTTTGGTTGTTTATGCAAATGAAATGAAAATTCGGAGGTGTTTAAAATATAAATGAAATTGTAATACATGTACGTACTATTCTGTACTCAGGCAAATGTACTTATATAATTTGTAACACAATGTTTTTTCAGAGTAGATTATCATGTCAAAGTAAAATTGCTGAGTGAATCTGCTATAATATATATTGAAACCACTGAAGCTTATAATTTTCGTTACTGTAAAGGAAATTTTAGAAATATCAACCCATTTCAAATGATTCGACTGAACTAATTTAAGTCTTCCCATCTTCTCCTCCCGGTAGGGAGTATGTTATTTTTTCATTACATTGTACAGATCAATATGAAATATTTAATGTAAGTAGGAAACAAATTTGACATATTTCAGAGTCAGCCCTAATTCAGGTATTCTCTGATAGCAGATACTAAAACCGTGATATTCCACAAAATTAGTACTAATCTGATAGATTTGTATCAATTCATCAAAACAGTAAAAAGTAAGCGTGTCACTATCCTTCATTAATTCATATACTACAATTATGGTTTTTCTTGAACCAAGCCTTATAAGAACAGTTTTTTCTACCAATATTCATATTTCAAAGTAAATTATCATGTTCAAGCCTTATGAAAACAGTTTTGGAACCAATAGTCAAATTTCAAAGTAAATTATCATGTCAAAGTAAAATTTCTGAGTGAATTTGCGATCCGAATTTTGGACCTATCCTTGCTCCAAATTTTGCTGAACAACTTTCCATAATGTTTAATAAGAAGATATTTACAAAATTGTAGTTAGAAAAGGACACTGATGACAATATCTGTCATTTAGGTAACTCGTGCCGTTACCGTTTGTTAGAATATATGTTGTAATGTACTACAAACTTGATAGACATAGAGAAAAAATATTAACATGTTTTGACAAAAAACATCCTTCGTGCCATTTACATGTCGTTTAGTTAATTAACTCAGGTTATTTAGTTCTTTAGTTAATATATATACATTCATGTACTTGAAACTTGATAAAGCATATACCGGTAAACAGCTGATAGCTGACAGAGATTTTTTTTTTCTCTTTTTCCCTCTCTTTCCCCTCTTTCTCCCTGATATGTTTGCCAAAGTAGTATTCGTGAAGTTATGAAGCATGAAAGTCATCCTTTATGACAATATACGTTAGTTATATATGTTACACGGTCTGACAACCATTAAATTTTGTACTTATAGATAGTATGGTGTTCTTAAACTTGCTAGATACATTTTTGTTAAAAAGGAAATCCTTGATGTCATTCATATTAGTCATTAAAGGTCAAATACGTGTACGGTATCGCTTAAAACATTATATGAGATTTTATATAATATAACCAGTAATTTTTTTTCTTGATATCTGAAGAATGCCTGTTTAGTTTTTAACAAAAAAAAAAATCAATTTAATTTGACATTACAAGTCACCATAATGCTGAAACTTTTTCTTTATATAAACTTGACAACATAAATACTTCCTCTTTGATTGAAGGTTCTGCACTGAAATGCATTATGTGTATTTAGAATAACTGGACCTGTACAAAATGTGAGAAAATAAATCAATGTGATAAATTATTACGACCAAATAAAAAACAAATATTTGTATTAGTTTTTCAGCCTTAGTTTAAGTCCTGTTTTCTTTGGATCGTTTTCCAATTTGCAGTTATACTGATAATATAACCATTGACTTATCAATCTTTAACACTCGAATCAACTCCTATCATCCAGAAGTTTTACCGCAGCAGTACTTTCAGTACTTTGATTATAGACAGGTTTAACCTGTGTATAACGACTGTCTAGCTATAAAGACCATTTTCCTCTGTCCCTTTGTGTGGTCTTTATAGACAGGTTTAACCTGTGTATAACGATTGTCTAGCTATAAAGACCATTTTCCTCTGTCCCTTTGTGTGGTCTTTATAGACAGGTTTAACCTGTGTATAACGATTGTCTAGCTATAAAGACCATTTTCCTCTGTCCCTTTGTGTGGTCTTTATAGACAGGTCTAACCTGTGCATAACGACTGTCTAGCTATAAAGACCATTTTCCTCTGTCCCCTTGTGTGGTCTTTCCAGACAGGTTTAACCTGTGTATACCGACTGCCTGATTATAAAGACCATTTTACTTTTCCTTAGACTGTATTCCTGTTGTATCCTTGCCCAGCTTGTTTGACTATGATAAAAACCTTCAAATTTCCCTGTGAAAGCTGCGGTCAAGGAAATAATATAAAATATTATTTAATTTATCACTATTAATAAATGATATCAACTAGTATCATGTTGCCCAAATGGAAGGACATGTATGTCTTGCAGGTAACCTAATTTCTTTTTAAGTTGATAAGGGAATCGAAACCGAAACCAGGCCACACTGCAACACTGAAGAAATTAGCTCTTCAATCTATGCATGGTCATATAGTGAACTATAGGCCCATCAGGCTTATGGAAGAAAACTATTCCTTCACAAAAGAATGCACTTTACCTTGCATTGATGCATGCTGATATTTCAATTATCTCTCGACCAAAATAACCCAATTTTCAAAGAAGAAATAAAACAAAGAAAACCAAAATGCATGTATCTTTGTCGGATATTTGCAAGACCAAAAGTTTTTTTTAATCTTTATCTTAGACGAATAAAAATGAATAAATACTGCGTGTGGGATCTCTGATGGAAGGTAATTATTCATTATCATTTTATCTATTATAGAGATAAACTAGGAAAAAAAAAAGAATATCCATACCAATAAACAATAGGATGTCACGCTGTAATACAGAAATAAGTTTTGTATGAACATGTGGAAATTTGTAAATACAAATTTTTTTTCAGAAAATCCTCAATTAACCACATAAAAACACTTTTTTTTGCAAAAATCCTCAATTCAATGGCTAATTAAAGCTAACAGATAAATCACTGTATAGTCATGTAAAATCTGCCGCTGTAACTAATTTGTGTCTAATACACACAAAAGACTGTGGCTTGCAGCACAGTTTTGTTTCTACATTGGATTAGAAGAGACTGTTTACAGACAGATCTCTCCGAAGCTAAATATCCACGTTTTTTTCCCCGTAATTACCGTTTTGTGAGGCAAACCAGACCTAGGATGAAACATGCAACAGGAAATGTAGAACAATAGAGCCTTGTTCTGACGTCAGCTCGTTTTTGTTGTCTTATATCCAAACCACTCTCTCCCTCTCTCTCATGCTCTCAGATAAATAGGCCCCCTCAATACTTTGTACTAATGCCTTGTATCTATATGTACATAAATACCAGCGTTCGGAAAAGATATATACAGTATGCATGTAACACTAATTTATCGTGTTTACCCAGACCTGCATTTTCTATATAAATAAACAGCATGTACGTTTTCTACTCACAGACTTCCCATTCATGTCTATAAAAACCCATTATGGAAACATTTCCTAGCGTTTTTCTTGTATCTCTAGCATGCTGGCTTATCGCGACCACAAAACAAGCTAGGGCATCGATTGAGGAATTACCCAAGCTTCGGTATTTTCACCTTGTAAATTTCAGCTAATTCCTAATGATTACTTTGTCAAACACCCTTGCTGATAAGGAACAAATCTCTTTATTGGAGACAAAAAATCTTGAGGAAAAAGAGCCGTGACTTAACGATATCAAGGTTAGAATGAAAGTGGCATGTTTTTTGCTGATAATACTAGCGCTAGTGTAGATAAGGTTACACAGCAGCCACTGAGATTTGACAGTAGAAAAACCAACAAGTGCCATAATCATAGATAATACCCCAGACCCGTTCACAGACTTCAGAACAAATCTGGAAACAAAATTGTGAAAGAAATGGCAAATCATTAATTGTGGTTGTGATCGGAATCCTGTAAAAATATTAAAATCTAGATTGTTGCTGATTTAATTCTAATTCTGTTTAAATAAAATAAGAACTTATATTCACAAATGATTATCAAAACAGTCACAAGCCACACGTGTAAGCCTGATATGGTAATTTTGAATATGTCTTTGGGTCACAGTGGCCCAGCTTGTTAGCTATATAGGTTAAGTCTAGAGATATTTTACCATTAGCCTTCAACTGAACCTCTGGTTTGGAAGTTCAAATACTACATGAGCCAGCTGCTACACACTGATGGTAGGTCAGTGGTTTTTCTCCTGGTACTCTAGGCTTTGATTCCTCCACAGCCTATCAAACCTGAAATTTTCTTCAATTACCTGGGCTTTTAATAGGACGTAAAACAAAAAACAGATCTTATCTGATGTATTCTGTAATGTCTGAGGTATTCTGTATGTCTGAGGTATTCCGTATTTGCATATTAAAGAGTTATCTGCCCTTGTGGGTAGGTGTTGATTGTGACGTCATGTGTTTCAGAGGTAACGTCATAGTTTTCAGAGAAATGATGTGAGTTTCTCACACGAAATAATGACGTCATAGTGGATGCCTAGCCGAAAGGGAGGTAACTCGGTCATATGCAAAGATGGAAGATAGAGCCACTATGTAATAAGCTACCTGCAAAGTATTATGCCCTAACAGAAAGTGTGAGCCCGTACAGTCAATTTAGGGGAATTACCTAGTCATTAATTCATTTCCATAACGCCAATGAAATGTTTGAGAGGATCAGCAAGTCAAATTAAGCTAATGACAAAACAGGCAGCTGTCGGCATAAATAATTTTAATGTGATTATAGCAGCTTGGTGTGGGACACGAGACTAGAGGCAAAGATGACAATCAGGGAAAAAAAGTATAAACATGTCATGGGTCACATTTCACAAAACACCCTAAATTTTACATTGCTGATAAGGAACAAATCTCTTTATTGGAGACAAAAATGGAGGCAAAATTTAAAGCCAAAAATCTTGAGGAAAAAGAGCCGTGACTTAACGATATCAAGGTTAGAATGAAAGTGGCATGTTTTTGCTGATAATACTAGCGCTAGTGTAGATAAGGTTACACAGCAGCCACTGAGATTTGACAGTAGAAAAACCAACAAGTGCCATAATCATAGATAATACCCCAGACCCGTTCACAGACTTCAGAACAAATCTGGAAACAAAATTGTGAAAGAAATGGCAAATCATTAATTGTGGTTGTGATCGGAATCCTGTAAAAATATTAAAATCTAGATTGTTGCTGATGTAATTCTAATTCTGTTTAAATAAAATAAGAACTTATATTCACAAATGATTATCAAAACAGTCACAAGCCACACGTGTAAGCCTGATATGGTAATTTTGAATATGTCTTTGGGTCACAGTGGCCCAGCTTGTTAGCTATATAGGTTAAGGTCTAGAGATATTTTACCATTAGCCTTCAACTGAACCTCTGGTTTGGAAGTTCAAATACTACATGAGCCAGCTGCTATACAATGATGGTAGGTCAGTGGTTTTTCTCCTGGTACTCTAGGCTTTGATTCCTCCACAGCCTATCAAACCTGAAATTTTCTTCAATTACCTGGGCTTTTAATAGGACGTAAAACAAAAACAGATCTTATCTGATGTATTCTGTAATGTCTGAGGTATTCTGTATAGTCTGAGGTATTCCATATTTGCATATTAAAGAGTTATCTGCCCTTGTGGGTAGGTGTTGATTGTGACGTCATGTGTTTCAGAGGGTAACGTCATAGTTTTCAGAGAAATGATGTGAGTTTCTCACACGAAATAATGACGTCATAGTGGATGCCTAGCCGAAAGGGAGGTAACTCGGTCATATGCAAAGATGGAAGATAGAGCCACTATGTAATAAGCTACCTGCAAAGTATTATGCCCTAACAGAAAGTGTGAGCCCATACAGTCAATTTAGGGGAATTACCTAGTCATTAATTCATTTCCATAACGCCAATTGAAATGTTTGAGAGGATCAGCAAGTCAAATTAAGCTAATGACAAAACAGGCAGCTGACGGCATAAATAATTTTAATGTGATTATAGCAGCTTTGTGTGGGACACGAGACTAGAGGCAAAGATGACAATCAGGGAAAAAAAGTATAAACATGTCATGGGTCACATTTCACACAATTCAGGAACTACATTTCTAAATTTTACATTACACATTTTGACACAGGTTTTACAGTTATTACAAGATTTACATGTAAATAGATCAAATAATATTCGTTTTTGATCAGAACCATTAATCTTTTTCTTCCATAGGCAGGCTTAATTTTTTGGGTAGGTACTACTCTAACTGGTTTGTTGTACATTGGGACTACTCATACAAGATTTGTAAGACAAGAAATTGATCACGGAAAGATATTTGAAGATGTTTTTAAATTATAAAGAGACTAACAGATATGTTTTTCACGGATGAAATATTTTGCGTTTTTCTCGTCCCATCCCCATTGGCCAATGGAGGCAAAATTTAAAGCCAAATCACTATTCCTTAAAATTTCATTTTCAAGTTTGGGTCGAAATCATTAAAATTTTGACCTCAAAATAACGGACTGTACAATATTTTGAAATGTTGTAATTCATTGTGAACTTTGAATGACATCACTTTAAATTTTAATTATATAGCTATTTAGATCATTTGTAGAAATCAAAGCTATAAGATATTCAAGTATAATAATATTTGATGAAATTAACGTCCTATTAACAGCCAGGGTCATGTAAGGACGGCCTCCCATGTATGCGGTGTGATGTGTGCATGAAGTGCAGGTGTGTGTCTTGAGAAACTGTGGTATATTCGTGTTGTGTCTTCTTGTATAGTGGAACTCTTGCCCTTTTTGTAGTGCTATATCACTGAAGCATGCAGCCGAAGACACTAAGTAACACAGCTAAAATCTAATTTGTAGATTCACAAACTTGAAATAGAATTTAATTTCTTAATCGCAATATATATGAGCACTACAGTATAAAACAGGGATTTACAAAAGCCTTTCTTGGCTGATATTTGCTTTGTGATTTGTTACTGACAATACGACATTGGATATATCAGCGCACAGCCCACGTATCACAGCAACCCGTGGAACAAAGCTGGTGACAAAAACAATCACTAGCAACACCACTGGCCAAATCCATTACATTGATTCCACCTTGTTGTCCACAAATAGCTACAGAGAAATAATTGCACTTGTAAATGTCAAGCATTCACTATCGCTTCTCTACAAAAGGGGTTCAATGATTTCCGTACCGATCATAGTCTCAAATCCTTCCAATTCGTATTAAACCATAATTACCTAGCTAATCTACTGGTAGCATTGAGAAGCAATCTCCAGAATTCAATACAGAATGTGAGAATGAATTTTCAAAACATCTTCAGTGGCAGTGCATTAAATAATACACACAGAAATATACCAAATAAATATACATATTAACAATTATTCAAGGTAGGTAACAAGTTAAATATAGTTATACATAATATTGACAGTCAGACCAGGTATCTTCCAAAATTTCAGACGACCCTTACATTAAAGTCAAAATCTTGTCCATAAGATCAAAATATCTACAGCGCATATACTATAAGTAAAATTTAATTGTTTTCTTCAGAGTGGAAATTATGGTTTATAATTATATATTATATCTGTTACAAATGCAATGATTCTCCTATGTCTGATGAAGGCAGTTTGTACACACATCTTACTGCAAAAATTGAAACGTCACATATGAATCTTTCACTGGTTGTGTGAAAAATGTCATTACATAGAGGTCACATGAATGAGATAGTATAACTATATACCAGTACATAGCACTATAGCAGTGTGAACTATCTGCATTGAATAGTATTTAAACAAAAGAAATACCGATGCAATATTTCCTGATGCATGTGACAGCCCTAAACATTAATCTTAAACAATCATCTTCATGTTTGCATGACAAATTAATCAGAATTTTATGGTAATAGCCATGCAATAAAGATATTGTAATTAAATTGAGAGCATATAATATGGGCAGATCCCTATCTCTCCCTTGTGCATCTGTGCTTGCCTTCTTATCATTGGAATGTTATGCATCGTTCACTTTGCAGGCAGCCATGAGCAACTCTGCTGGTCATGACTAGAAAAAAAATCAATTTTACACTTTTTGTGGCTAACTGTAATCTTGAGACCCATCTACAACCCTGAGACCATCATACATAAAAGAAAGGGGATCATTCAATAATGACATCCCTCGACTTTATCTAATGAACCATTATTACATTGATAGGACTCATTCCATTTCGACATAAAAATATCAATATTCACAACAATATGATATGATAAAATCACTGAAGTTTATATCACTTTACAAAATCAAACTCTATTAATTAAATACAAATAAACCATCTTGTACTATAGATAAATTCATTTTTCTCATTCTGACACACATTTTTTTTTTTATTTTCAGCTTAGCAAAGCATGAAGCTCAAATGAAGTGAATACCAAATCTAAGATTATCAAAATAATTAACATTAGAATATAATTATCAAATTAACATCAAGGGAACTTTAATTTACCGTCACAGGTAAACTCAGCTGACAAGTTTGTATCTTGGAATTACTTTACTACAACGTACAAATAGCAAACTCCAATTTACTTAATCTTTCTTGAGTTTTTGATGATGAAGATATATATAAAAGTATTTGAGTGAGCAACATGCAAATGTATTTCAATATTAAGTGCATGAAACTTGTGCAAGCTAAGAATGTTCTGCCTGAAATAAAATGTCATAACATCTTTCTCACACAGATAATCAACCACAGAATAGACCGTCACAGGTTAACTCGGCTGACAAGTTTGTATCTTGGACTTTTTTTTTTTTACTAACAAGGTACAAATGGCAAACTCCAATTTACGTAATCTTTCTTGAGTTTTTATGATGAAGATATGTAATAAAAGTATCAGAATTAATATGCTTGTCATTTAAGTGAGCAACACGCATTTGTTTTTCAATATAAAGTGCATGAAACTTGTGCAAGCAAAGAATGTTCTGTCTGAAATAATATGTGTTACATCTTTCTCACACAGATAATCAACAAACCAGTAACTATAATATAATGATTCCAGTTTTTTTCATAATTTCATTGTGATGTAACAGCACTAGTGTCCAAAATTAATGATCAACCATTATATATATATAGACCATGGCCAAGTAAAAAATGTTTACTTATAGACCATAGAACAACATCAGTCAAACCTGTCTATAAATACCACAAGGGACAAGGGAAAAGTGGTCTCTACAGCCAAGTGGTCTTTATACACAGGTCAAATGGTCACCTTAATAAAGTGGTCTTAATAAGCAGGTGGTCTATAAACAGAGGTGGTCGCTAAGGCAGGTTTCGCTGTACTGTACTGAGAAGTAGGTAATCTTTCAATAAGATTTTTCTATATTCATAGAATGTTATCAACTTATAACATTCTATAAATAGAGAAAGCTATATATTTTCTACTTTTTATTTGTATACAAGAATGTAGTAATAGTACTTTGATACAGCTGAGTAGTAAATGAGTCTATTGAAAAAATAATTCACACTTTCATTATTCGTTGATTACATTACAATTTTCAAACCAGCTTATTATAAAGGTATAATGTGAAGAAAATCTCTCACTAGAGCCAGGGGCATGTTGTCCAGACACATTGAACTTGTTTTTGTATTTGTGTTAGGATATAGAGTGGTCATACATGTCCACTGATCGAATGTGTATTATAGGACGAGGTCGACCTCGGACAGGTGTGATATCTAGGGAAGACACCTGGCCTAATCTCATCAGGAAGAATTAGTTCTACCTGGATACCTCTCAACTCATTATCATGTTTAAATACCAGTGAATCCACATCCAGATTGAGTATTTATCTATAAATGTCAGACTTTAGCTCCATTTAGAGGAGAGATGGGAGAAAAAAGGGGTCAAATGACCTGTACAGTACACATTCTTTCTAACCATGTTTTTCATTGACAAGTTGTTCAATTAAAATGACTTCTAAAGCTGTGACCTTGATGTAGGTCAACTCCATTAAATTGAACGATGTGTTAATCTAAATGACAGTTCCTACAATAGATCTGTTTCTTGTTATAATAAACTATATATGAAGTATTTTTAAAACAGCATGTAGTCTTTAAATATTCTAACTTCAGTCTCCATAGAAATTGTGTGGATATATAAATGTATGTATATAAATGAACAATCAATCAAATTTTAACAATATCCTTTCATCAAACAGTGTTATTTTTTCTATTGGTGAAATAAAAATTATATCTCACTGCCAATATCTTAAATAGTCATCTAAAAAAAAGATTGGCAGTTGCATGGTTAACATTTGTTTTACATTATCTTAAAAGGCAATTCTCAAAAAAACTCAAAATTAAAGACATGCCTGATTCTGGGGGTTTAGGAAGGTTATAGTACCTGTATTGCTGTAAATTTCGGTACATATACCAAGCAACTACACAACGTGTGACCCAGGGCAGAGTGACTGGTTAACGTTATAGTGATTGAATGTTAGGACATCTTAATCACTCGGCCATGGTTGGTAAAGCTTGTAGCTATGAGATACTTTTTTTCGGTCAGACGCAATTATTGTATTTGAATCTTTAGAAAAGTTCTTTAACAATATACACATCACCAAATCTGTGTTTAGTCCCTTTATTGATTATTGAAGAACATAAAAAACCAGAATTTTTATGTGCCCAGATCAAAAATCAAAGCCAGGTCTTTGACAGCGCATGATCATAACAATTTCATTGACACAGATCATATTGAACTTTTTATAAATTCATTGTTTTTAATGAGATTTCTTTACTTCAATCAAAGTTTTTAGATCTACATTCCACTTTCTGTGGATTAATAACTGTTAGTTGGGAAACAAGGAAAAAGTTAAATATATCTTCCTTGAGTGCCCCAACTATAGCCAGGAACCAGTCTCTACAGTAAAAAATTATGATAACAAACTGAACTACAAAAGCAGCATACTTCCTCAGCTAAGTGAGAAACATTAACTTCGACATTTTGAATGATAATATGTACAAAATTCCCAAAATATGTACCTTTTATATATACTAAACATCGTGTTTGATGTTAAATGATAATGCAATAAATGGAGAAAATATGCAGTACATACCGTGCCATTTTCATACCACAGCATGGCATGGTTCCGGGATAAAACTTTACAGTCAAAGATGCCATTGTTGGACGCTGGTCTAGCTCGAGCCACTGATCGGCCAATTTTGGCCGGCTCTATCAAGGATATGTGCCGTTCTTGGAATGGATGTGAGTTTGGTTGGCAGGTCAAAATAGCCACCCCTGCAGCCATGGCTGTGTTTGATCAATTATCCAACTTATCCTGAAACAAGAGGCAAATATTTCAGTTCGTTCAAAATTATCAATATCTTTCAAAATCCATAACAACTCAGGGTATCTACTTGCTATTTGCAAGTATTTTCAGGAATGGCAAAATGTAGACAATATACTTCCTTCCTTACAAAGATGTAATAGAAGACCAGGATTATGACTATTACATAGAGGATTTTACACAAATGGCTACTATAAACCAACTAGTACAATTTACATTCCTGATTCAAGAAAATTTGTGAAAGTTATCTCCGCAAATCTCTGCATTGGTGAACTTGTTTTGAAATAGGAATCACAAAATTAAAAAGCCACAAAAGAAAGTTAGTTTACAGCACATGTATCAATTTATCAACCAAGTTCATTTGTCACTGTATCACTGTATATACATGCTTTTTAGGCTTTTGCATATGGTACACTTATTTAATATAGAAATGTTGCACAAGTTTCAATACAATAATATTTATTATTATTATTGTTTCAATAATTAGATTATTTCTTAACGACAATGTCTATGTATCTTACGTATACACAATGAATTAAATTGTTTGTCACAAATGCTATTTTTTTTAATATCAAGGTTTATTACAAAAAATAACAACATTCTTACAAGTTATCTTTTTGACAGATTACTCAAATGGTTAAGGTAGACGTCATGGCCTGTACCTTCATGTCAAAAATATTTATTATCAGCAAAAAAATAACTATTACACTACTTTCAAATTTATGACGTTTTTAAAAAATGTCTTTGTTTTTATTAGATCCCTTTTCGTTATTTTTTGATTATCTGTGTGACCGGTGTGTATTGCAAAAATACAATGATCATGTTTGGAATGTGTAATGTTTTGCAGCGACAAATCCGGAACATTTTTGGAAGCAATTAGTTATCATTTTACTTTTGTTAAAAATAATCCCTCTACCCATGTTTGTATTTGTTAGTGAAGTCTCTTGTCGTCAAATTATCAAACCATAAAATGAAACTTGTGCAACCCCAGAGAGAACCAGGAACTTCCGATCTCTGATGTTTTGGTCCAAAAGAGATTAAAATATCATTGGCAAGTCACCGTACTCAATTTAATGGTATCTCACCCATGCATGATAAGTAAGAACATAACCAGTTTTCGTGAAATACGTGATCATAAAATTGATAAACTGAATTGCAAATTAGTTTCCTTACCATTCATTTTGCCTCGGCGAACGGGTGCTTCAGGAGACAGCCATATTGAATTTTTCCAACATAATCTCTAAACCAAAATCACAAAAGTAATACAAAATAATTATCTCGCTGGCTCATTTCATATGACAGTTTTTATTTAATTGTCATTTATTGTGAATATTATTATGTATAATTAAGTCTATTAACGTATTTTACAACAGGTCTATTTATTTTATAAACCAAAGGTCAAGGTTGGTTTAAAAATGGCTGCGATGGAGCAGGGGGTGTCGGAGGGGACGATGAAGGGAGTTAATGATGTCCCTCTGTCGCCTACCCTGCTACCTTGGGACCGATTTTCCAACTGGCTTCATTGTGCCTGTGTTGTAACGTTTGATCTAGAGCTTGGTCAGGCGATGGAGGTAAGGATTCGGACAGAAACTTGGCCTATCAGCCGGTGAAAGTGAAAAAAGAAAACATTGACAGATTGAATTGATATTTGGCTGCCACTCTCATCATTCCGTATGCATATGACAAACTATGAAACTTAACATACATAAAGCGCAAGACAGATTCTTCCTTCTAGATATAGAATTCATTAGTAGGGATTAACGATTTTTTGTTAATTTTGGTTAAATACTAAATTCCCTTTTCATAAGAACTTATGTTTTCTTTGTTGACTGAAAATAGACACACCCGTTATTGTCACTCGGTTATTTTAAGAAAACATTACTGTAGGCCTAATGACTTTCCCGTTAACCAGTGATTACAAAAGGAAATCAACATAAACTCTGTGTATACTTTGTTTGTGTGTGAAGATGAAATATAATTAATATATCTGTAGGTCTAGGTAATTAATCATAAGATAAGACTATGTAAACAATGAGAAATATGGTTACATATACAGTCATGAGCTCAAAATGTAGACAATTCCCTATAGGTATGCCAAATTTGGTTGAATTCCATCAATAGATGAGATCAGAAAAAAAAAAAAACATAGAATATAGTCTTTAGAGAATAAACAGCAGTTACGAATATTTATGTCCCATGACTGTACTTTATGACTCCAACTAAAACCATTGCTTAATTGTCACATGGAAGAGCATTCAAGAGTCACCTGCCCGATCACGTGGGTTTTCTCCGGGCACTCCGGTTTCCTCCCACACTAACCATTCGCTTTACATCGGGCCATCGAGAGTGATTTACATAAGTTGTATAACTTGGTTCTCAATCGATGTAAAATAAAAAAAAGTTTATATAAGAGCATCTCTTTTCCAATTTTATATTAAAAAGGAAATTGGTCTGAAAATTACCAATGACTACATGTACAATTATAGTTAGTAACATTATAAAAAAAATAAACCTGTCTATAAAGGACACAGAAACATAGTGAAAATGTCCCTAATAGTATCCTTTATTCAGAGACCCATTTATAGTTTATTACGTACGCCTATTCGCCTAATATTGGGTGATTAAGTTTGACCTTCATAAACATAACAGTCAAGTTATATATAAAGCAATCATCAGATCCGACATTTCATATTAAAAAAAAATGTAAAGAAATATGTAGGTCTAAAGGTTTTCTTCAATTTTAATATGCCATTGGAATACGGCTTCCAATATTGTTTTCAGAAATTGTTTAATCAGAATTACAATATTTGATATCCAGCTTGCTAGAATCTGTTAAAATTATAACATTGATTCCTATCATTTCCATTTGAATTGTTATATTAATTGATTATGTTAAATCTTCTGTAAGATCTATATTTTTTAGTTTCTTAATTTGAAGCTTAAAGTCCTGTATATATATATTGAAGTATTGTGATATTTTAATTGTTTGATAGTTGAAAAATTAAGACCTGTTTGGTTTTTTAAAGAACAAAACATATATATATTTAATTAAAGATGCTCCACCGCTGACAAATGGTGTTTTTTCACTATCTAAAACAGGAGCAGACGATTTAGTAATTTTCTTCAGTTACAAAAAATACTTACTTTACACCATTATCACCATTGAAAAGGTCGAGCTTCTAATTTTACTTCAAGTTAAACATATGAAAAATAATTATTTGCATCCCGCAAAAAATCTGTGGCACAATATCCTATATGGAATGAAGAAGAACTGATTGGAGGCAAAATAAATTTTTTATATTATTTCTGTTTAATAAAACATATATACACAAGAAATTGTAAACCAATTATTGTTCAAATGATGCAATATGAAATATGCTCTGTCGCGGTGGAGCATCTTTCAGATTGTGTCATTTGAGTTTTTACAAAGTCACCAAACTGGATTTTGATCCTCAATAAAAAATAAGTGTAACCTGCTTATAAAATGAAATTATTGATTATGGTATAGTAACCAAGAAGAATGAGAAGTAATTATTTTTTTGGTATTTCTGTTTATAAAAAAACAAGAAATTGTAAAATTGTGAATTGCTGATTGTGTATGTATACATACAGAAGGTTTATTATTATAACCTATATTTCCATAACTTCATTGGAAATCTGCATGTTATAATCATATACCGGTACAATATTTATATAGACATGTGGCACTCACACTTGTATATGTGTGTAAATAATGAATAAATGATAACACACACAAACAGTCCATAGCTCCTTCTGGGTGGTAAGTTAATTAAGGTATATCGGAGTGGTATGACCAGCCAAAAGAACAGAAATTATATGTAATGAATTTAAATATTTCATGTCCTATAACATGAAAAGTTGTAGATATGATCATGTTACATATACAAATAAAGGTTTTTTTTCAAGGGGTACTATATAAATAGCCAATTTTGGACCCTATTCGCAATAGAAATTATTTTAAGGTTTAGCTGAATCCCCCATGAAATGTTTACTCTTCAAAATTTGCTTTTCAAAATAGGGTAAATGGACCGTCCGAATGAAGTGAGAATTTTTTTTTCACAAAAAATTGTTTGTTTCTCTTTGTAGTTGATTTACCCCGGCCATGTCAAACTCACTGATACTGAGGTAAGTTTTAAATCACAAAAAAATCATTATTGATTGAATTTCAGGTCTTAATTGTTTTTATAACATCACATTACAGTCAAAATAATATCTCCATTGTCAAATGGATGTCTCCTTAAATTGTTTATACCGTTATATATAATTAGTTACTCATGACATAACACTTCAGATAAGAATGCTCATGTGTAACATTATATTGTATGCTTTCTGTATACTTTATTCATACAAAATGTTTACCATCCTCTAGTGTTGGGAATTTTTGTGTAACTTTTTGCGTTTTGTGTAACCAATCGATGATCGATTAAAATCGATTATGTTTGTGTTTGGTCGCACTGAAGACCGTGTACGTTTTCCAGGAAAATCTTACAAACTTTCTTCTACACATGTTGCCATGTTCTTAGATGGTTTAATTATATTTTCACAAATATAAACATACTCCTATGAACGTTTACATTACTGCGTATGCGTATGTGCTCTTCAATTTATTTAGATGATTGATATTTGAAATGAGCGACAACACAGACAAGCGATTAATTACGACAAGTGTTCTATGACATGTCTTGCGTGTTTAACTGATTGGCTAATTACACACTTTCGTTTATCATGATGTTGGGAAATCCCGACGAAACTCGATTCAACATTTCTTACTTGATTAATTATTGGTCAAACACCCCAAACCAACGATACTCGACGAACTCGATCAATCGGAACACCACTACCGTCCTCATGATAGATCAGGTGTCCCACTATGCATGTTATACTCCATGGGAAGACTTATACCTGGGTATTGGTTAGGACACTGTGTTCAGATGAAAGTGCAAGAGTCAGAATATGTTGAAATATTTAGTGATCACAAGATTTACATTAAACAGGATCGGGAATACACAAGGATAAGAATAAAAATGATATTGGAGTACTAAGTGGTCAGAATATAAAGGTTGTTAGAATGCTCAGGGTAAAATTAGACTAGATGTTGGAGTACTCATCAGGGGTCAGAATATAAAGGTTGTTAGAATGCTCAGGGTAAAATTAGACTAGATGTTGGAGTACTCATCAGGGGTCAGAATATAAAGGTTGTTAGAATGCTCAGGGTAAAATTAGACTAGATGTTGGAGTACTCATCAGGGGTCAGAATAGAAAGGTTGTTAGATTACTCAGGGTAAAATTAGACTGGATGTTTGGAGTACATAGGAGTCAGAATATATAGGTTGTTAGAATGCTCAGGGTAAAATTAGACTGGATGTTTGGAGTACATAGGAGTCAGAATATATAGGTTGTTAGAATGCTCAGGGTAAAATTAGACTGGATGTTTGGAGTACATAGGAGTCAGAATATATAGGTTGTTAGAATGCTCAGGGTAAAATTAGACTGGATGTTTGGAGTACATAGGAGTCAGAATATATAGGTTGTTAGAATGCTCATTGTAAAATTGGACTGGATGTTGGAGTACATAGGGGTAAGAATAGAAAGGTTGTTAGAATGTTCAGTGTAAAATTGGACTGGATGTTGGAGTACATAGGGGTAAGAATAGAAAGGTTGTTAGTCAATAGTCAGATTGGACAGGATGTCACATTAATCAGGGTCAGTTGTGAGTTGAATCAATGTTTTTTTATTCCAGAGAGCCAACATATGTTACCTGTCCTTTCCAGACTCTAATTCAGGTAAATTTTATTTTAAATTAACAGTGAAAGATTTATTATCACTACAGAGAAGATAAAATGGTGAAAAAAAGAAAACCATTTAATTATTTTGAGCCTTTGTTCACTTGATTTAGAAGGTGATAATATAATATCTACTTTTCTCAAACTTCTGAAATATAAACAAAAACTTTGATACTCATCAGCATTTGTTTTGCTGAACTCATTTAGATACTGGATTTGTAAATAAGCATATATATGCTTTAATATGTTAGAAGTTGCTTTTGATATATTATATTGATAATGACAAACCATTTCAGAAGATGATAAATCATTGTTATAGTTGTAATCTTAATAAGTTAATTGTAGTTGTTATGTATTGTAAAACTCTTTTTCATTTCTAGGATGTATGGGAGATACACAGTTTCATTTCCGTATCCGACAGAGTCCGGGGCGTAAGAGTACATCTCATCACCAGTTCAACAAGGACTATCCAGTCTCAATTCAGGTCAGTTTATCATCTTTATCAATTCTATTAAACCCAGTCAAGATTCAGCTCAGATACAGTCATAATACACATGTATTATGTTTTTGTTCTTCACTTTGTTATATTTGATTACAGAGTGATGGTGCATATTACTACGGCTTTGTGTTCTTCCGACAAACCAAGGACCGTTCCATTCGCAGGGGGTACTTTCAGAAGGTAAGTTATACAAGCCATTTTCCTTTAAAACAACTCAGAAACTGCACTACACACATGAAAAGAATTCTACTAACTATTTCATTGCCTAAAATTTGCTTTCAAGGACTCTGAAATTAGTGATTTGATTAGACGATCCAAAAGGTCACCAGAATGTGACCCCTAATGGGATGTTGTCAGATCCTCTAGGACACTGATAAATAAGGATCTATAATTAGATACCTGATATTCATACTAAAGTGTTGATTTCTTCTTTTCAGTCACTTGTTTTACTCTCCAAGTTGCCGTTTGTAGCGTTGTTCCAACAGCTCGTTAGCATAATAGCACCAGAATTTTTTGAGAACGGTGAACCAAGTTTAGAAGCAGGTTAGTGTCATTTTGTGCTTAATCTATTAAAGCTTATGTTTTAGATAATATTATTGATTTTTAAATCTTTTAACTAAAAAAAATGTTCGGGTGATATGACACAAGGTTGGAAATAAAAAAAATATTAGAGTCAGCAGGCCAAAAAAGATCAATTAGATCATGATCGACCCATGATTGACATGTTTGAATTATTTGGACTGTCGTAAATCTACTGGCTCATGTGTGAATTTGACTGGACTGTGGTCAATCTACTGGGTTATGTGTGAATTTAACTGGACTGTGGTCAATCTACTGGGTTATGTTTGAATTTAACTGGACTGTGGTCAATCTACTGGCTAATGTGTGAAATCAATTGGACCGCTGTCAATTTACTAGCTCATGTGTGAATTTAACTGGGCTGCGGTCAATCTACATGGCTCATGTGTGAATTTAACTGGACCGCAGTCAATCTTCATGGTTCATGTGCAAATTAATTTGACCGTGGCCAACTTACTGAAAGTGGTCAATCTTGTGGCCTATCTGTGAATTAATTGGACCTGTAAGTGCCCTTTGACCTTTCCAGCGTGTCATGATATGGACCAATGGCCTGATCCTGTTCCCGGGGAGACGGTCAATCTACCCATATTTGGTAGCGTCCTACAGGTACGTTGTTTTTTTAAAATCAAACCCATGTGATCTCAAGTATTAGACAGATTATATATACACATATACTGTCCATGTTTCCTCAAATGTTATTCAGACCATCAAAACCTGTATGTTTCTGCTTATATTATTCAGAATAAAGCCTATTTATGTTATACATTGATAATCCAACTCTTGCTTGCTTTGCTTTGCTATATATTATCAACCTTTTTATTTTCAAATGTTTATGTATAATAGAGAATTTTCTTGGGCAGTGAGCTTAAGCTTGTGGTGTAAGGTGAAAGCTTAGCCTCACATCAATTAGTTTCTCAAAACTTTTGTTACTTATGGCTTTATGATGGCAATTCAACAGGAAAAATTAATGCCCAAAATAATCTGTTCTGGAACAGAAGAATAAGGGAATTTATAACAATTGGAAAAACAATTTCATGATTTACATTTCAGACGTCCATCGAGGTAATGTTGTCATCTCTGTTAGATATTTGTAACATTTCATATCTTTTTTGTATTTCTTTTAAAAACTAAAACCTGACAGCTTCTCGAAAACTTACTGTTTGGATGCATGGAATCACCAACAGGTCATCGATAGTGTGCTGCTTAGCCAATCAAAATTAGTCAATTGTCCAGCAACCTAAAATTAGTATGTTGCCTAGCAACCAAAAATTCTTTTCACCTGTGTACCGTATTGGTTTTGTTACAACTAAAAAAAGTTTATACATACTAAAAGCAGTTGGTAATAGTTTATATATTTTTTCTATTGTCAGATTTCTTATAAATATTATGGCATTAAATTGTGAATTCTGAAATAATTGACTTTATTTTCTAAAAGAAAATTAAATATCTTAAATTACAAATAGATACTTACTTAATACCTGGTGATCCCAATGTGTCTTATATTGTGTAACTTTTAGGTGGTCTAGAAAATAATACTAAACTTATAAGTACAGTGTGAGAGGTGTTTTAACTTTTAAGAAACTAAAAAGTAATTCCCAGGCTAATAGTTCATCATTTACTGTACAAAAAACCTAGACTTCCAACTTATTTCTAAAATTCCTGCATAGAAATTAACACTTTAAAAACTTGATTCTAAAATTCCATTTAAGAAAATTATACTTAATATGAAAGATTTCATTCTACATTTATGTGTATAGAAAATGGTGGATGGTTGGTTTGATAGTTCTTTATGTGATGACTCGTTCGGGGAGCTTCTTATCCTGTGCTGGTGCTACTTTTAGTGCTAAAGCAAAACTCAGACTAAAAATATGTTATGAAAAGTATTTTTCTTACTGTTATAATGATTAAATTACAAAGCTTAATTTCCTTTATTGTCATCTAATAAAACCTCTTCTCTAAATGTTTTTTTCTTCTTTTTTTTGTGTGTATATGTTTTGGGTTTGTTTGGTGGGTTTTTTTTGCTGTTGTCCTGCTGTTTGGTGTATGTGCCATATATGGTGTTTTTGTGCTATACATGGTATTTGTGAGCTATATATGGTGTTTATTTTAATCCTATTTTGATTTTATTTTCATTTTTTGTTTTTCCTTTCCATGGTTTGCAGTCTCGAGTGCCTTCACGTTCTGATAAAGTATTAGGCCGAGGTCAAAACATTCGTACTGGGGCGGTGAGTGTGGTATCATACTGCTTCGTCATCAGAGTTATCTGCTCTTGTGAGCAGGCATTGATTGTTATGTTATTGGTTTATGTTATAAAATCATGATATTACTTTCAGAAACTAATGACTTGAAAATTCTTTACTTGCTACCAAGAGGAAATAACTCTGGAAAATGAGAAAAAATATCAGTGTCAGAATTGGCATGTTAAAATACACAATAACATGGCTATAGAAATGGACTGTCACAGCAACCCTTTACCACTAATCTCTCGATGAACCGTTTCATTACAACATATATGCCTGAATCTTGTGAAGCCTGTTATTATATTATATAAGTAACATATGTGGTGCTATGGTATACTACAGGTAGTAGGTTTACAAAAAATGTATTTGGGTAGGTGAACAGGTAACATTGATCATATATAATCGAAGTCCAGATAGAAGAAGGGTCATGCAGTTGCCTTCCTTCCTTTGCGTTTTAAAGCTAAGCATTCAACACATATTTTATGTTTTGGTCTGGTGGGAAATACCTTGAATTGATATTTTCAGGGGAGGTAACCCTGTTGCATTTGATAAGTCTATGCATGCTTTTCACCTATACATACTCAACAAACAATAAATACCGACTCAAAGCTTATCAAGAACCAAAATCCTTACTGATAATGATACATGTATCTGACAGAATGAACTGTTTGTTTGAATATTAAGTACATGAGAAGAATTGGTTACAACTCGTATAATTTATATAAATTTTAATTAAAAGCCGCCTCAAAATTATACTTTACAATGAACTTATATGTTATGCATCCATAATTTGCATATTTGAAATTTTATTCAAATGAGATTGAAAGTGTTCTAATTTTTAACATGCATCTGATTGACACTAAATAGGCTCTGACTTGTTTGTATAACAGCTTGCTCATTTATAAAATTTGAAATATTATTTTAATTAATGCAGTATAATGATTGACATATACATGTAATTAGAATATTATATTTCTATGTCATAAAATGTTTGGAATGTGGTATAAAATCATACTGACAAGGAAACGATAAGTGGAAAATGTATATCATCCATTTTTGTTATCACATTGTTTATCTATTCATAACATGCATAAATATTCACGCTCCCCTGAAACTTTTTAATGAACTGTTCCATTCTTTGATCTAGAATTGTCCTAATGTAACTTCAGGAGAGAATGAGGAAATGATTAATTTATGCAAAAGTGTTTTCTTTTCTCAATGACATGATTAAATTCCATTTAATTTCTAGCGGAATTTATGATGTTAATATAAATGCTAATTTATAATGTTGATATCAATGCTGCTTATATCAAATTAATATCTCTTCCCTATAATTTTACTCTTTTTTTTTTCTGTATTCTATTTAATTAATTGCATGTATGGAATCACTTGCATGGTATTCATTTATATTCTTTCACTACTTTTCCATATATGGTATCCTCTGAATGCTGTGTATATATGACTAATTTTAGGATATTACCAAATTTTCCCTTCGTTGCAGAAATAAAGGTTACAAGTACTTGATTAGCAAAACTTTGGAAATTTTCAAAATTTTAAGGCAGGAATATTTTATCTTTGCATCTTTTATAATTCTTTGCTCAGTTTCGTCTGGAAAAAATTTCATTTGACTACCAGTACTTTCTATTTGCACATTTTTGGAAGGGTATGCACATAAATGTGGATGTTGATTTTTGTTAATAAGCCACATCAATATTTAATTTTCAGCAAAAAAAAAATATGAAAATAAAATAATGCATTTGAATCAATGTGTGCTGATATAAAAAATATATATATACGTATATATTTTATATATATGGGAAGGAGATAGCAATTATCTATATGGAGGCCATTTTCTATATCCTGTAGATACCATTGGAGATTATTGTGTCCATGGTAAAACAACGTAACTGAAATGTGCAAGTTATTTTTACAGCCCACAGTCCCAGCTCATTCCATTCTCCCATCTCTATATGAAGTGGACATCTACAGGTTTGTTGCTATCCTTGACTTATAATTGGTGACATCATGATATCGAATTACCTGCTTTTGAAGGTTTGTGTTCAGAAAATAATATTTTCTCTCAAAAGCATGATTTGCTCAAAAACTTCTTCAACGGCAGATAATTCTGTTATATGCAAACACAAATAGTAAAATTGGTAAAAGAAGAACACATTTCTTGAAGCCATCTAGATTTGTGCTATTCTCAGAAGAGAAGTCTTTTTCACTGAATTCAGAAGCAAAAGAGCTATCTATCTATATTCTGGAACTAAAAGAGACCAAATCAAGTTTTTTTGTGGATCTTTTAGTTCTATACATTATATATGTATTTATATGTCCCTATCCCTAGTATAATAAAACATTAGTTATGCAAATTCAATACTAAAAAATTTTTTGTCCTAAAGACCCAACAACTATAGATCATCTTCGCTGTCTATGTTACCATATAATACTAGATACACAATTTTCCTATTTAGTAGTGTTTTCTACTCTTGTAAATATTTATTGATATGATTGTAAGTTTTCTATCTTTTTTCTATTAATCCTGATTCATTTTTTTATTGCAGTGCATTTCTACCAATTCTACCTCACATACAGATGCTTTGGGAATTAGTATTAGCAGGGGAGGTAAGTCACTGTAGAACTGTCTTTAAGATAAAATTGTTATCTGTCTTGCAATATTTCCAGGACAGCACATTAGTCATTAACATTTTATAGAAATCAGAACAGATGCGCCCTTGGTCTGAAAACTAAGAGAGAAACATTGTTTATTTGGTTCGTAAACAAAGTTTAATTCAAGAATATTGCAGAGAAAATCATCCTGAAATTTAAGAAGTCCTTCGTAGTTGAACTTGTACCTTGTTTATTTTTCAGCCATTGGTTGTTATGGCAGCCTCTCCATCTGTGACATCATCAACTGTTCAGGCCTTGATCAGGTAAAGTTTGAAGATACGTTATAGCTAAGTGTTCTGTTAGAGAATATCTAAATATAATAGAAAAAGTAGAAGATGTAATAGAAAATTGATTTTAATAATAATCTCAATTCAAAAAGCAGAAGATGCAATAGAAAATTGATTTCAATAATAATCTCAATTTAATATAAGGAATGTTTTATATACATTAATTACACAATTATTGTGAAAGGGAAAAATCAAATTATTGTAATCATATATGTTTCTTGATTCTTTTCTTCTTTTTCAAATTTCTTCCAGAATAAAACAAGATTTCAGAAATAAACTAAGGTAAAAGTGTATTATCAGTATGAAATTGCGAACAGATGTTTTTAAAAAGGGAAATCAGAGTGAAGTACAATATGAGTTATGTTTTATTTCAGTCTGATAGGACCATTGAAATTCTATGGTGACTATCGACCCTACTTCACAATCCACGACAGCGAGTTTAAAGAGTATACAACAAAAACTCAGGCTCCGTAAGTAACACAGAGCTCATCCAATGTCTGTCAAGTAACACAGAGCTCATCCACCCATGTCTGTCGTCTCTTTATACAATAATTCACTAACAGTTTTATAAATTTAAAAACAAATCAATATTTTTTTTTTTAGACATGGCATGTGAAGAGACTTAACCCAACATTGTATTACATCTGTTATATGTCTGGCATTTTGAATTTTCACTCAAAACTTTGTAAAATTTGCTTATTTCGAAAATCACTACAGCATTTTTGATTTTAAAAAACATTGCAAACAATAATGTATGATCACTTTTTAGAAAATATGATGAATTATTTTCTTTTTTACAGACCCCCTGTAATTCTTGGTGTAACCAATCCATTCTTTGCTAAAACACTACAGCATTGGCCAAATATAATTCGGATAGGAGAAATGACTCATGGTAAGAGTTGCCTGCCCTTCCATTACTTTGACTTATATATATTTGCTCTAATTTTATCATGTTCATCAACTTCTTTTCTAATATTTTGAAATTGACTTTTGTAACAAGTTACTACAGATTTTCTAAATGATTTCTATTGTTTGCAATTTTTATATACAAATATTATGAAATTGTCTCTTTTATTCTTGTAGGGTCTTCCAAAATTTTTAACAAGTTAAAAAAAGCCAGTAGTTTGAAAACACTGGATTCTAAACCTGGTAAGTATGCTGAGAAAGGTGATGATTAAATCGATAAAAAACGCTTTTGTAGCTTGAGGTGAAGATCAATGTTAATTTATTTCTACTAAACCTGAGAAACAGTCTGGTCTGTGCTTGCATGGTTACACTAATGTCTTTTGATGGTTGTTCAAAAAGTTACTCTGTGATGTAGCTGTGTAGTATCTTATAAACCTCATCTTATAATTGATCTAGCTGAGTACGAAACAAAATGCAATGGTATTTCTGAATATTGTATCTTTTATTTTCACATCATTTTACAAATAGACATGTAAAAGTTTTAGAAATTGGTTAATTTCTATAAAAACTAAATAGAGTTAATTTTCTTTCAGGTGTATACACAAGATACAAAGCTTTCCTTACCAAAGATAAAATCATCTTGAAAAGGCTAATTAAGGTAAGAACAGAAGTAATTTATTAGATTTTGTACTCTAAGCAATGAGACTCAAGATAAATATTTTGAAAAGAAAATTCTTTAACATCCTTTTGCTATGTAGATTAATTCTGTCTTTGCATTTTACAGAGTTACTCACTTGCGTGTATGTATTCATTGTAATATCATTATTTTGTAAGTGCAATTCACGTTGTTTTCTCTGAAAATTATGATGTTCAACTCGCAAACACATGACGTCACAATCAATACCAACCCACAAGGGCAGATAACTCTGTAATATGCAAATGCAGAATAGGCATCTGATATGGATGTTGTGTTTGGATAAATGTTTAAATAAAAATCTTTTGTTACCAGGGTATCCAGAGTAAACGACCTCCGGAGGCCCAGAATGCAATATTACGGCGCCACTTCCTGGAGCTCACACACAGTTTTATGATACCTCTGGTAAATATATCAGGCTGTTTTTCTTTGTTATGTAGTCACACTTCAGACATAAAGAAACATTTAGCTATGTATGTATGTAACAGGTTGCAGGATTTATAATAGATTTAATCACTCCCCCTGCCAAGGATCAAACTCGGGACGTTTCAATTACTAATCTGACGCTCAACCGATCGAGCTAAAGAGAAGTTCTCTTAAGCCGAGCGGTATATTGCAGCTAGTATTAACCAAGTTGTATAATATCATAACATTTGGAATATATAGACATATTCTTGCAAATAACTCAGATTTGCATACAAAGTATTGATATGGTTTATATACAGTGTAGACAATCTGAAAACATTTTCATTTTAAAAGGGACAGGTTGAAAGAGATCTTTTCAAAAACTGAAAAGAAATTCAGATTTCCCTGTATTTTGCTGTTGGTCGCTGTAAATTTGATAGAAAAACATGGCTCTTAAGTTTGTTGTATATTGTATAAAATAATTCTGAATTTATTTATTATACAGGAACGATACATGGCCAGTCTGATGCCTTTACAACGCAACATATCCCCCCACAAGGTAGGATCATAGGCTTTACTTTGTTTAGAGAAAAAGTTAATACCATTGACCTATGGTCCTTGTTTGGCAACTGACCTGTGTGGTTTCAAAACCAGGGGTCAATGGGTAAAATGTCAATGAAACTTGACTTATTAATAATTAGAATAGATTGCTTGATTGATAAGAAAAAGTAAAATTTTTGAAACTGTATTTCAAAAGAAGACCTATGGTCCTTGTCTGACAACTCACCTGTGTGGTTTCAAATCTAGGGGACAATGGGTAAAATGTCAATGAAACTTTACTTCTTGACTCATTAATAACTAGAATAGATTGATTGATTGGTATGAAAAAATAAAAAATTTGAAACTTTTTTTAAAAAGAAGATATTTATATGTTAATTTTTAAATGGATGGAAAATTTTTCTACAATTTGTATTGGATATCCTTTAAAAAATGTTGGTTCACATGACTTGTTTGTTTGTGGAATGAGACCAGTATACTAGGGAATACTGTCCATATTGTCAGACTAGATCAGAGATTCTTAATGAATGATATCAATTTTCTATCTTTATCTGCACAGGGACCTCCTAGACTGCGGCCTTTTGATCCCGAGGAATTCCTGAAATCCCTGGAACACTCCGGCCCACAGCTGACATCCGGTGTAAAGGGAGACTGGGAGGGATTGTACCGCAAGTTCTTTAAGAGCCAGAACTTTGAGGGCTGGTACTACCACCGCCAACATGAGGTTAACCAGAAACTACAAGTTCTTCATATGGAGGCATTGTGTGACTCGGTATGATAGTAATAGTGTACTTATTGTAGTAACTTCATGCTGTTTTGAGTGGTATGGTGGGTCAGTCAGTTGTCTTTCCATGTTAACTTATTGAGTTAAGTTTACTGTTACACGATTGATCAGTATATTGATCCCTTCATTTCATTTCAACCAATTTTTGTGTTGCCTGCAACGCCCGGGCGACACTTAGGTATCACTGTCGGCGTCGGTGTCGGCGGCATTGGCATTCCGGAAACGGTTTCCATGTGATAACTTAATTATCTATTGTCCGATTTCAACCAAATTTGCTTTATATTAATGAGATCTCAATTGAGTTCAATAATGGTCAAAATCCGTCAATATTTACAAGAGTTCCAGGAGTTTAAAATCATCAAAACAGATAAATCCATGGTTTTCGCTCGATAACTTAAATATTTATTTTCCTATTTCAACCAAATTTGGTGTTTTGCTCTATATCAATGAGATCTTAGATTGTATCGATACTGGTCAAAATCCATCAATATTTGCAAGAGTTACGGAACCTAATAACTTCACTTGATTATTAACAATATTTTCAGCTGTAAATAACTATTTTTTGTGATGATGTGCAGGCGATACATCCACTTCTGTGGAATTCTTGTATTGATAATAATCAATAGGATTGGGCAACAGCCGATATACACTCTCTCCTTGTGCCTTGATCCCATGTACCTTGTATCAGTATGATGTATAGTGAGACTTATCTATGCTTTTGTTTGTAGGACCTTGTTGCTTGGATACAGGACAAAGAGGAAGTTGAGATTGTCGACCTTATCCTCCGAATCCGAGAGAAACTTGTAAGTCCATCTAATGATTCCATTAAAATCAGATAATTAAGTTATCTTTACCTCTGTCATCAGACGAGGAAAAACATAAATGTTAATGGACAAAAATAATGGTATAATTTCCAAAATGTCATGGAATATACACCAGGCCCCGATTTCTCGAAACAAACTTAAGTAAAAAACTGACTTAGTCATAAATTTTCATATAAGTTACATAAAGAGAAAAACTTAAAGCTGACAATGCAAGTTAAAAACATTCAGTTGAAATTAAAAAATATATATATTAACGAAATATTTTTTTTCAAAAATTGTTTCTGAGACATCCCCTAGTTATGACAGTGTGGTATCTAAGGAAGTGGCAGCCATTTTTCTTTTGCTCTGCTTAGTAACCTTCACTGGCCAACCCCCTATATAAAGCACGGGACACTTGACACACGTGTATCATTCCAAACATGTCTTGTCTCAGATACACATGGCCCGATACTGCAAATAACAATGTCAAATTGAAAATAAACACTGCACTCACCTGACAATATTTCATTGAAGTAATAGATGAATGTGTTGTTAGCTAAATCCCAACATATGTCCAATACGAACTAATAAAACACTTCAATATACACCAAGTTTTACACGTACATGTACAACGACACGTGTGTGTCCTTGATAGTTATCGCTCGTTCGGGTGAGGTACGTAGTCACGTGTATATGGTCAGTTGAGTGCATCGGGTACGATGATATACGTGGAGATATGTGAACGGATTATTGTTCGGATTTCTATTCACTTGTGTTGGAATTTTATTTTGAGAAGTATCTGAATGACAACTTAGAGGAGTTGACATGTTTTCATGCTAAAAAAAGTCCCATATAGTTTTACAGGTGAGGGTTTTGTTTACCTATTTGTAGGTGATATAACCTGTGGACTGCTAGGTTTATAGGTACATGAATGAGCGCACGTGTGTTGATTCACGCGCTTTATATAGGGGTTGGCGAGTCGTCGGAATGTAAAACAAAAATGGCTGTCCTCAACCGGGGAATGTCTCATAAACGATTCTTGAAAAAACGAGTATACTTATTTAAAAAAAAATGATTTTAATATTTTTAACATGCATTGTCAGCTTTAAGTTTTGACTTTAGTCTGCACTTAAGTTTCGAGAAATCGGGGCCAGAGACTATACTTAAAGATATTGCAATAAGTTTTTTATCAGCTGAAACAATCCTTCTTGTGTACTTACTAAAAAAAGATATTGTATGTTTGTTTCAGGCTTTTGCTGCCAGTAACCAGATAACTGTAAGCAGTGACAGTTTATTAAAACTTAACAAACACATGGACAATATCGTATCCTCATTACCTGAAGATCTGCAGGCAGTTCTGAAGAGTTGACATCAGACATAATATAGTTACCATAACAACAGTCTCCACAAGGTTGGCATCTGCCATCTTGGATTTCCCTCGCTGCAGATATTTATCTGAAGCTGGTGTTGGCGTATACGTATCAGCAGTGCTGAATACTGTCGACACACTGGCAGCTGTACATCAGCTGTGCTGATTACAGTCACAACGAGGGCAGCCGTCAACATCCATCTGGCAGCTTCCAGATAACGTGATAACCACTATCTTCTGACAAAAATTCACGGGTCTTTCACGACGGTGTCAAGCTCACAGGAACCTCAGCATTAACCCCAAAAAAAGGGTGATGTTTACATTATGAAGGGAGACTGTAGTTACTTTGATTACAGGCAGCCATGACCACTTCCTCGCAGACAGAGTTCGCATTGCCAGTGCCACATAATGTTCCAAGTCTTGTGCAATACTAGGAGAAGGGTCCAGTAAATGTGACTACTTAATCATGATAACGAGGATTTGCTAACATCTTTCCTCCTTCAAATTAAAACATAATAACGTTGTTTTTAGATGATATTACCAATGAAATCTGATCATTTTATTAGTAATTATTTTTTATGTCTTGATTGCATCCATTGTAGAATGTTCCTCTTACAAGCTGTACATATAAGTATAAACATGATATTGATTTTAGATCTGAATTCCCTTGGTATTTAAATCAAATTTAATTTTATAGATAAAACTTCGAAAATTTAAAAACTTTTACCAGGTATCTTCACATTGAGAGTTGCATAAAAACTGAAACAGACATTGTCGTTCAAATGTTAAAAATATGCTGTTTAAGATAACGATTCTTAAATCATTACTCTGGATTTAATATAACAAATATTCAAATATTGTAAAGCTATGCTTTTTAGCAAAATAAAATTTGAATAAGAGCTCTTTAAATATCCTGATTTAAATTGAATTTAATATCTTATGTTAAAAAGTGGAGGATCATGTTTTATTGGCATTACATAGAGTAAACTACATTATTTTTATGTATTCAAAATATTCATGAATACATAAATTCGCATTCAAGGGCTCCTACTGTCAATCGTACATTCATATATACGTTTTATACAAATATTCGCAATATTACATGAAAATGTGTATCTTGCGAAAATGAACTGATTTAAAGTAGTCTAAATCAATGCATGTAAAGATTTTATGAATTTAATGAGTTTGCCAAATCAATGAATGTAGCAGAGTGGTGAAACATGGTTAATTTTGATAAAGATTATGACAAAGATTTCACTGCCTCATGGCTGTCTACCTATCCTTCATTCTCCACCATAAAAAAGGAACATCCTTTGATTTTTACTAACTCACCATAAAAAAGAAATATCCTTTGATTTTCACTAACTCACCATGAAAAAGGAATATCCTTTGATTTTTACTAACTTACCATGAAAAAGGAATATCCTTTGATTTTTACTAACATTTTTACCAAAAAATCAATTCCAGGTAATACCTCAATTGACAATTGTGTCTCTTATTAAAAGAAACTGAATTTACAGAAATGTGTTCAGAAACGAATTGAGTAAAATGGAGTGTTAAAATGGTTTTTTTGATCAGTAACTTTGGAGAACTTGAAAAATGGGTTTTTGCTTCATGGTTTTTCAAGGTTCAGTGATATCTACTGAAAATCACTTGTCTAAAAATAGAATTTAAATGTCAATTTCATTTCATTATTATTACCGTATTCGACCCAATAAGCGCCCATGTCCCTATAAGCGCCCCTTCCCCTTTTTGAGGCCACAATTTTAATTGTCCAGGCATAAATAAAGACCAAAACTACACAAAACTGTATAGATTTGCAATACAGTTTTCGTCTTATTAGCACCTTTTCATTTTTTTCTATTTTTTAAATGCCCTGGGCGCTTATTGGGTCGAATACGGTAAATGTAAATTGTGTTCCCGGTCATTCATTCATAAATCACCACATTTAACAGAAGATCTGTCAATGTGCCAAATTCTACATCTCATTTTATTTAAGGTTAGATATCATCATTTCAATGTGTATTGTAAAAGTTAAGGCCGAACAAAGACAATGTTGTGTTTCTGCTTTCAGCTACACAAAAATACCTTGGCTAGAAAAAGATTTTTCTATTTCAACCTTTATGAAGTTGGTTTAATTCTGGTAATTGTGTTTGAATGAATTTTGAATAGTTCTAAGCTTGATACTGTGTAAGTGCCTCTGTAGTTGAAACAAGGAATTTAGTTAATATTTAGGGTAGTTCAAGAAAGTAAAAACATAAACTTAAATTTTGTTTGGTCTGTTCTTAAAATCCTCCATCAAAAGGATTCAATGCATGTACTTGTCCATATTAAGATATTTAATTCAGCACTTAAAATTGTGAATATGTCATCATGAACACTATTATTATCTGTTTTTAATCATATTTATGTGGAATGTAAAGAACATTTATAGATTTAAACAGTATGGATATTTGATGTCTTGAATGGTAGCATGCCTACATATCAAACACAAGCATTCAATTAGCTAGTCTTATTGAATTTTAATGAATTTAAATGAATTGATGTGTTCAAGTTTCAACTTGAGTTATATTAGTTCATTGTTATGCTGCCGATTTTGCTATTTAATTACAGCAAGTCGTTTAAATCATGTATAAATTATCTTAATGCTCATGATGTATTTACGCTTATGATTAATTTTGATAGAAGTATTGTGTATATTTTACAGATGGGGTACAAGAATGACTTCTAAAAGATATTTACTGAAAAGTGTTACAGTATAAGAGTTGCACATACAATGAGTGTGACAAAATCTTTTTTTTTCTGTGAAAATAGATTGTTGTACTATTTTGATTTTGTAATTGTATTTTCCCAGTATTTCACGATTGTCCAAACAGCTAATGTATCTTTATTTTATTTTACAGTTTCCCTTTCAATATTTAATGTTCACAGTATTTTCCTTTTAAGCCCACCATATCTTCAGATGGTGGGTCATTCAAATTATTTCTGCTATGTGTCGTCTGCAAACAATTTTTGCTATCGCTCAAAAAGTCCTGGAGGAAACTGAAACTTTATACATTCCCTTCCCTTTGTCTCTGGTTGTGTCTGATGTATTGTCATTCTGATTCAAAACTAAGATGGCTGAAGATGGTCGACAGGTAGCCATATTTGATTTTGTCTGTTACAGTTATCACTATTTCACAGAAAGAACGGAATAGATATTTCCGAAATTCCAGTTTTTCAGTATCCAGTATTTTGAAGACAATATGAAAAGAAGGGGATTCTTCTTTCCATTGACTAGCATAAATCAATTTATGGTGGGCGTCAAAATCCTTTTGGTCTGAGATTTTATTTTCCACCTCTATTTGTCTCTGATAAAGAGAACTATGTAAATCAAATGAGTTTATAACAATTTAATGTTTAAAATTTGTTATCCCATAGAATTTCAAATATCTTTGATGAGATTATTTCCATCTTTGCCATTCCAATGATAACTATTACTGTGAAATAACTACATGTACAGTGTATACATAATTTTGTATAAACTGTACTTTTAGCTAGTTAGAAACTTTTCACTTGTTTTTCCTTATCACATTTCACAGTTCTTAGAAGTATTAAAGAAGTAACAATATCTTTAAAATACATTTTAATCAATTTAATCTTATTTCACTTTTTTCAAATAATTCCCTTGTCGCTGAATATACAACTTCTAATTAGGTATTATTATTGCGTGAATCAGTTTTATATAATGTAGGAAAATGCTTGACTTTTACATTGCTGGGAAATAACTACAGTTAGGTATGTAGAATTTTGTTTTTGATTTTACTGGAAGCATGAGTTTTACAGCAATAGTGATTAGTATGCTATTTGAAATTGTTTTATTTCAGTGGTTTGAAGTAAAACAATATATTTCATATGGTATTTATCTTCTGTTTTACCTCAACATATTTAGGATATGTAACCATGTAAAACACGGTGGGTGTCTCTGTGCCTGAAACTGTTCAATCTTTAGTAGGGAGTATACAGTTATGTACGAGTCGTCGCAGCCTCTTGAATTTTTAACAGGGCCATGAAGTATTCTGTGTGAACACACAAAACAAGTGCAATGAATTTTAATTTGACCTTGTATTTAGTTTAGTACTACTTGGTATTCCCTCTGATTTTTGGTGCATCTGAATTTTGTCCTGAGTAAATAATTGGGCAGGATTGGGGTGGGGTTTGGGAGGGGAGGGAGTGGGTCTGAAACTTAGCTTTGGTTCTGCTGAGTGTACATACTATAGTGTCAAAAGTTACAAGTTTGTTTTTGCCCTTCTACAATTGTATTATACATTCAATTTCATGGACATTATTTATTTATAAACAACTAAGAGCAAGGCTTGCATAATTCAGGTGGTAAAATATTTGGTTCCAAGTGAACTCGTGTTCAATCTACAGGATAGAAATTTGGTTCATCTACGGAAGAAAATCTATTTTTAAGTAGAAATTAAAAATTGTTTCAGTACAGGATATTTTTTGTTTTTCGTTTTATTTTATTTTTTCTTGGTTGTTATGTTTTTCTTGTACATGTTTTATGTGATGTAATGCCGTACTATTAAATAAAAATTATTATACCTGTATATAAAGTATTTTACTTATTTGTCTGTAATCTCAGAAAAATTATTTACCTGGAGATTTGAAACTCTGAAAAATTATTTATATGGAGATTGGAAACTGAAAAATTATTTGCATGGAGATTGAAAACTCCTTCATTGTCTTTGCTCATGGGAGAGCTTGAGGATTTAATGACATTTTTTCTTTTAGTCTATGAGTTAAAACATGTTGTTTTTGCAGAAGTATAAATTTTCAACATTATATTACGGTCTGGTATTACTAGATTCTATAATAAAAGATGTTTTGATATGATTTTCGAAAGCATGAAAATAAGCAATTTTGCATGTTTGTTTTTTTGAAAAAACTACATTCAAAACCAGAACTATTTTCTTTGATCAATGTCTCTCACTTCCAAACATTGTGCCCGCACCATCTGAAAATTACTGAAATTTTATTACATAAACTTGTCTTTATATATGTAACTGTTTAGGAGTAAATTGAAAACCCTTGGCACATACAGGTGTACATCTGTCGATCTTAAGAATAGCAGAGTTTCCCATCTCTGTATGTTTGTGATAATATGTAATCTATCCTATCTGAATGTCACCATTGATAAAATACCCTAATTATAGTCGTGCTAAGAGGGCACTAGGCCATCGCCTCAAAATATATGATATGTCAACGGATGGAATAGTGCATTGGCCAGGAAACCGTGCCCTAGCAACTACATCACCCTCACAACATTTGTATTAAAGTTTTGATACCCTTACTTCAGCCAAGAAATATTTCAAGAGAAGCTGTACATTTTTATCTTCCTTCCAAAGCCTCGTTATCAGATTATTCTCACAACATATCAATAGCTGGATTTCCGAGATTCTTAAAAGCGAGATTCAATTCTATGAAGCAGAATAAGATAACTCTTTGAGAAAAAGAAAATATTTGTTTCCTTTCCATACCAGTGTCTGCTCATCATTTTCACACCTTGGTCGAGTGAAACGGTTTAATTGCGCCATCTCAGTAAACAATAGCCAGTCTGATTCACTTTCTACAGCTTCTACCGAATAACTATAATTCAAGTCCTTCATTCAACTATTGGTGCTCACAGCATCCTCAATAAATGGATGTTTATTACTCCTGGGAAGAGTTATCATTCTCTGTACCGTATTTTCCTGAAAATCGAGAGTGCGACCTATACAACAGTGCGACTTATTCGTGGACAAAATCTGACGATGTTTTGAAAGGCGGAAAAAGCTGGAAAAACGAGCAACAAAAACGGAACGAATTGGATATCAGCATTCAAGTGCACTGGGATTTCACAAAATAAGGGCCGTATATTTGGACATGTTCCAACCATAACAGGACTTTTCCTTGGACAATGATAAACTTGAGTTCCTACCACTACAACGTTATCTCCATTCCATGCTTCTTTTTCTCCACAACATTTGGGAAGCTAGATGACTTCCGACCTTTTTATCTCCTGTTTCCATTACGTTGTTCCAGATAAAAATAGGGAATTCGTTTCTCCTAACAAACAATAACACCACAAAACACAACATCACCACACAAGACACAAGCAGCGGTAACTACACAAAACTTAACAAAAAACATTGCATAAGGATTGGCAATAGGGGGAAATGTGGATACTAAGCTCACATAAGGATTGAAAATGAGGTGTGGATACTCAAGTTCTCTAAGGACAGGCATTATGGATTAATAGAATCGTTCATCCCTTTGCGGAGTGTTTGACAGCTTTTAAAATAATCTTATCCCAAGAGTTGAGAGGTCTTGTCTCATCCCAAATGAGGTGAAAGATTCATTTTATCTCACATTGGTAAATTTGCGGAAATCCCTGTCCAGGGTATAAGAAAATTAAGCTTCTTCGCGGGTGGTTAATTTTACGATTTCCGTCAGCAAACTAAACGCGTGGGGATGTGAATACAAAACTTTCTTGTTTACACGTCGCACAGTTACGTTGCGGCAAGAAGCTTTTGTTTACGTGTGTTTCAGTGTAAACTGGTAAACAAATGACGTTTAACAGCTTAATTACTGTGGTAAGTAAGAAAAGTAATTTATTAATCTCTATTTCGTGGTTAAGGTACAGTATCGCGTGACTTGTCTACTTAACGTCCCGCCAGACACTTCTCATCCAGTAGAAAACTGTCGCCATTTATCATCGGCGCCGTCATCTAATTCTTCCGCTTCAACTATAATTTTAATCATGTGTTTTTGTTGACTTATCTACATAAACAATTGTATAGGCGTTTGTTGTTCCTGTTGATTGAATAAATGTCTTTTGTGTTGTACGGTAAAAACTTCACTAATTAATACCCGTGAAATGTCAATCATCACTCCGTGTATACAATGTAGTGAACTTACCACACCCTGCCGGTGTGCTATGGTCACGCATTTGTGATTAAGTTATGTTTACACAAGATAAACGACGTTCAAATAACGGTAAATTACCAGGGTCAGTATTTAGGTGTTCCTTGATGAATCACATACTTTCGGTTATATAGTCATACAAACTGCATGTGTTATACTGGACCCAATATTACACATATATGATTTGCGGATAAATGAAACAGCTGTGGAGCTCACTGCAACCTCAATGTCTGTCGACTAATGAGAATTTCTTCAATATCACAGTCATCCATTACAGTACAACTAGCGCCAGAGTCATCCAATGACAGTGAAGCTAGCGCCAAAGTCATCCACTGACAGCGAAGCTAGCGCCAAAGTCATCCGATGATAATATCGAAGCTAGCGCCAAAGTCATCCACTGACAGCGAAGCTAGCGCCAAAAGCCATCCAATGATAATATAGCTAGCGCTAAAGTCATCCAATGACATAAGCTAGCGCCAAGTATGAGCTAGCGCAAAGTACCAATAAAAGCCGCCAAGTCATCCAATGATAATAGCGCAAGTCATCCAGCAGGAACTAGCGCTAAAGCCATCCAATGACAGTAAGCTAGCGCCAGTCACCAAATTCATCCAATGACATCAATGACAGCAGCTAGCGCCATGGTCATCCAATGACACTGAAACTAGCGCCAATGTCATCCAATGACAATAAAGCTAGCGCCAAAGTCATCCAATGATAATATAGCTAGCCATCAATGACAGGAAGCAGCGCCAATGTCATCCATTAAGAGCAGTGACGAGCTAGCTAGTCATCAATAAGCGCTTAAAGCATCGCAATGAATGACAGTGAAGCTAGCGCCACAGTTATCCAATGACAGAGCAGCTATATAGCGCATTTCATTCAATGACGGCGTAGCTAGCGCCAAAGTCACTCAATGATAAAATAGCTAGCGCTAAAGTCATCCAATGACAGTGAAGCTAGCGCCAAAAATCATCTAATGACAATATAGCTAGCGCTAAAGTCATCCAATGACAGCGAAGCTAGCGCTAAAGTCATCTAGCGCTAAAGTCATCTAATGATAATATAGCTAGCGCTAAAGTCATCCAATGACAGCGAAGCTAGCGCCACAGTCATCTAATGACAGCGAAGCTAGCGCTAAAGTCATCCAATGACAGTGAAGCTAGCGCCATCAATTCTAGCCAAAGTCATCCAATGACAGTGAAGCTAGCGCTAAAGTCATCCAATGACAGTGAAGCTAGCGCTAAAGTCATCCAATGACAGTGAAGCTAGCGCTAAAGTCATCCAATGACAGTGAAGCTAGCGCTAAAGTCATCCAATGACAGTGAAGCTAGCGCTAAAGTCATCCAATGACAGTGAAGCTAGCGCTAAAGTCATCCAATGACAGTGAAGCTAGCGCTAAAGTCATCCAATGACAGTGAAGCTAGCGCTAAAGTCATCCAATGACAGTGAAGCTAGCGCCAAAGTCATCCAATGACAGTGAAGCTAGCGCCAAAGTCATCCAATGACAGTGAAGCTAGCGCCAAAGTCATCCAATGACAGTGAAGCTAGCGCCAAAAGTCATCCAATGACAGTGAAGCTAGCGCCAAAGTCATCCAATGACAGTGAAGCTAGCGCCAAAGTCATCCAATGACAGTGAAGCTAGCGCTAAAGTCATCCAATGACAGTGAAGCTAGCGCCAAAGTCATCCAATGACAGTGAAGCTAGCGCCAAAAGTCATCCAATGACAGTGAAGCTAGCGCCAAAGTCATCCAATGACAGTGAAGCTAGCGCCAAAGTCATCCAATGACAGTGAAGCTAGCGCCAAAGTCATCCAATGACAGTGAAGCTAGCGCCACAGTCATCCAATGACAGTGAAGCTAGCGCCAAAAGTCATCCAATGACAGCGAAGCTAGCGCCAAAGTCATCCAATGACAGTGAAGCTAGCGCCACAAGTCATCCAATGACAGCGAAGCTAGCGCCACAGTCATCCAATGACAGTGAAGCTAGCGCCAAAAGTCATCCAATGACAGTGAAGCTAGCGCCAAAGTCATCCAATGACAGTGAAGCTAGCGCTAAAGTCATCCAATGACAGTGAAGCTAGCGCCAAAGTCATCCAATGACAGTGAAGCTAGCGCCAAAGTCATCCAATGACAGTGAAGCTAGCGCTAAAGTCATCCAATGACAGTGAAGCTAGCGCCAAAGTCATCCAATGACAGTGAAGCTAGCGCCAAAGTCATCCAATGACAGTGAAGCTAGCGCCAAAGTCATCCAATGACAGTGAAGCTAGCGCCAAAGTCATCCAATGACAGTGAAGCTAGCGCCAAAGTCATCCAATGACAGTGAAGCTAGCGCCAAAGTCATCCAATGACAGTGAAACTAGCGCCAAAGTCATTCAATGACAGTGCAGCTAGCTCCCAAGTCATCCAATGACAGTGAAGCTAGCGCCAAAGTCATCCAATGACAGTGAAGCTAGCGCCAAAGTCATCCAATGACAGTGAAGCTAGCGCCAAAGTCATCCAATGACAGTGAAGCTAGCGCCAAAGTCATCCAATGACAGCGAAGCTAGCGCCACAAGTCATCCAATGACAGTGAAGCTAGCGCCAAAAGTCATCCAATGACAGTGAAGCTAGCGCCAATGTCATCCAATGACAGTGAAGCTAGCGCCAAAGTCATCCAATGACAATGAAGCTAGCGCCACAGTCACCAAAAGTCATCCAATGACAGTGAAGCTAGCGCCAAAGTCATCCAATGACAGTGAAGCTAGCGCCAAAGTCATCCAATGACAGTGAAGCTAGCGCCACAGTCATCCAATGACAGTGAAGCTAGCGCCAAAGTCATCCAATGACAGTGAAGCTAGCGCCAAAGTCATCCAATGATAATATAGCTAGCGCCAAAGTCATCCAATGACAGTGAAGCTAGCGCCAAAGTCATCCAATGACAGTGAAGCTAGCGCCAAAGTCATCCAATGACAGTGAAGCTAGCGCCAAAGTCATCCAATGACAGTGAAGCTAGCGCCAAAGTCATCCAATGACAGTGAAGCTAGCGCCAAAAGTCATCCAATGACAGTGAAGCTAGCGCTAAACTCATCCAATGACAGTGAAGCTAGCGCTAAAGTCATCCAATGACAGTGAAGCTAGCGCCAAAGTCATCCAATGACAGTGAAGCTAGCGCCAAAGTCATCCAATGACAGTGAAGCTAGCGCCAAAAGTCATCCAATGACAGTGAAGCTAGCGCTAAAAGTCATCCAATGACAGTGAAGCTAGCGCCAAAGTCATCCAATGACAGTGAAGCTAGCGCTAAAATCATCCAATGACAGTGAAGCTAGCGCTAAAGTCATCCAATGACAGTGAAGCTAGCGCAAAAGTAATCCAATGACAGTGAAGCTAGCGCCACAGTCATCCAATTATAGTGAAGCTAGCGCCACAGTCATCCAATGACAGTGAAGCTAGCGCCACATTCGTCCAATGACAGTGAAGCTAGCGCCAAAGTCATCCAATGACAGTGAAGCCAGCGCCAAAGTCACCCGATGATAATGCAGCTAGCATCGTGGTCATTCAATGACAGAGCAGCTAGCGCCACAGTCATCCAATGACAGTGAAGCTAGCGCCAAAGTCATCCAATGACAGTGAAGCTAGCGCTAAAGTCATCCAATGACAGTGAAGCTAGCGCTAAAGTCATCCAATGACAGTGAAGCCAGCGCCAAAGTCACCCGATGATAATGCAGCTAGCATCATGGTCATTCAATGACAGAGCAGCTAGCGCCACAGTCATCCAATGACAGTGAAGCAGCGCCAAAGTCATCCAATGACAGTACAGCTAGCGCCACAGTCATCCAATGGCAGAGCAGCTAGCGCCATGGTCTTTCAATGACAGTACAGCTAGCGCCAAAGTCACCCAATGATAATGCAGCTAGCGCCACAGTCATCCAATGATAGAGCATAGCGCCATGGTCATCCAATGACAGTGAAGCTAACGCAAAAATCATCCAATGACAGCGAAGCTAGCGCCACAAGCATCCAATGACAGTGAAGCTAGCGCCACAAGCATCTAATGACAGTGAAGCTAGCGCCAAGTCATTAAATATATGCAGATGACATGGTACCGTAATGCACATCCTAAGGTGTTTGTGAACGAAACAATATTGAGCTTTTAGCATCAACCATAAGCAAAAATTATAATGATTCAATTGAAAAAAAGAAGTCAGGGATAGGTCCATATACACAAAGGCCATGTAAAAATAAAACCTAAGGCGTTGTGCTGTAAACTTTCCGTACTGACATCCATGATTGCCCAACATAATGAGGTAGTTTAAATGTCTCGCTGATATGCAGGTAGATAATCTGTATACACACAAAAAAGAGTCAATTATTATCAACAATTTCTAAAGTTATAAATCACAAACAGTTATAAGTTCGACAGGTAGTATGTTGTATATTTGCACTCAATACATGTACTGACAGTGTTGTGTCTCGCCTGCCCGTATAATTAACTAAGAAGGAATTCTGAATTAACTGAGAAGGAATTTTGTCCTGCTGCCGACGTGTTAACCATCTGGGAGTCAGTGATCGGAGATACTTACGAGATATATCGCAGTGAATGACATCATGTATTCGTGGACGTTTTTCTTATTTGCAACATTTTTAATCGCCAACTGTATTCAAGGTAATTATCATACAGCCGTTTACACAATCATTTCTCCATCAACCAGAAGGAATCATCGATAAAGAGTACACTTTTTGATATCGCTTAAACAAACATTTACTTTCTTTTTTTAAAGATTTTATAACATTGCTGGTGATCTCCAGGAATTCCTATTCCTAAATCCTTATATTTCCTTTTACCCCTAAGTCATACCAGTACAACCAGCGCATGATCGACCTGTGCCTGACAGAATGTCTAAGTCTGGTGTCAGCGTAGGAGGCAAGTCGGACCAAGACACATATGTCACACTTGATGTTTATCATCTATTTTGTATTTCTCTGCAGGGCCCGTACATGTTGCAGCAAACGGAATGGATGGTTGTGACGGAGCCAGCGGAACCCATGGTAAGGCAAACATCTTTATAAATACAATGAATGTTTCAGCTTTCGTATTACCCCAGCATCTTGTGATATAAATGTATACTCCATGTTTTTTTTTAAATCAGTGATAACAATTTGTATTTAATTTCAGTAGTATACTACGATAGCATTTTCAGGTTCGATTTATATCCATTATCGATACTCCAGGGGCTAATATCACTGTCGTAATGTCCATCTCTGGACTATGTCATAGGCAATCTGAAGGCTTTGTGCACGACAATAGATGAGACAGATAGTGTGGTCCTTGAATCTGAATCGAATAACAGTACATCGTGGTTGATGTATGGCTTTAAAGCGTGTGCGTCGCTCTCTGTAATCTTCAAATGAAGTCTCTTTTCCCTCCTGAACTGCCCTCAGTTTTGCTATGACACTGTTCCAGGGGTGGATATAACGACAGTGATAGTAACCCTTGGAGTATCTAAAATGATTTCTTGGGGAACTTTCAATGTCTTCTCGATTGAAAAATGATGTTCTGAAGAAAGATGTTGTATTTAATTGATAAGAAGTAGTATAGTAACAACAGTGTACCGACAAGATACCACTAGTCTTCCATTTCTGGATTCCAACCTAGTATCCACAGGTGGTATTAAGGACATGTATATTGGCCGAACTTTCAAATCTTTTATTTCTGAGTCACAGGAACTAGCCTACCACCTGCGCTAGTATCCAACGTAGGGCAATTTCCAAATTCTGACAGTAGATCGGTGAATTTCTCCGGTTCTCCGGCTTTCTTGTACCTCTTTCACCTGAAATGCCTAAATTGACTATATCTGTAAATACTACGTCGCAGAAACACGAACAAAGAAATTATAAAAAGCGTAGCAATGATTAACGACATGTTATAGAGAGACCTCGTTGTTCCTCCCCTTTGCACTGTGTAGATAATATCTACAATTGTATAACAGTCATCACGACTTCAGCTGTAATTCAACTCTCGTAGTTTCAATTATCATTGATCTTTGTATTTAATCCACTCGGTGCACCAAGGAATGTATTGTTAATGTTTTATGTCATACATCACTATGGGCAATGAATGATTGTCCCAAAGTGAGTCGCTGTCAATTCCTACTATATTTTATGGGCGGTGCTTTGTTCAGGAAATAGGAAATTATCTGAAAGATTATAAAAAAAATGCAGGAACCAGGTACAATATCATGACACATGTTTTTGTTATACTGAAATATGATGTTTTGCACCATGGAAGTGCCTATAGAATATTTTCAGACTTTCACCAATCTGATTTTTACTAAAACTAGCGTAATATCGAATTTTAATCCGATGGACGTTTTACAGGTCTGCGTTGAAAACAAAAATAAAATATCGTCCTGATCATGCGGAATTTCACCCTCGGTACTCTATGTGTTATTTGATAGTAACCCCTGAAATATCGAGGATGGCGAAATTTTGATTATGTCTCTACTATCTTTGTGGTGTACATTGTTCTCTGATTGTTGCTTTCTCGTGTTTACAGGTTCGTCCGGAATCTTGATTCTGTCTTTACTCGTCACATTAGCATTCTGTCTCAGACGACACGGACTTGTTGGAATGTGATGGAAGATTTTCCAAAGAAATGACGTCATCGTGTTTGAACGCTTCTTCGAGAAGTTTACTACAGAGACAGATTTCTACTTTCTTGAAAAGACTCGGAGTCTTACTTGTTCAGCACTTCTTGATGAAAGTGATGTACGGTTGGGCATATATTATAATACTTTTTAATCCTACGTTAGGTATATATATGAAGTCGGCACGCACATTTCTTTGATGGTTTCTCAATATTCTCTATATGGTGTAAATATATAATAAAATTTAATATATTAAAGGGACAATTCATTGAGGCTAATTCGTTACATAACCACGAAGCAAATAATGGCATAAATGTATTGTTCTACAATCCTTATGAAACATATGGCAAGAAATAGTGACAAATTCCACAACATTGTTAAGTATTTTAATTATTATCATTGAAATTCCAAATCGTTGATCAATACGATTAAGCAGGTACAACATGTACGCTGTACCCTTGCCAGAGTCAAAGTTACGCACGTTAAACAAAAGCAATACATAACCACTAAGGATTTGATGAAATTGTTTTTAGACAAGAACATGCATCTAATAATGTTAAGACAACTGTTAGAGCGTTTTGAGAAGTTCTAGACCAAAAATTCTTTACAACACAGGCAAGGGTCAGGGTTCGGCATACAAAGCTATGTGTAATGGCGATTAAACAGTTCACATACATTTGACAACAGTGGACTTTTCTTACATATCACAGTAAAACCAACTAATCTAATTTCCATTAGAAATGGTTTGTATCCGAAATATGTGCAAGTTTCAATGTACTCTTAGATCGAATCGTCTCTTTAAATGAAACTGTTATTTCATATCGTTTCAATGTTTTTTTGTACTTTTCTGTCAAATATTCCACAGAAACATGTACGTGAGTACGGTTGCTGTGTCTAGTTTAGACAGGAAGAGTAAAGGTTACAAGCAGTGGCAAGGCAACGAGAAAGAGTGGAGTCCAGGAGTGGCGATTTGTTTCCTTAACTAAATTAAATCAGACAATCCCCGCTACATTAATTTCATCAAACTCTGTTCATTTATTACGAAAAAGTAGCAGCTAACCTCATATTGGATACACCATGCTTCTACTCCTGTGAGCTAGATAAATTAAAACTGCTTATCTCCAACCAATAAATCGAAAGGTCTTAAGCTAAGCTGGATCGGACTGCTCAAGACATCGCCATACATGCCCGTGTTCCATGACATCATCATCGTCACCACTACCATCAGATCATTAGATGTTGAGCATTGGCGGAATGATACACATTGATGTACCGTACCGTAAATTTTTGGGATGTGACTCAATCGGGCTCTGCGTTCTGTTCCCTGACCCTTGTGACAGCATCCTCGATACTCCAGGGGTTCCGATCACCTACGATCTCTACACCCCTGGACTATCTCACAGTGAAATTGAAGGCAACTCAGCTGAAAATATTTGACCAATCACAGACCAGCAAAGATTTCCTTTGAAGACTACAGAGAGAGCGACGCCCAACTTCAAAGCCACATAGTCAACCACAGTGTACCGTTATACGGTTCTTTTGATGTACATCAAAGGACTAAATTACCTGTTCTGTTCTGTTGCCTCCAGTTTTACGATGAGATAGTCCAGGGGTGTAGAGATCGTAAGTGATCGGAACCCCTGGAGTATCGAGGATGCTGTCACAAGGGTCAGGGATGTGTGACAGAGACGCACCGTCAAGTCCATAAAGATGAAAAGAGTGGGACAAGTTTACCAAATGTAGTATAATGCGAGCAGGCGAGGTGGGATGTCTGGTGTCGTTGATTGCCACTCCAGTGGGATAGCACTATAAAATGGACGGATTACACTACTGCAGAGAGACATACTGTCGTACCCATAGAACTCACCTCCAACTGCCACACGCAAAACGTCGCATCGTGTTTCTTTTTCCACCTTATCAATGTCATCATCTTCGTTTATTTAGCGTCATAGTCAAGGGGTATTGGTTACAAACAGAGTATAAAGCACTGCAGGCCAACCAACAAGCACTGGTCGAAGTTTAAACCACAGTACATGAATCTTTAGATTGTTTAGTTTGTTGATTAGATTGACGTCATTTTCAAAAATTCTTATTCATACTTTCTAGTTGTTTTTTTTTGCCGGGTACTCTTGCTTTCCTCCAAGAACAATCCTTGATTCCTGGCACATCATTAATTGACCATGACTGTTAACAGGACAACTAATAAAATCAAACCCCAAAACCAATCACATTGTTCCCTATAATAACTAAAATGACATGCATTCTTAATGAAAATTTACACTAACATTTTGGACTATGTTGCAAAACACATTCGTATGTGTTTAAATTAGTCACCCATTTACCACTGGGAAATCTTAGTGATTTTGAATCATCTAAACTTCGGTACATAACTAATTATCGGAACATCAAAACGTTGAATTTGTTAATCATTTCTGCAGTGGACCTTTATAAATACCTTTACGAGCCCAACTGCACAATTTCTTGTCAATATCTTCGTCCAAATGTTGGCAGCTCACAACTTTTATATATTGCGGCCAAAAACCGTGCACACGGCACTAATTGAAAACGAAATTGCGCACGTGCGATGTATGTGAAACTGACGATCAAGTTGCATTTCGGGTAAATATATGATGTCTATATTGCATTCATAAGGAAAAAAGAAATAACCCAGAAGAGTTCAGTATATGTTTTGTGATCATTTTAACACATGAACTATAAATCTAGATTGAGTTTGATCACGGATCGATTATAACCGGAACAAGGATGCATCATTCAATCAATCAAAAGAGCTTGATTAGATAGAGATTATAGTTTACCAGGTATATTAATGAACAACAAAATTTTTTGTGACTTGTGATCGATGTGTTATTATCATTTTTTCACTTTTCTTCATGTTTAAACCACAGCTACATGTACATGACATTTACAAAAGTTTTTCTATTAGCAAATACTAAATCATACATCGTCAAATATTTGCTAAGATATGTGATTAAACTAATGCATGTATTTGAAATTCAAAATCATTGAAACAATAGCGACATTTATACACAATATCTGATTCAGAGACAGTCTCTGTAGCCAATAAATTTAAGGGCTTAATTCATTTCATTTACAGAAATGAATTAAGCCCTTAAATTTATTGGCTACAGATACAGGTATACAGATGTACATTATTCCTAGTGTAGGAAGCTAAAGTTTGGTGTTAAGTTTTATTTTTTCAACAAGTATATTATTAGTTGACATCTGCATTTATGTATACACACTTAGCTGCTTCTAAATTATCCATATTTAACATGCATTACAAATGAAATTCTCTTCCTCCTAATTACACTCTACACACACAGTGTGGTACCACACATCACAAACATCACACATGATCCATGATGAAGAGACCTCTTCATCATCTGGATCTCTCAATGCACAAACACCACACAACATTCTCCTCTTCGAGCTCCTCCTCATCACTCTCTTCATGCCTAACTTTCTTTTTCTTACCACATACACTCTTTGAACTTTTTTATTTCTCTTTTCCTCTCTCTCTCTCTTTCTTCTTTTTATCCCTTCCCTCTTTTCCTTTTCCTTCTCCTCCTTTTCTTTTTTTTAAGCTGATTTAGCATATTGTCACCAGTAATGACACGCGCATCTAATACCACCCTCCTCTTCTTCTTCTGGTCAGCTTTTGGCAAGGAGGGGGTAAGGAAAATGGATTCTAGAATAGGTGGAAGATTCCTCACCGCCTCTATGGGATGTGGTCTAGTGGAAGATCCACATTGGCTGCATGTTGATGGCTGTTCTGGAATTAAAACAGAGGTGGTGATGGAAAGTCTGAATGTCTTGAATTGAAGCTTGGTTCACAGCATTTTCCTCTACAATAAGATAGAAATGAATAGTCTGATATGCTCTTTACAGACATATGGATGTACATGTATTTTTGGAATCAGTATATACACTTCACAAAAGTTGAACCAATTAGTTTATATTATGTAACATTATATATTTATTGCCCTGGCGGGAGGGAGACATGACGATTTGTTTACCCAAGGCATGTCATGTTTCCCGAGGGCGTAGTACCTAAAGTACATGGCATTGCGAGGGTTTCCTTTAAATAGGCAGCATCTAAAAGCATATGTCATGGAAATAATTCACAGGAAAAGGTACTCTGCCAAAGCTTCCTCTTCTGGGACGGTAAGCATCCTGTTAGGGCCACATGTAGATCGATTAATATGACCACTGACATGATCTACTACCGTTTGTCTTGGTACACTATATTCCTCAGCTGCCTGAGATGGGGAAAGATGCTGTTTTTTAACAGCAGCTATGGCTGAAGTAAGTTGGGTTGGCGTGTACTTCTTTCGTTTGTGCTAAATGAAAATAAAAATATGAATGTAATGAATGAAATTAAATACATATGGTGCCTGGTACCATTCAATTTATCTCCCACCCCGATTGGTTTAATATCAACTTTTGATACCCCATTTGGTAACAGTTTATTGTTAAAATGTATCTTTATTTCTTATTACTTTACACTAACAGAATTATGGCCAAGCTTTTTTTATGGCTATTTTTCATTTCAATCCACAGCTTTGGAATTACAGATAGTGTGAGGTTCGATCTATGAAATAAGTCTATGATTAAAGTTCATGCCTAAAAAATATATAATTTCAAAACTCAACATTTTATATACATGCATGTTTGTGCATGTCGTTAACAAAAACAGGTTTTTTTATTTTTATGTTGTGTGTTGTTTTTCACTGCAAGAAACTCTGATGAAGAGAAAAAAAATTTACAAAAAAAAAAAAAAAAAAAAATACCTACCGAACATTCATTTTATAGGGTGTTACCGATAACAAGAATATTTCTTTATTTGGCCCTAACACTCACATCAATACAATTTTGAGAATGAAGTATTTCAACACTGCTTTCAATGACTACAAATTTGTTTTTTCGTTTTATAAAATATTTTAATCACTCAAGAAGAAGTATTCAACTTCACATTAATTTGATCTACAAGTTTATGATTCTATTTCTGGGATGTGTGTACAGTTTTTATATGATCTGTCAGAGCTCCTTGGATCTTAAACGTCGACTTGCACCCAGGAACAGTACATTTAAATGGACGACCCTCTCTATGTGTCTTATAATGTCTATTAAACTGAGGCTTTGTCAAGAAGTCTTTTCCACAAATTTCACAAACCAGTTCTGACGAGATCCCTCCATGCTTCTTTACATGTAATGAAAAAGTCTTCTTTTGTTTACAAACATAATTACATTGATCACAAGAGAATGTTTTCTCAACTTTGCTGTGAATTTCATTAAAATGTTCCTCGAGGTTGTCCTTTTGTAAAGTGGAAAACGGACATTTGCTACAAATAAATTTAATATTTGGACCACTGATGTCAGTTAAACTCTCTAGATTTTCTTCTGAAGATTTAATTTTAGTCTTGTGGACTTTTAGTAAGTGCTGCTTTTGTAGCTTTACTGAAGCTGCTCTATAAGAACAAATACCACATGTAAAAGGTTTTTGGTCACCATGGTGTATATCCATATGAACCCTGAACTTTGTTTCCATTTGGAAAATATCTTTGCAGATTTGACAAGTAAACGTTTTCCGTGGAATTCCTTCACATGTTTGACTTCCGGGATAAAAACTCACTTTAAATGTTATGTTTTTATAGTCCTTTGGCACTGGCGCTGTAAAATTAACATCATCATCATCACATTCTAAATATAGATCGATGTCGTCAAGGAGGGTTGGATCAATTTCATGCTCCAAATCAGGGCAAATGGTCTCCATTTCAAAATCTGGACTGTTGGGAAGAACGGCATTTTGAACTGCTAAAAAAGATTCATTTTGATTGACAGGAAGAACTTGATTGTGATTTGATATCTCTTCCATTATATGCTTTCTCTGAATCAATCTGAAAATACAACAATACAATTGTGTCATATTAGAAAATTTTTCCTGGTAATGAGTTTAGATCGGTTTAGAGATCAGATTTTTCATATATAATAATCACAGGAAATATTTACAGGTTATTAAATTTGGAAACTAAAGCATTAATCCAATTGATTTCATATTGAATTTCTGGTATGAATTGCCATAATGTGGTCTTATTTACTCAATTCTGTATTACACTGTACATAAAATAATCCTCACCACTTTGTATAAACTATTATTGATACTTATGTTTCTTGACATGTAGGTAAGTAATGGCATAGAGTAGAAAACAGTTTTAACTAGAGTTACCTCCCTTTAACTGTTTACCGTTCAGACAGGTCAGAACATTACACTAAGCATGCACCTTTAATTAAATCCTAAATACTACCATGTCAATGATTCAGAATGACGAATTAGTACAGTACTGTTGAATATATTTAAAATCTCATTTAATAGCCGAGAAAAATACTGCCATTAGAGCATCTAAGCTTACCTCAAAATGTTTCTGACAGCAGGCATAGCACAGTCACAAGAAATCTTTATACTAATTTACACAGCTTTCTATGTCGACCATTCTCATCCATCAGAGTTACTTCCCTTCATTTCACTCTGTCAGTATAGCGATAGCTTGACAGCCGATGGGTGCCGAGATTGAGGTGGATCTGTAGCATGATACATGTACATTGAGGTAGATCTGTAGCATGATACATGTACAGAGAATGATGTCGACAGAATCAGTAATTTACATGTCCATTATATTTATAAATAAAAATATTATGAGTTTATCTATATGTCCAATTAATATGCACGACGAATACAACGGTTGCATATGCCTACCTTAATCCAATAAAATAAAATCTCGATATTGAGAGACACGACGTAATGATCAAAAGATTGTTGAGTAGTGCCTACCTAGGCTAATGTTTACTGCTGGCCACGTTGTATTTCAGGGGAGACAATCTATATTTATAGGTATCACGTTACAATCTACGTCGTAATGTTAGCTCTCTCCGTAGTCATCAGTCCGAGATATTTGTAATTGTCGAATAGCGCAAATGTAACACGTCTGAAGGAAACCGTAGTGATAATGTGAATATGGCAGATATGTACGTTCAGTAATATAAAATAAATAATAAATGTGTGTGAGTTAATAAGGATTTCTCTAAAATAATCCTATATACACTTACAGAAACATTTTTTTTTTCAATATATAGTAGATTTTAGTGTATGTTTCTGACACTGAGCTTCTCCGGCTCAATAGCTAATAGTTGATCAATGATCAGCAAGGATATATATACGCCCTTATTTGTCAATAAGGTAATTAAATTCCCATTCTAAATCCAATTATAAGCCTACCTCTTTTTTTCATAAGCTTACACATATTTATCTAAAGTTCATTTTCGTTTTCTTTCCATGCAATCAGAACATTAAGATTTCGAACTCAGTTATGTTACCTAAAAATAGGTTGCACTTTCTTTGGCAACTCGCTGTAAAGTTCCCACAGTATAATAATCATGTACATTGTATTTTGAATGCGTGTGTAAACTCACGAATATCAAATTGTATAGAATTATGTCAATATTGTGGAATACTTTTTAATGATCATGTTACCCATATTATTTTGCATTGTGATAAAAACTGCGAAATTCGTGACAAGTACTGGTGTTTTTTGGTGAATAATTTTAGATTAGAATTCATGTCGTCGCTTCACAATTTAACAGATTTTGATTTATGTAACATCTTGTTGGGTAAAGAATTTGTCTATGATTTCTCAAATAGTGCCTTAGAGAAGTTTAGATTAGGAAATGTATCTTTTTTGTATAGACTCCTGAAAGCATGCTATCCTTATTGCTTTGAATATTATCAACTAATTACTAATTATTAGACTTGAACTTGTACATATTTTGTAAATTTCTATTTGCTTTGTTTTGTTTCTTGTTTTCATGTTAAATCTCATTTTTTATGTTATCTTCAATTTTGGAGGAAATAAAGATAATAATAATAACACATTTAAATATCGACATACAGTGTAACTTATAATTATATTGTAAAATCTGCTCATCTTAAAGGCCGCATCCCACTTCCTTTCCGAAACGGCTTTTAATTTTTAAAATGAACTAAAACGAGATTGGTAATTTTGTAGAGTCACAAAAGTTATTAACTTACCGTTTATAGTACATTTATCATCACCTTCTGAACAATTTAATTAAAATAAATGAAATGTTAATTTTCATAACACGGGTCGTCTTATTTGTTTCCCGTCGTCGCCCTAAATACCGCGCGGTAGTTGACTATCACTGACGGCAAAACAGCGAAATGACTCTCAACTGTTTTCATATATTACACAGGAAATCTTGCATACGTTTGGCGTTGATACCACGTCTACTTAGGACATCGTTATATATTTCCTTAGTTATGTTATTCAGGTTTTCAAGAAACCTTTAAATTTTGCTCTAGAAAGGTAGTAGCCATAGATGTTACAGTAGTTAAGAGATTAAAATATTGTAATATTTAACTTAATTGAGATAAATATTGCAATAAACGAGAAAAAATCTTGCAGTAACGAGATTGTTTTCTATGTAGGTTTACCAACAAATTATCTCTTGACGGTCCAAGGTAGGCCTCTCATTAAAACATTTCCGATAGGGTGGATTCAATTTTACTAAGAATTTCCGATGTTGGTAATTGATATCGGGAATAGAATTTAAAAATTTTCGGCATCAGAATTAGAATTTCCGATATAAGAAATTCCAATATATGAAATAGATCTGAATTCCCCCGATATGGGAATAAATAGAATAAAAAGTAACTTGGCTTGCCAAACATGTATAATATTTCAGCCTTTTTTTTTTTTTTTTTTTGGTTTTTTAGTTTTGTTATAAACCAAGGATTTTAAGTCTAGTGTAAAAGATCTTAATATTATAGAAGTCTGACATACTAGCAAAAGATTTCAAGTGTCAAAGAATGGCCCACTACCTTCCCGACAAGGCTTTTATTTTTTTATAATGGGAATGTAAAACGAGATCGATATAATTTTGTAGAGTCGCAAAAGTTATTAACTTACCGTTAAACTTACATTTATCATCACACCTGAACAATTTTATTCAGATAAACAAAATATTAATTTTCATAACGCGGGTTGTCTTATATTTTCCGCCATCGTCCTAAATACCGCGCGTTAGTTGACTATTACTGCGCCTGCGAAATTTATATAGACAGTTATCATAGATTACGCAGGAAATCTTGCATTTATTTGGCGTTGTTACCTCATCATAGGCCATCGATATGTATTTCCTTATGTAATAAATGTTTTCAAGAAACATATATAACTTTTAAAATGTACATGTTAAACCAGATTGATTTGTGTTAGAACCTTACATTGGCCATATATATATATTATTATATTCTAATGTTATTGTTGCTTTTAAGAAACTTGCGTTCCTCCACGCACTCCAGGTTATCTTCTTTGTCAAGAAGGTCTGATGATATTGAAAGAATGTATTTTTGTTACGGAAAGGTAACGTTAAGTCATACATACTAATATATTTCGACATAGAAATTATTGTATTTCGTAAATAGATCTATTTGGTTTGCTTGAAATTATTATCAAACTTTTCTGATCTCAAGTGTTAAATTGTTTTCCTAAAAACACTCAGATTGTCAACTTTATATCCTAAATAATTCGACGCTCTTTTTTGGCGTGAACCATTTGCGTTTTCACAGCCATGCGCTTCTGGGTTCGAGGCTATCATCCGGGCATGCGAGCATCTTCAACATGGCAGCCGTCTGCAGGTTAAAGAATGATTTGCAAATATGAAAAAAAATGTTTGCTAAAACTCGCTAGAATAAAATATATCACTAGAAATGGAGTTGGAGAAGACGGCACATCTAAACATTTTCAGCTGATACAGTGGTAAATGATTTTGAATGTGTGTATTGTGAATGCGACGTTTTTTCCGCCATTTTATCGTTGGGCAGGTTAAATTTTGCTGACCTGATCGTTCGTGCTTATAAATGGTTATGATTTGATCGTAATTTTGTGACAGTTTCAATGCTTGAACGGCATGTAAATACTCTAAATCTACGGTTTTCTTATAATTATTGAAAGGAATGTAACAAACCGCTTCCTATGCCTGCATACATTATCGATAAGTAACCGCATCAAATCGACCACCACGTGCATCTAAAATAGCTTCGTTTTTTTGAAAAAAATCATAAAGAAAATTTTGTATTTTAAGCAGACATCGCAATATTATGTACAAAATAAGGCTATTCAATGTATGTGACTAGTTACATGCTGACAATCGGCAAATGATACCACGATAGAGAGATATAAATAGACCCTTACGTAGCATTTGTCATATTTTTATAACATTCGTAGGCAGCTGATCACGAAGGGTTGGTAAAATTCACATATTACGACTTTCGTTACTGAATATTTTAATTGAAGCTATATCTTATCCCATTACATAATTCAAATTCATAATCTAAGCCAATTTATCTACTGATGTAAAGCTTCAGTGCATTTATTTGAATTGCTTGTATGAATTAACAGATTTAACAAAACTACATTTGTTTGATGTCTCTTTGAGAGAAGGCTATTCATACAATGTCTGCCTTTATGAAACTGACTCTCTGAATCCACACAAGCAACACATATCAAATCACACTTGGATAAAAACTCATTTTGTCTACTGTATAAAGCCTTAGTTCGACCCCACTTAGAATATGGAATGTGAATATGGAAACCATATAAGCAACAAGATATTGAACTTTAAGAAAGTGTTCAAAGGCGGGCTAACAAATTACTGCTTGGATTGAAGAATTATTCATACGAAGAAAGATTGAGATGTCTTAAGCTCCCGTCCTTAATATATAGGTTCAATAGAAGAGATATGATTGAAATTTTTAAAATTTTAAGAGGAGGCTATGGTCCATCCGTATCACAGGGACCTGTGTCATATAAATGAGAAACAAACCCGTGGACATTCATTAAGCCTGGATAAAATCAAGGTGCAGATTGGACGTAAGGAAATATTCGTTTACCCAGGGAATAGTTGGCAAATGGAACTCTTTACCTGAGAGTGTAATACAGTCACCTAATCTAAAAACTTTTGAAAAATGTTTGGACAAATTTTGGGATAGCGAAGAAATGAAATTCAAAACAACACCGATGTAACGTCACAAGAAAAACTTTAATACGTAATACATCATTTGTATCAAGGACGTATATGAGAAGGATAAGTCACACTGGGTTTTGGGGAAGTCCAAGGCAGGCGCTTTTGATATCCGCCGGCGCAGCCTTTGATGTAGCTTGCGGGTGCGAGGGTTACCGTCTTACTTTCTGAAGAGGGGCCGTCATTTTATGAGCTATCAATTTTTTTAACGAAAATTTAAGACATATCCTCTAAATATTCCGTCTTTAAAGCAAGTAATAAACGTCGTGAAATTTAATAAACTTTACAATGGTGTTTCGTTTGACTCGATAAGACAAATGTTTGTTGAGAAAAAGATATATCAGATGCATATAGTGCTTTTACCCTGGTAAATTGAACGACCTACACATATGTCTCCATATGTTCATAATGATAACAGTTTTATCAATTTAGGTCAGTTAAAATATACACCTTTTGAAAAAGAGATGTTGGTAGGAGGTCTCAAACACATACATCAGGGGTCTACTATAAGGCTTGTCCGCTTGCCCTTTACCAAACTAAATTGCCGACGGACAAGTGAGAACATTAAAGCACTTGTCAGATGGGATAAGTGATAATTTTTTTTTCTTTGTTGTTATTTATAAATAACAATGTATTTCTATAATCAACAATCATTTAATACTTGCAGTAAATAAGATAATATTTATTCATTTTGAAATATTCAAGTCCACTTTTACATTTGTTATTGTAGAATGATTCGTTAACATAAGTACTTAGAAATGAGACATACATACATAATGTCCATAGCACTGCTTAAAAGTTTCAACTTTTCAACAAGAGTCTGACAAGTGATTATTTCATTCGTATAAGTGAATTTACCTTTCCACTGTTCAAAGGGACATAAGAAAGTCAATGACGACCCCTGTACATGCCTGGTATTTAATTATGCAGAAGCTATGTGCACCAGAACACAAATGTTGAAAATTGAGTAAAATCTTCCAAATTTGATAAAACTTCAAAATTTCAAAGTTTTGATTTGTCTTCAATTGAATGTTTGCTCTTGTATAGAAACATTAGAGTTTCTATCCATGGGTAGCCCAGACTTTTCCTCTTAGATTTTGGGTCAAATTTTGGCACCATTCCCAATGTGCATAACATATGTATTTTTTCCCCCCAATTCCATCCTTGAATTTCCCAAAGTTACTTGTTAACAATTATAAAAAAAGATTGAGATTTAGATACCAAGCTTTCAACTAGTTGAGTATTTTCTCCAGGAAGGAGCATAATTCTCTGAAAATAAGTAATCCTATGTATAATGACATGTCCCGATAATTCCATTTTCCCATATTTTGACCTTGATACACATTTCCTCAAATTCAAAGTCCTATGACACCCCATTCCCAAACTGGTGAGAAAAGTCCTGGTAAAGCTTCACCATTGCCAATAGGTTAATTACAAACGTTGATTCTTGACAACTTGGTCTCGCACAACTGTCCCTTCATTTGCAAAGTAGGTTAGATTACATGTATATGTGTCCTGTCTTTGGGAATTACAAGTTTCGATCCAAAAGAAGCAAAAAGCATTGAAGTAGACAAAAGTTTGTTCTGGAGCAAGTCTTACACATGCATATATCAAGATCAGTCTGCTATATAAACAGATGAAAAATGGTATTTTATTGATACTCAATTATTCTAAAATGTTGAAAATATTTTTGTTTTCTTTCAGAATATCAAAACCTGAAACACAAAAATGAAGATTGACAGAAATAAATTGAAGAAGTCCACTACAGAGGTGGTAAGTACTAGAGATATAGATCTTTTGTGATTATACAGTTGATAACAGCAAATTATGTAGGATTTTTAAGGCGAGTTCAGAACACTAATTTTGATGAGTCCCAGTACAAATGCCACAGAAAAATCATGAGTCCAGGACTTGTCTAGGTGATTGGATCATAAGCAGTTGTCTTCAATGGTTTACAGTTTTAATGTCTCACTACTTTTCCAAACTAAAAATTTGAAATTTGAAAATAACTTAATTTTAAAGTGAACAGTCGGGCAAGGACGGCTAAAGTCGGTAAAATGGTGTGAATGTATCCAGTATAATTTCTTATGAAATGGAAAAATAAAATCACTCGTCAAAATCTGTCTGCGTACGAAGAAATTAATTTAAAGTATGGAAATTCTATAACGTCCTCCCGGCTCACTATGTCCGTGGTAACATTTCCACGCAGCCTCGCTTTCAATGCTTTCAATGCTTTCAACTTTTCTTTACTTTAATGGTCAGAACTGGGAAACTAAGCAGAACTTGGCCGTCGTATTAATATGTTAGAACTTTTGGAAGGCCAATGAACGCATTTAGACTGGTTTTTTTGCCCGACTATTCACTTTAACGCTATGTTAATTATGAAGGTTGTTTTTGGTGTTTGCCACATGGTAGTCAACTACTACTATGCAGTAATTATGATGACACCAGGAAATAAAAGACTACCCATGCTCAGGAATTTGACATTTGATTTATCCATGTATTATTGTTAAAGTGTAAGAAAATTAAAAGCCATTAATCTTTTGACCAACATTGTATCGGAAGTTTGACTACTTTAAGAGAAACAAAATATAAGATAGTGATCACATTAAGCACAAGTATGAAGAAATGTGTGACGATGAGATGAGAAATATACAGATAAACAAGAATTACTAACTGATGAACTGTGATGTTTTGTAGCCTGCAGATTGCCGGGCCCTCATTGAGAAGCTAAAGACTGCTACAGAAGGAACTCTGTTAGAGGAGTTAAGAGCAGTAAAATCCTGGTCCTATGGAAAGGTAGGTGGATTTATAGGCTTGATATCAAAGGCTAGGACAGTTTACCGTGAATAGGTATGGTGCTTGTGGTGTTTTGGGAGGCTACACAATACTTGTTTTGGGTCTCTTTGTGATAGCAGTTTTTCTAGGTTATGGACAGAACTAAAGAATGGCCCAATAAAAAATACCAACATCGTGAAGAATATTTGTTATAAGAACCAGCTACTTGTATTGGATTATAATTTGCTGGTTATGAATTCTGAAACCTCTAAGATAATGAATCTGTTTCCATTAATATAGTGTGAGCTATACCACTGGTCAGATGTTCTGGATAAGTTTGACGAGGTCCTGGAAAAAGCATGCAAGAAGGAAGGCGAGAAGAAATGGATGCTTGCCTGCGACAGAACTGGAGAGGAACAGGTCTGTAAATACTGTGTCAAAATCTCTGCCAAGTATGATCATTTTGGCATACCAATGCTAGAGCTATTATTGTAAGATGGAGTAAATTGATGAATTGTTCTCTTAACTTTGTATGGTTATGTATCAGAATCGACAGTCTTTACTACAAATTATAGATATTTTACATCATTTAAGTTCTTTACCTAATATCATAAATAAACTCTGATTAATTATTTTTGGAGAAATTAATTATTTTTGGAAAAATTAATTATTTTTGGAGAAAGACTGATAAGATGACATAAATGATAGAATTATATTGACTTATTTTCAGGAAAAAAATTGGTTGGACTAATTTTACTTAAAAAATTGTTTTATTCCCAATTTCACCTTTGTGTAATGAAATGCATCACTTGTTTTTGATCGGACTTTCTTTTTCTCCAACACAGTTGAAGGACCTGTTGTTGGTGATCCTGCATTTTACATCGTTACTGATTGAACACAGTTTCTCTCGTCACTTATATAACTCCATGGAACATCTCACCTGTCTGCTCTCCTCGTCAGACATGACTGTGGTTCTCGCTGTACTCAACCTGCTCTACGTTTTCAGGTAAAAAAAACCACTTAGAAATGAAGAAATATTGAAACTGATTTGTGTTTCTGATAACAAATTATACCTGTTAAATATTTCTATTCATTATGAATTTAATCATCAGAAATATGGAAAATATTTCTTTGTGTGGTTTGTGTATATATCTGAATTGTCTCAATTTCTTCTTAAGAGAAAGCACTTAGGTACTGTTAGTATCTAATGTTCAGGTCATTTATATGTGGTGTAGTGTAATAGAATAGCTGACACCTGAATTATTAGGATATTGCTTCTATTGACAGGGTACATTAAGGAAAAACAAAAAATAGAAATAATTTACTTATAAAATCGGTTTAAATAGGAAAAGTTGAGCATACACTTTGTTGATGATTTCTCAATAGCTTAGATATATTTTTGTTTATTTTGTAGCAAAAGGTCAAACCACATAACTCGACTGAGCAACGATAAAAAGCAGGGCCTAATTGTCAGACTGACACACTTAGCAGAGGTAAGTAAAACATATATTCTTATTCACATGATTGTGTTAAGTTCAAAAGCTAAGTAATGAATATAAAAAAAATATAGTTGATACAAAAATGTTATCAAGTCAAATCAGTTGCTTAATCCTAGTCAGTATTCTGCCTGCATAAGTACATTAACCACAGTAATACAGTTTCTTCAGGGCAGATTGATTGACCACTGCCAAATCGTCCACTAATCACCAGTGTTATTATGAAGTTATTTACAAAATGGTTTCTCTCACAGAGTTGGGGTGGTAAAGACAATGGATTTGGCCTTTCTGAATGCTGCAGTAATGACCCTATCTCGGTAAGTGAATTAGTTAAGTCTTGTTTTATGGATATGAGGTGTCCGAGGAGGATAATTTAGAAAATGTCAAAGAGATAAATTTCCAAGTAAAAAGCATTTTGAAGACTTGCTTCTTAAGGATTTCAAAGTCCAATGCTTCTATCCATGGATGGTTTCCTGTTTATTTTAAATCTTGGTCCCCTGTTAGATCACCCTGTATTTAGAATGGTTTGTTTTTATCAGAATTTTGTTGATTTTCAGAAATTTCCTACCAGTGCCACAACCTTACATTTTGAGTTTTATGTGGACAATAAAGAGGACAAAGGCAGGAAGGTTTGTATTTTCTGAAAATGTCACTTTTGTAAATATCAGAATATCGAAACAACACTTTATCCATAGTAATCTGATTCGTGCAATCCCAATATGGATATGTAAACAATTTACAGGAAATTTATTCAGCACAATCATATTTTAGTACAGCAGTTCCGCCGCGAAAAACGCCAAAATAAGATTACAGCTGAAATGTTTATGTTTACAGTGTTTATGGCTTATTTTGGAATTTGATAATCTGAGACATATTTTCTTTGGTTGCAGGGAATGGCTAATGTCATTTCTTCTATACACATGGAAAACTTGGACAAGTCACTGAAACTGCCATCAGAAATAATGGAAGACATCCTTGAGAATTTTAAAGTTCCAGAAGAAAAGCAGGTTAGTACAATCAAAGTTACAGTAATAAAAAACTTTTTGAATGATGTGTCTAACCAAATCAATACAAAACCAGGTTTTCATTTGTTGGATTTATTCTTGACTGTTTTGTTTCTTGTTATAGATGTTGCTGTATACACACATACGATTAGCCAACCTGTTCTCAAAGTATGAAGCCAGACTGCAGTGTGTGCAGGCTCGACTTCAGGCCATGGCTATATTAGGTAAGATCATTTAGGAATGATTTGTAAAAAAATCTCCTTGAGATTCTACTTGATTAAATTTAAAGATGAGCCACCACTGACGAATGGTATTTATTAGGGCCCCGCATCGAGATGCAGGTGCCCTATAGTAATCAGGTTGTCCGTCCGTCCGTCCGTCCGTCCGTCTGTCTGTCTGTCTGTCTGTCCGTCCGTCCGTCCGTCTGTCCGTTTTTTTTCTTTTGCACATTAATGATGGAAGGGAGTGGAGTATTTCCCCCATATTTTACATGATGATTCCCCATCCATCCTAGATCTGCTTTGTAATTTTTCAGGCTGAAATTAAATTAAAAAATCGGCCATCTTGGATTTTAACATTTAAAAAAATCACAATGTTGTTGCTCTTAACTGATAAACATTTTGTTATAACATTATGATGCAAAGTTGTTCAGAATTAAACAAGGAGTTGACTGTCCAAAGGTAAGGTCATGGGCCAAGGTTACTAAGTCAAAGGTCAAGGTCAAATTTAAAAAAATTATTTTCTCATGAACATTTTGCTACAACATTTATAATGAAGCAGAGTTGCTCAGAATTAAACAAGAAGTCAACTCGCCAAAGTTTTGACTGACCAAAGGTAAGATCATGGGGTCACTGCATCAAAGGTTGTGGACACATTTTCCATTTTTGGACTTATTAACAATTTGTTATGACATAATAAATAAAATAAGTTTTTCCAGAGACAAAGAAAAGATATACCATTTCACAGAGTTTATTTGCAGATACAACTCTTATGGAAAAAAAACTTTTACATGATTAAAATATTTGAGCAAGACCTTTATTCCCTTCCTTTCACATTTGTTATGTGTTTCTTCAGCAAACTATGAGGTTTACCTTGTTTAAAAGGGGTATTTGAGTTAATTGTATGCTCTTAATGTAATGTTAGCTTGGAATCAGGATTCATGTTAAATACTTGGAAGACTTTTTCCAAAGAATTATAATAATGTACCATCATCGGTTTCCCAATTAATGTTGACATTAATTATTTATTAGCAACATATAGCTAACACGGAAGAATTCGTTGTCAAAATACTACTTTTCCACTTAAGCACGTCAGACACATAGCGGGGCCCTTTCTGACGTGTCAGTGTTCTAGTTTCTCTATCAAAAACAGTAGCAGACGATTTAGTATTTTTCTTCAGTTACAAAAGTTACTTTACACTATTACCACCTTTGAAAATTTTGAGCTTCTAATTTCAATTCAAGATAAAAATATTAAAAATCATTAATTGCATCCTGAAAAAATTCTGTGGCACTATGTCCTATATGGAATGAAGTACTGATTGCACATGCACCAAAAGCAAAATAAATTATTTCATGTTACTTTTTATGTTAATTAGACATATCAATACACGATTAAACATGAATTATTGTTCAAATGATGAACATCGTTTATGCTCTGTCGGTGGTGGAGCATCTTTAAGCATGCATTTATAACAACAATTTCTCGGATTGCAATATGTATATGAAGACTTATTGAGTGCATTAATATATGTCTTTTAAATGAAGTATCATGTTCAATTTCCAAGCAATTGCATAGCCATGTAATTTTGAAATTTCCAATAAAATGATTAGAATTCTTTATTTCTTTCATTTTATATTCTTTAATTTTCATGCAAAAACAGTCTTCAATATCACGAAAAATAGTTGCATATCTTGGGTACAAAGTTTGAAATAATTAGATGACGTCTCCTCTGTACTTAATGCTTTAGAAACTTTTGATGTATTTGCAGTGTATTCCAATGCTATACAAGACAACATGAACGTCCTACTGTACCCAGGCCTGATTGAAGAACTTGTGGATATTATCGAACTCAAAGACGACAACCTTGTGGTATGTTAATGACTTTGATCAGAATATTCGGTAGACTAGAGAACTTCAATACTGTAGGCTTGATATGAAATGATTAAGAGCGAGATATTTGGTTGGAATTATTTTGGATATGAAATAAAAATAATATCATATTTTAATACTGAATGTATCTTTTGTTAGCATCAGAAACATATCCTGCATAGAAATAGGAATTATTTATCAATTGGACAGTATTCTGTTCCTTAACAAAACAAAGACAAATATGAAATATTTCAATACTTTTTCATTTGCAGGAAATCAAAGCTGCTTCTCTGAGAACACTTACATCAATAATCCACTTGGAAAGAAATCCGAAGTAAGTACAATTTATTTGACTGCTTGATATCACTACGCTGAAAGTTTATGATTTGATGCAGATTGAGGAAAAGAAGGATGGCATTGTTTTAGTACTTGTTCTACTGATTCTCATATTTTCAGGGTTGTAACTTCTGGCTCTGATTTCTCAAAAAGAAAAGTGCAGACTTAAGTCAAACTAGTTTATTTCGTCTTATGAAACTATATGAAAATTTTGACTGAAATTTATTTCGAGAAAATAAATTTACAATATACTTGCATCATTATAAGTCATTTTGCATGGTTCTGCTAACTGTGACTACAAAGTAGAGTGATAAAATCATTTGTACATCTGAATCGCCCATAGACATTCGGGCTTAGCACGAAAAAAGGGTCAGCTATTTTGGATTACTTCTTACATTTTAAGTTGTTTAGAGATAGAAAGGGCACGAAAATCTCTGTAAAAATTCCATTCATTGGGAAATGAAAGCATTTGATTTATACACAATTGTGACCTAACTTTTGACTTTGTTTACAGATTAAACAACATAATAGATGCTACAGGTGCCTCTTCATACCACGGATTTCTGCCAGTACTGGTGCGCTCCTGTATCCAACACATGACAGGTAACCGAGAACTTTTATCAAACCGCATTCTTAATTCGTCCTTCTTCCAATATAATTCTATATGGATTATTTTATCATCAAGTGCACACATTAATATTGTCATTATCTAAGAACTAGATTCTTTTTTTCAAACTGAATGAAACCTACGGGAAATAAAGCTGGATTACTTGTGTATGTACTGGAGGGTATTAACTATCAGATAACTGATTAGACTGTTGTTTTAGAACAGCCAATGTTAAAGAAGATACAAAAGATAAATAAACCATTTATAATATTTCTGTAAATAATTTTTCCCTAACAGACTCCCAGCTTAAACCGTTTCCACAGCCATACGCCACAGCCCTGTTCTCCTTTCTGTATCATCTGGCCAGCTATGAAAATGGTAAGTTACTCATTACTGTGTTACTGAGAAGGAAAACACCTTTAGAGAACTTTGGAAATTCAACAATTATCATGCCTGTTGATTGATCTGAATATAAATAGGTATAAAAAAATAAATGGATTGATTTATAAATTTCATTTCTAATTTAGTTTTAGTGAAGTAGATTTATCAGAGTGTTTTGTTTGTAGGTGTGGAAGCCCTGGTATCCTGTGGTATGATGGAGTGTTTACTGAAAGTGATCAGCTGGTATGGAAATGGTCAGGACCATATCACGGTAAGTCTCATCACTATCATCTTATGGAGATAATGTTATGAAAAATTTTGAGAGATCAAGAGACAATATTCATTTGAACCTAGGTATTTCTAAGCCATTTGAAAAATTCCTGAGATGAAGAGATTTCAAGTAAGATTTTCAAGTATGTTTCGCTAAATCTTTCAGTGTATGATATTTATAATAATCTTTTATTCACCTTTAAGGTAAAGAATTTCCGCCGATCTTTGGTTTCAGTAATCATGTTTGTTGATTTGCTAAATTTCATAAATGTCCATTCCTTTGATATCTGTACGTTCACTTATATATGTACAATTATTTGACATTTTAGCAATTTGTGACGAGAGCTGTGCGAGTTGTTGATCTGATCACCAACCTTGACATGGCTGCCTTCCAGACCCAAGGTGGTCTCTCAACTTTTCTCAACAGACTCGAGGTAAATATCACATAAATTTCCTCTTCATAATGTCTTAAGAATAAATCTCTATGGTTCTTTGGAAGTTTGGAATAATGAACAATGTTTTGAATACAAATTTGGTGGTTTGATTATTTAGAACCATTGGCAGCATAAGATTTATGTATTAATATCAAATCGCAAAATGAAGCACTTTTCTCTCTTCATTGAATAAATTCCAAGGGTAGTACCTCTATTAATTCAAACTTACTTTTGATACAGATGATTTAAAAAAAAAAGAACAAGGAAAAACAAAAATTATTTACTGGGTCCTGTAGTAATCATTTTTTAAGATTTATGTATTAATATCAAATCGCAAAATGAAGCACTTTTCTCTCTGCATTTAATAAATTCCAAGGGTAGTATCTCTATTAATTCAAACTTATTTTTGATACAGATGATTAAAAAAAAAAAAAATAAACAAGGGAAAAAAAAAATGAAAATTTTTTACTGGGTCCGGTAGTAATCATTACTATTTTGACTATTTTTAATTTCAGCATGAGGTGGAGATCTGTAGGAAGGAGAACCCGTTTCAGATCCGAATCAAGCGGGACTCAATGTCTGAGAGTCAAGACTCGCCCCTCGCAATGGAAATGGACTTGCATGGAGAGGATGCGAGAGAGGGGGCGATTGAAGAAGAGGCTTCAACTAGTGATGTTTCAAGGGTCAACGAGGGTGCCTCAACTTCTACTGGCATGGCCTACACGACTTCAGCCCCACCAAATGGTAAGGATTCCATATTGTTGTACAACAGGATATTCTGTAATATTTAAAGTTAACTTAATATAAAGCAATTATAATGAGAATTACCATAGAAATTTATGTTTTCCAATGTTTAATTTCATGTTTATCATGGATACATTGTGACTATTAAAGAATGCTTTATTTGAGAAGTGAATTGTTTTATACAAGGCCTTTTTGGCTTTAATATTTTCCTTGGCAGGTATCGAATATAGATACAATATGATAGCTTGTCAATCTATATACATGAAATTTAATTATTGTATATATTTTTTCCAGGAGTTCAATGCTTTCCTCAAAGAGCGGCACTTCTGAAGTCCATGTTAAATTTCCTGAAGAAAGCAATCCCAGATTCGTCTTTCTCTGAAAGTATTAGGCACTGTAAGTAGTAACTAAGTGAACTGACATACTATTAATTAATTCTGTTCATTGATTAATTAAAATCTAAAGTTATGTCATTTGTATAAAGAAAGAAAAAAACCTAAAATATACAGATCAAAATATTTATATTATTCACTTAGTTGAAGTTAGAAGACTTCTGAACTGTTGGCTTATTTGCCTTTAGCGAACTTAAGGTTACCAAAAACTCCCCAGAAATCCCAAGAAGCAAAGAAATTTAAGATACATGTTTATATTGTGGCACATGTTCACAATGGTTCACATTTACTTTAAGAAACAAAAGTTTTTAGAAAAGAAGAAATGAAGGTCTGAATAAAATGTTTTTGTTTCATCAGTGATGGAAGGATCGCTGCCTAAATCTCTACAGCACATCATCAGCAATGCCGAGTATTACGGGCCATCTTTGTTCCTTTTAGGTATGTATACTATCAATATTTGGTAGGCACATGTTACATATTATTTTGCTTCTTGAACACAGAAGATTTCATGATCTTGTAGAGGTCAAGCATTAATGATTTGACCCACAATTATTAAATTATCCACTTTGTGTTTAAGTTTTTTGTCGTAAATTAACTTCAATACAGGAGTAGAAATTACTTGTTGTAAGTTAAAGTTGAAAATGAAGTGGTCTGCTCTTGTGAATGGGTCCTTAGTTTAGATGAAAGAAATGTTTTCTAAAGAATTCTGATGTTGCTATGTAAATCGATGACCTAAGTAGTCACAAAATCACACTGTGTTAGTAGCTGACAGTAGCACATTGTTTTTACAGCTACCGATGTGGTGACAGTATACGTGTTCCAGGAGCCGTCCCTTCTGTCCTCACTACAGGACAGCGGTCTTACTGATGTTGTTCTCCACGCTCTACTCATCAAGGATGTAAGTATTGAAAGTTAACCTCAGATGTTTCAAAAGCTTCATTATTGTGTCAATACTTTAGCCATGAGTTGGGAGCCATACATCCCATTCGGATTTCATATGAAGATAGAGGCAATATTTTCAAGTTTTAAACATGATTTTTTTTGCTGTACTCAATTAGCGTCCAAAAGAAAAATGTTGCAGTGAGGAAAATAATGCAAAAAGAAATGAATCCACAGGAATAGCATTAAAAGGTGTGTTATTTTTCCGACAATTTTTAGCCCACCTGGCCCGAAGGCATTACAAACCAGGTGAGCGATTCAGGCCTCTTGTTGTATTTTCATTCATTTGTAATTCAAATCTGACTAACATGTTTTGTTGACAGATGCCAGCTACAAGAGAAGTATTGGTTTCCCTACCCAATGTGTTCAGTGCTCTGTGTTTGAACACACGTGGCCTTGAGGCATTCGTCCAGTGTAAACCTTTTGATAGGTTATTTAAAGTGTTGCTCTCACCAAATTACCTCCCAGCAATGAGGAGGAGGCGCAGCTCTGACCATTTCGGTGAGTATTAAAAACTTCCAATGAAGCTTGAATTCTCAATTGATCTTTCAATGGCTTCTAAAGTTATGTGTTTCAATATTGTTCAAGTAAATGTTAAGCATATTGTTTGTGTTTACAGGAGATACTGCCAGTAACCTGGGAAGTGCTATGGACGAGTTGATGAGACATCAGCCGTCACTCCGGACGGATGCTACCAAAGCTATCATTAAGGTAGGTCCAGGTAGAACTGTAAAATGTATGAATCCAAATGTCCCCAAACTTATAATTCAAATCATTCTAAGACGTCTGTAACAAGTATTAATTTAAATCATTCTAAAATGTCTGTAACTAGTAAAAACTTGAATATGAATTAGTATTTCACCAGTACTGTGTTTGGGACTCTGATACAGTTGATAAGTAATTCTTGGTTTATATAAACGCCATTCCCTCAGAAGTATTACATGCCGCCATTATGACCTTTTGGGGATTCATGAGATGATAGAATGAATAAGGCTAGGAAAGTTGATATGGATTAAGATGAATACAGTTGTCAAGCGAAAAAATTGCCTTCATTCATTTTCGAATTTCTAAAGATGTTAAAAAAAGAAATTTCAATTTAGCTCCTAACGGTTGTTTTAGATTGTTGGCAAATACTAAACAAGCACTGTGTATACAAAGATTTATATTGAATAATGTTGTGTACATGAGCACTGTATCTCCGGTGGTGTACTGTTGTGACATCCTCGGTCGTTTGTCAGTGCCACATCAATGTAGTGATTAGCATCGTTGGGGTTGGTTCCTTCTGGCCAGCACTCTTGGTTTACTACAGTGATATAAAATTTTGAAACTAAGTCTGAAACAGTGTATTAAAGAAATTTTATAATGAATGCTTATCAAATTTTATTTTCATAAATAAGTAAACTTTGAAATACAGAGGATATATAAGTGATACACGAAAAAGGCTGTGAAACATGATCAAGTCTGCTTTTCTTTATCATGTAATTGTTATTGGAATACAAGCAGAAGCGTATATATTATATTTCAGGTATTGGAAGAAATCTGTGCTATGGGAATGGACCCTAAGTGTGTTTGCCAGAAGTCCCAGCCCAAAACTGAGCCAAACATCATCTCGATCCGGTCGCCTCAGCCCCCTGACAACGGATCGTCTGATGAGGAAGACGAGGAGGAGGAACTAGCCAACACCCAGGATTCTAACTCGGCCACTAACAAACCCTCCACACCACCGGAGACTCCCGCCGATACCAGCCAGCAGTGAGTTCTAGTTTCTTCTCGGTTACACAAGTAAATCAGTAGAAACAAAACATTTGAATAGCATACATCTTTGTTTCAATTTCAAATCGGTAGAGTAAGGGGCTTACGTCTTAATCACTGAGGTAGATCAGTATAATACATCAGTGACATACCATTCACTCATTAAGTCTCCCCATAATTATCAAATGAATATCAAAGTTAAATGTGAAGTATTGTTTTACATCAAATCATAACAATTCACATATATTCATATTTCTTTTTCTTCTCGGCCTCCATGAATAAAGAAGTGTCTTTATAAGGAAGACACTTCTGCAGTTGTGAGCCTTATGTCAAGTTATGTGTAAGAGTTAGTATAGCCTTTTCATTAAATGTTTTAGAAGTATTATCAAAGATATATATATTGATCATTGTTTTGTAACATGTGCACTGTGTATCTCCGGTGGTGTACTGTTGTGACATCCTCGGTCGTTTGTCAGTGCCACATCAATGTAGTGATTAGCATCGTTGGGGGTTGGTCACTTATGGCCAGCACTCTTGGTATCGTAGCTTCTACAGTATTATTCCTTGTGACATAGCCGTGAAAATCTATTGTTAAATTATATTACATTTACTCATTCACTGACTTGTTTTATGTAGATTGACACCGTCTTCCCAAGAGAAGCAAGCTGTTCCTCTGATGGACTATGTACTGACTGTGGTAAGTGTACAGATCTGTCCTGAAATTGAATTTAAACATCAATATTCAATTCGCTACATCAACCTTGCAATACCAAAATTGAACATTCTTTTGCAATTTAAGGATTTCATTTTCAATGAAGTGCATAAAACAATTGTAACATTGATATGATACTGTTTGTTACATCTCGTCTGGTTTCTCAAAAGCAACTGTGAGAAACAAAAGACAAAGGATATTTGCTGAAATTTGATCATCAGTCTGACTTTAATTTAAAAGAATTGTTACGAAAGAAATTACTGCAAAAATTTGTGATTAAAATGTAAATGAATTTTAAATGTCTCCATAGATGAAGTTTGTGGAGGCCATATTGAGCCACAATTCGACAGATGACCATTGCCGAGAGTTTGTCACACAGAAGGGTTTGCAGCCTCTGATGTCAATCCTGGGATTACCTAATCTTCCAATTGACTTTCCTGCCTCTCCAGCATGCCAAGCTGTCTCAATTGTGTGCAAATCCATCCTGGTAAGTAGAACAGTTCATTCTATTTCTTTTCTTTAAATACAACCTCAAATAAAATCAGCATTGTCTGGAAATTTGGTATGTATGTATTGGTAAAGTATTAACTCTGGCTGCCCTAGTTATTGCAGTTTTAAAATTCTTGAATTATAAAAATTCACTTGTTACTTGTATCTATGTTTTATATAGATTGCTTGTATTTGAACAGAATTTGTCGCGGGAGCCCCAGGTACTGAAGCAGGGCTTACTGAAGCTGGATGAGGTGTTGCAGAGTCTGGAGGCACTGTATCTATGTTTTATATAGATTGCTTGTATTTGAACAGAATTTGTCGCGGGAGCCCCAGGTACTGAAGCAGGGCTTACTGAAGCTGGATGAGGTGTTGCAGAGTCTGGAGGCACTACATCAACCTGTAGAGGCTCCTGGTGGATCTGTACTCCTCCGCGAGCTGGCTAACGTGGCTCACATCCCCGACGCCACCCAGTATCCTCAGAACACACCACTCCTACACGCCCTGTCATCCTGTCATGCCTATATCCTCATGTTTGTACATGTCTGTCGCATGGGACAGGTAATATTGCTAAAACACTTCTGTATGAATTCAAGCTATTTCTTTATATAGGAAATTGTGAAGGGGGATTGTTTTTCACATCATTTAAGGTCATTGCTTCTGCACAAATATATAACTATGCTGAAAATAACAAGAATAATTTATAAACAAATGGCTTCAGGGATCATTATACATAAACCTTTAATTTATGATGTATGACATTTTGTTTCTTTCGAGCTTCAATATAACAACCGTTCAATGAAATTATTTATCTAAATATAATCTGAAGAACTGCAGGTGCACTCTGAAACGATCATTGAGAAATACTACAATTTTCTCTGTGAAAAAAATGAGTGCAAAATCAATAAAATGTGGTCTTGATTAAAAGGTGCCAACTGCTTTGTTGACATCTTTGAAGACTCTTTTGACATGTGACTTGGGGGTACCATACTGTTTGGATACGAGTACCTGTATATCAAATGTATTGTAAGGGATAAATGTTAGTAACAGCGTAAGTTTGGTGTAAAGAATAAAAGCTTAAACAGGAATGATTGAAGTAGATGTTTTGCTTACAAAGACTATTAATTTTCTTCAGACGGATATCCGTACCATCTCTGTGAACCACTGGGGGTCGGACCTCGGACTGAAAGTTCTGGAAGGTCTAAGTAAATTGTACACATCACTGGTCTGGGAGAGCACCGTGCTCCTTGCCCTTTGTAATGATGATGCACTGCCAGCAAGCTGTGAGTTTGGAAAGGCAGACATGGAGAAACTACTTCCTAAGGATTTTAAACCAGACAAGGAGAGTAAAGATGAGAGTGTGAGTCTCACACACAGTACTGGTGAATTAGGTAGTAACGGGGTTAGTGCCGCGATGGAATCTTTATCTACATCGGAGAGCACTGAGACACCTATGGATGTAAGTGACACACAATCTCAGTCGACGTCTTCGTCAGATAAGGACAGTAAACGGCCAAAGATTTCACCAGCACTACAGGCTCAGGTGAAACAGCTGAAGCCGTTGTTATCGGTGTCGTCTCGTCTGTGTCGTGCCCTGGCTGAATTGTTCGGGCTCCTTGTAAAACTGTGTGTGGGTAGCCCTGTGAGACAGAGGCGTAGTCACCAGATCCCTCCTGCCCCTACAACACCGTCTGTGGCCGCACAGTCTGTGGCCAGGGCCCTCACCAGACTGCTCACCAACGGCCTGCAATGGACACCACCTGAATATTCTCCAGTACCCAAACTACGGTAAGAAAGAACTAGTAATTGACCTTTCGCTTGAAGTACAGTAAAAAAAAATATGCAATATCAGCCATGTAAATATCTGACTTTAAGATTTGAAGACAAACATCTATAATACTCTGAATACTTTCCCACTTTCCATGAGCAGCTGTCAAAAATTTTCATTTCTAGTTGTCTTCACTTTTAGTTGTTCAATTCATTATCTTAAGTCTGTTTTCCCGATCCCTAAATGTCTTGCTTAAGCTTGAGGATTTGAAAACTCTCTTGAATGATGTAGAATATTTTAACTTCCTTGTATTTCACTGTGATGTAGAAGTTGTAATTGGTGTTTCAGGTTTATTTCACTGTGATGTAGAAGTTGTAATTGGTGTTTCAGGTTTATTTCACTGTGATGTAGAAGTTGTAATTGGTGTTTCAGGTTTATTTCACTGTGATGTAGAAGTTGTAATTGGTGTTTCAGGTTTTTTCACTGTGATGTAGAAGTTGTAATTGGTGTTTCAGGTTTATTTCACTGTGATGTAGAAGTTGTAATTGGTGTTTCAGGTTTATTTCACTGTGATGTAGAAGTTGTAATTGGTGTTTCAGGTTTATTTCACTGTGAATTAGAAGTTGTAATTGGTGTTTCAGGTTTATTTCACTCTGATGTAGAAGTTGTTATTGGTGTTTCAGGTTTATTTCACTGTGATGTAGAAGTTGTAATTTGTGTTTCAGGTTTATTTCACTGTGATGTAGAAGTTGTAATTGGTGTTTCAGGTTTATTTCACTGTGATGTAGAAGTTGTAATTGGTGTTTCAGGTTTATTTCACTCTGATGTAGAAGTTGTTATTGGTGTTTCAGGTTTATTTCACTGTGATGTAGAAGTTGTAATTTGTGTTTCAGGTTTATTTCACTGTGAAGTAGAAGTTGTAATTGGTGTTTCAGGTTTATTTCACTGTGATGTAGAAGTTGTAATTGGTGTTTCAGGTTTATTTCACTGTGATGTAGAAGTTGTAATTGGTGTTTCAGGTTTATTTCACTGTGATGTAGAAGTTGTAATTGATGTTTCAGGTTTATTTCACTGTGATGTAGAAGTTGTAATTGGTGTTTCAGGTTTATTTCACTGTGATGTAGAAGTTGTAATTGGTGTTTCAGGTTTATTTCACTGTGATGTAGAAGTTGTAATTGATGTTTCAGGTTGACCTTCCTTGTATGTTCGGTGGGATTTACATCACCTATGCTGTTTGACGAGAAGAAACAGCCATACCATCTAATGCTGCAGAAGTTTGTGGCGTCAGGAGGGCAGAAGGCACTCTTCGAGTTAGTATCATTTCTTGGCCTGTCATGGTAAAGATGACTACGATATTAGACTTAAAGGCATAAATCAAGAGTCATGTTTTATGACATGAAAGAGATCTAATTAATTTAATATTTACAAATGACTTAAAATGTCAGTAAAATCAGAATTATAGAAAATGAAAATATTAAATCAACATGACATGGTTCATGTTATACTGGTATTAAATTATTTTTGTTCTGTTTGTTTGAACATCATCTACAATAACTATTATTCCTGTATTGTAGCGCCTTCTCCTGGGCTTTGTCCATTGATGGGAAGGTTCAAATGTCTGATGGCCTTGAGTTTCCTGAGCTGCCTGGTAAGTTTTAACTATGTGTCCCTGACAAAACAAGTCTGAGTTCTGAAAGTTACAATACATATATGTACTATGTTTTCTAAGTATCTCAGTTTACAGACTCATGGTTCTCTTTGAGCTATCAGATTTACGTGAGCTTGAATATTAATGGTAAAGTCTGATCAAATGAAATATATACTTGGAATTAAACATGGGTTTAAAGTTCTACTAGTAAATAATTAATAACGTTCAGACATATTTGCAAAAATAAAAAAGCAAGTTTTGAAAAATGTTCATATTTTTCCCGTTATGTAGATGGTACTGGTGAATTTATTGATGCCTGGCTGATGTTGGTCGAGAAAATGGTCAACCCTAAAACAGTACTAGAGTCGACTCATACTCTGCCAGAGAAATCTACTCAGGCGGGCTTTGTGCCGTTCAGTCCTGTCCAGTACCTCATCAGTACACAGAAGGTATGTACATCTTCATAGTCAGACTGGTGTCATGTTAACAGATACTGCTGTAGTTCAGACTTATGAAAAATGTGCTCTATTATCATTTGAAATGATTTAATATTGATGCATGATTTTAGCCTGTTTTACTCCCCAAACTTCCTGATATCTAAGCTGATAAGCATACTTGTATGCAAAAAATTCTAACAAGACTTTTCCCAGATGTAAGAGTTATATTTGTTTGTTGGATACCATAGATGATTTACTCAACATCTTGTATGTTTCTATATTCCTGGTAATTTTTTTGTTTCTATATTCCTGGTAATTTTTTCAGGCTGCTTTTAATGCTGTGATGCACCTGTGGAACAAGAAGCCACTGAAGATCTATGGTGGCCGTATGTCGGAGTCTATTCTGGCCATATTGTGTCACATCATCAAAGGAGAGGGCATCATTAAGGTTAGTCCTGTAGTGGTCATAATTATACTGCATGGTTTTAAATCTCAACATTTCTAAATATTTCCATATTTTTTCTGTTTGGTTCTCTTTGTTCTTGAAATCTCATAAATTTATAAACTTCTCGGAAAGGAAAGTGATTAAACTTGCTGAAATGTAAAACTTATTGAATTAATAAGTATTTGTTTGTGTAGATTCCATTTGACATTTTAATGTTGATCACTCTGAGATACAGCTCTGAGTTGTTAATGATGATGTTTTAGGAGTACCTGGCTAAGGAGAAGGAAGAGACCCCTGGCCCATCCACTGGTAGTAGTATCAGTATCCTAAACCCGGCCGCCGCGGCTCCTGCTGCTGTTGCTGCTGCTGTACAACGACCCAGCATCCCCGAGGTCAACCAGTCACACCTACAGCAGGTCAGTCACAGATACTTGTAAAACGGGTCAAAGTGTGAAGACAATAAAAATCTGTTTATCAAGGTTATCCAATATGTTATTCCTAAATTTTACAGTATTTGCTAATACTGTATGTCTGGTCATTTTCGCGGATCAAAATTTTAGCAGTTTCAAATTTTCGTGAAATGGATTTTAAAGGTAGATATCATTCAACCATTACCCCTTTTTCACTGATCAAATTTTCGCAATCATAAGTAGGTGCTGCGAAATCGAGAAAAATATCACCCTGCAAAATAACCGGCCATACAGTATTTGACAGAAGTCACAAATACGGTAAGAATGATAATAATTCTGAATATGACTCAAATGTTAATATTCTTTCATTGCTTGACTTTGCTGTTTATAATTACAGTTGATGGACATGGGTTTCACTAGAGAGCATGCCACACAGGCCCTGAACCACACCACCAGTATGGAGCAGGCTACAGAGTATATACTAACACACCCTCTGGTCCCAGCTCCCCGGAACCCAACAAATGTAAGCACAACCCACTCACATACAAAGATAACTCCTGATTAATGCTTTTGACACTGAAAATAGTGACTCTTAGAATTTGAAACTTTTTTATTCATGAAAACTCATGTAACCAAACACAATATCTTGTATTGTTGACAATGGTTCAGGCTTTCCAGTGATGAATATATCAAAGACAAGCATATGTCATAATATCCTTGATGATATATTGATACAGACTGAGGAAAGATGAACATTTAGTAAGAACTTTTGACAAAAAATTATGCAGAATTTTAATTATAAATCCTTCATGGATTTAGCATTCACCCAACAGGGAAATTACTGAATATTTGGTATTCTTCAATTGCAGCCCAGTGTATTATTTTAGAAAGGAAAATATTGAATATTTGATAGAACTTAGCAGCCCCAGTGTATTGTTTTAGAAAGGGCATTATTTATTATCTAATCACTTTATTTACAGCCCCTGGGCATGGTACTAGAAATGTCGGAGGAAGATCAGATGATGAGAGCTATAGCCATGTCCCTTGGTGACAATGTTCTCATGTCTACTGACGAGGTAGCTTATAAATTATAGCACATCTACAAATACTATATCAATTTACTTATAGATTGCAGTTGAAAAACATCATGTATTAAACGTATATGTTAAATTGAAAGGTTTTTTCCCCCCTTTAAATAACAAGTTTTAACAAAGAAAATTCAAGCATTTTACTTCAAATTTGGTTAAACAGCAAAAAATTAAAAACAACTGGCTAAAAATTTATATGTAAGAATGTGCTTTGAACATGATAATTTATCTAAAATAAAATGGTATTTCGATTGTTGTCATATGTAAGGCCACACAGATTCATAGTTCATGATCAAGATTATCATGTGTAAATATCTTTTTTTAGGGTGGACCAACTTGTTCATCCCCCAAACAAGAGCCGCCCAAGTCGGAGGAACCAGAAGTTGATGAAAAACAGGAGAAAGAGGAACCTCTCGATAGAACAACAATCGACCAATTTACTGACACTGTGATGCCTGGTCAGTACAATCACTTATGTTAGGACTGTTCCACCACTATACAACGCATTACTTAAAACACATACAGGGATTTACTCTTTCCAGGTTTCAAATTATATAAAAAAAAAAACATAATGTAAAGATACACTCAAATAATTATTATTTATTGTATGGCCGGTAGGATATTGAAATTAATATTTGAATGTTTCAAAATTTAATGAAATCTTTCCAGTGATGAATATATCATAGACAAGCATATGTCATAATATCCTTGATGATATATTGATACAGACTGAGGAAAGAAAAACATCACATTTTCCAAACTTGAGTACTTTTTGCCTCCACAGTTACTTTTTTTCTGCAGTCACTTGCCATTGTGAATCGAGAAAATGTCAGGAAGAACCGTTAATATTTGTATGAATTTTGATCAGTTAGGCGATTAATTTAGCTTTGTTGTTTAAAGTGACTGTTCCATGTTAAATTTAAGAATTTGTCTTATTACAGTAGTATTTTATTTCCTGGTCATCATTTGACGCATTGTCATTTCACTTTTTCATTTGGGCAAACTAATTTTTCAGTGTTGAATAGTTTGGAGTTTCAGTAAGTTTGGAGTTTGTTAAAGCCATCCTGTTTAGTCTTAAAAAATCATTCAGATTAAACTTTCCGGTGATGAATATATCAAAGACAAGCATATGTCATAATATCCTTGATGATATATTGATACAGACTGAGGGAAGTACAAAATTTTGCTCTGAATATTTTGAAAATTTCCTGAAATTCTTATGAATCATATAAAAATAAATTTGGGCTTCTGATGAATTATGATGGATATATAAGTAGTTTATAAAAGATGTCATTGTTTGTTAAGGTAATTTATCAGTGAATGAAAGATCAAAATTAAAATACACCTTTCCTGAACATCTAGATTTATACAAACCAGAGTTATTTCCCATGATGAATATATCATAGACAAGCATATGTCATAATATCCTTGATGATATATTGATACAGACTGAGGAAAAATCTATTTTGTATTTAATACTTTGATATTTTTTTTTGAAACCCTGTCATAAATTGTATGAAAAAAATGAATTTGACCTTAATAATAATTTGTCATTGATATATGGATGTCATTTTAGAGGAGATATTGAAAACTAAATAGATTGAGTTTAAGATATATATCAATTTTCCCTGTTTATCTAGGTTTAGACAAACCAGAGTTATTTCCAGTGATGAATATATCATAGACAAGCATATGTCATAATATCCTTGATGATATATTGATACAGACTGAGGAAATATGAACTTTTGGTAAAACTGTCAAAGTAAAAGAATTTTGATAATTAACTCATTATGAGGATCCTGAAAATGAAAATGGTTTAGTGTTGTAAAGTATCAGAATTGTGTTTGTTGTACATTCAATATTTTCCCTCAATATATTGCAGATTGAAACATATTCTTTTATAGATTGAAAAAGTTTATATATTGTGCTTCATCATGCATTTGCTCAAAATTCTATTCTTTAGTAATTTTGAAAACTGGTTATATAGCAGAAATTTTCCAATGATGAATATATCATAGACAAGCATATGTCATAATATCCTTGATGATATATTGATACAGACTGAGGGAAGATGAACATTATAATGAGTAGTAACAAATCTATAAATTAATTTTAGAATAGTAAGTATTACTCTACATATATTTAGGTAAGAATTAGACTTATAGGGTTAGTTTAAATAATTGATTTATGATTTTGTGATCTTTGGGAATAAACATGAAGATAAGATTTGATTTGTTTTTGTGCAGGTTGTCTGACGTTACTTGACACTATGTTTCTGTTTTTGCAGGTTGTCTGACGTTACTTGACACTATATTTCTGTTTGTGCAGGTTGCCTGATGTTACTTGACACTATATTTCTGTTTGTGCAGGTTGTCTGACGTTACTTGACACTATACTTCTGTTTGTGCAGGTTGTCTGACGTTACTTGAAACTATATTTCTGTTTGTGCAGGTTGTCTGACGTTACTTGACACTATATTTCTGTTTGTGCAGGTTGTCTGACGTTACTTGACACTATATTTCTGTTTGTGCAGGTTGTCTCACGTTACTAGACACCCTCCCAGAGACTGTGTATCGTGTGTGTGATCTGCTGATAGTTGTCACACAGAGAAATGGACTGGAGTGGCAGAAACGTGTTCTCTCTTCACTTGTACAGGAGGTAAGTCGCCAGGAACAAAATGTAGAGAAAATAGTATTCAGTAAATATTTTCAACATGATACAGTAAGGGAACTTTACGACTTTTGATTATAGGAATGGTAAGCTATTATCATCTTGGAAGTTTAAAATAAGTATAAAGATTTTATGGCAACTTTCCAGTGATGAATATATCATAGACAAGCATATGTCATAATATCCTTGATGATATATTGATACAGACTGAGGAAAGTACAAAATAGTTTTGTGAAGTAGTGAAAGATTGATATTAAAGTTGTATGGTCTATGACTTTCGCTCTTTTTGTCGTAGTAAAAACTGTATAGGTGCTATACACATTTTTCTCCGTCTGTCCGAGGTTTAAACTTTCTAATTTTACCACTTTTTATCAAGTTGCAACACTGGAAGTATTTTAATTATAAAAGTAAAAAAAGCTTTTTAACGTGTACACGTAAAAAATAGGTCGAAAGATATCAAACTCTTCCGAACGTCGTCGCGACAATCTCGAAGTAACACGAGAGTTGTGAAACCAAGAGAAGTGTCAACAATTTTTCGTAAACAAAACACGTGGTCGACCATAGCAGACTGGATCTACAAAGAAACTAATGCTCGCACATTACAATTTTTTATACACACAATATTGAATTATGGCAATGTGTGAATTAGATGTTTCAAATACTCGCACTGTGGACATAAACCAGCACGATTTGCTCATATTAGCCAGAAGGAAAACGTAAACAAACACATGTGTTACTTGGATCACCACGTGCAGGACGAGTGGGCGTCAGGCACGTGATACGATTCGGCGGAGATTGAAGGCGTTTTATTCACAACCACGAATATATGATCCCTAGATTTCGGCTCTTTTATAGACTGACATATGGTATTGGGGAGCTAAATCATCAAATTACATGACCATATTCAAATATCAAATGTTAAAACGACATATCGTTACAGCGAAAATTACAAGAAATACAACTTTAATGTTATAAGATAAAAAAAAATAAGTAAATACATAGTTATGTATTTTGTTTTGGCTGTTTTTTCCTCAGGTCCAGTCCTTGGGCCATCAGCTGTTGACCGTTGGCCATGTGGCACCCTCCACTGATGAATCCAGTCCTAACAACAAGAAGGCATTCCATCCTGACTCGTGTAAATTTGCCACACGGCTTCATCTGTTCAGCTTGCTCTTTGAGGTATGGGATTTGGACCTATAACTTAATAACACACTTTGTGCTTCTGGTATCATTTCCTATTACTCAGTCACCAGTCCCACTACTCTGTGTAAGGAGATTTTGTCACAGAATTTCTAATCAAAGTCCATTTTATGTAGTATAGACATGTTCTATTGTATGCGTATACTTTGGTTTTCTAAGAAAGTCTAAAATTTACCATAAAGTTTGTATGTTTAGATATGTTGTTTGTATTGTAGGAGGGGAGGATGGAGTTTTGTATGTTTAGCCACAGGTGCTCGTTTCTAATATAAGTATAAGTATAATACTGGGTCAAGGTCTATAACTCGGCCGGCCATATAACACTACCCAATTTCAGAAAAAGTATGATTATTATCCAACCGTATAGAATATGATAATAGGAATACTCTCAATCGACAGCCAGATAATTTATCTTTAATTTGGTATATGATACAATATAAATCACGCCGTGTAAATGTCACTAGGTATCCAGAAACATCGGAAAACAGCCAGATTTCAACTGGTCGGACACTGTGGTGTCCTCCGATAAACACGCCAGGGCTCTAATGGGTAGCTTATGACGCTGAAGTGTTGACATGCAGTGGTTTTTGAGCTACGCATTAGAGTCCTGGCGTGTTTATCGGAGGACACCACAGTGTCCGACCAGTTGAAATCTGGCTGTTTTCCGATGTTTCTGGATACCTAGTGACATTCCTATTATCATATCCTATACGGTTGGTTAATAATCATACTTTTTCTGAAATTGGGTACTGTTATATGGCCGGCCGAGTTATAGACCTTGACCCAGTATTATACTTATGTTTATATTAGAAACAAACACCTGTGGTTTAGCTATGTTGTTTGTATTGTAGGAGGCGAGGATGCCATGTGCCGAGACGGTAGAGAAAGCCTACCTTACCGACCTCCTTGTACAAGTCCTGAGCAGTGGTCAGGAGTTCCTGTCTGCCAACAAGGATTATGTTTCTCCCAAGTAAGTCATATTTCAGTCCACACAGATACCCTTCCCAGCAGAGGCAAGTGAAGAATGTGTCTTTTCTTCAAGAAAAAGTTTCTAAGGTTAACATCTCCTTTCCAATGATGAATATATCATAGACAAGCATATGCTTGATGATATATTGATACAGACTGAGGAAGGGTTAGGCTACATTCTGTATTATATTGTAATTAAAACAATTACTATCACTTAGCCCAATGGAGCTGCAATGTAAATGTCAAGTATTTTTAACTGCTAGGACCTCTGATTCAAATCCAAGTAAGAATTGTTAGTAAAGTGACCCGTGGGTGATGTTGATAGATGTTAACTGAATGGGAGATGTAATTTTGATACCAAGAAGTATTTGTGCAAAATTAATGTAAAAGTTTCAAGGTAAAGAAATCCACTATCCAGTTTCAAGGAATTGTATATTGATGGTAAAATTATATATTGATTAAATTAGAGACATGTACCAAGTATTCCAATTATCACCAATTTATAATTTAAAGTGTTTCAAGTAATAGATGTATCATAGGCAATGCCTTTATATTGATTTCCATTAAATACAGCATTGTATTATAATTCTTGAAAAGCTCCTTAAAACCCCAAATCGCCACATTAACTTTTTTCATATGAAAAAAAATTAAATTAGATTTGAACATTCGATTCTCGAACTTTTTGTTAATTTTTCCTGATCTTAAAACAGCAGAAATTTTCCAGTGATGAATATATCATAGACAAGCATATGTCATAATATCCTTGATGATATATTGATACAGACTGAGGAAAGACACATGCTGCTTTTAATATTTTTTTTTATAAAACTCAATCATACATAATTAATGTTAAAGTTTCAAGGTAAAGAATATCCACTATCCAGTTTCAAGGAATTATATATATAGTGATGGTAAAATTATATATTGACGAATTTAGAGACATGTACGAAGTATTCCAATTATCACCAATTTATAATTTAAAGTGTTTCCAGTAATAGATGTATCCTAGGCAATAATGCCACTATATTGATTTCCATTAAATACAGCATTGTATTATAATTCTTGAAAGCTCCTTAAAATCCCAAATCGCCACATTACATTTTTTCATATGAAAAAAAAAAATAATTTGAACATTTGATTCTCGAACTTTTTATTAACTTTTCCTGATCTTAAAACAGCAGAAATTTTCCAGTGATGAATATATCATAGACAAGCATATGTCATAATATCCTTGATGATATATTGATACAGACTGAGGAAAGACACATGCTGCTTTTAATATTTTGAAAATTTTGGGAAATTATATACATAATGAATCATACAAAGAAATAAATTAGAGGTTTCTAATAAATTGTTATTGTAAGTAGATTGTAAAAGTCATAATAATCAGTTAAGGGGAGATTAAAACTAAATATTTGTATTTAAGTTACCAATGATTTCATTAAACATTTAGATTTGAACAAACCAGAGTTATTTCCAATGATGAATATATCATAGACAAGCATATGTCATAATATCCTTGATGATACATTGATACAGACTGAGGGAAGTACACATTTTGCTTTTAAAATTGTTAAAATTTTGTGAAACTATATATATAATGAATCATGCAAAGTTAACAATGATTCCATTAAAAATTTAGATTTATACAAACCAGAGTTATTTCCAGTGATGAATATATCGTTGACAAGCATATGTCATAATATCCTTGATGATATATTGATGCAGACTGAGGAAATGCTATCAATGTAAAAAAAAAAAAAAAAAAAAAAACTATAAAAAACCTTATAAAATCATCACACATTATAGAGGGTGTGTTAGTTACTGTTATCTATCTGTCCTTAGCAGATCACCTTGTCTGGGCTTTCATCTCTTACACTGCTTTGAATTTCATACCTTGTTCATGGGCTCATGCATTAAGTGTGGGGTGTATACTGTTAGTCACTTACACCATGTAATGTACCAAAAGTGACACTTGTTGGTGGAAATGTTGGTCAACAATTTTGACCTTTATCTGCATGAAAGGAAAAACTTACTCATTGCGGACAGTAGCGTTATACAAGTTTCTGTACAATTTACCTTCCATTTGAATTCCTTCTTAGTACTATCTTTCCAGTGATGAATATATCACAGACAAGCATATGTCATAATATCCTTGATGATATATTGATACAGACTGAGGAAAGAATCCATTGCAGGTTTATTGAACACAAAAAAAAAGATTGAATTATTAAAAGTGTTTGGAATTAAAATGGTATAGAATGTAAATTTATGATACATGGTTATTTAGATATTGGTTTTATACAATGCTAGGTGTTTTTACATTGATTGACCTTTGTGTTTCAGATGGTTAGCGCCTCTGCTGCTACTGTTAGATCTGTATGAAAAAGTATCTGTGATATCTAGAAGGAAAGTAGATGCAGAAAAATTACTGGTACGTTTCCTCCAAGTCTCTTGAAGAAATAAATGTTTCACAAGTATTCATCTTCAGCCACAACAAATTTGATTCTCCTTTGACCTATTTTACATTGTAGATGTCATAGTACAGATAACTTTCCAATGATGAATATATCATAGACAAGCATATGTCATAATATCCTTGATGATATATTGATACAAACTGAGGAAAGCGAGTTCATTTCACATTTATATATTCGCCAAAAATAACTCCCAAAACTTGTTCCTTTTTAGTATCTGTAAAGGTCTTGTACTTTGATAAAATCCTATCGAGGATTAAGAGCTCATTGTTAGATTGATATTGACAGGCGGCCAGTCACACATGGAAGTGGTTTGATGACTCGACCGGGCGATGGTGTAAATACAGCCTCGGAAACAACAAGACAATCGACGATGCTTACCAGACGGGCGAGTCCAGCATCAGGTAATACTCCTGGCTATCACATCTGATAATAAAATATATCCTGCTCATATTACATTAAAAAAAAACCACTTTAAAAATCTGAATTCTGTTGTAAAATTGATATCAGTGAAATTACCCTTGGTTGGTCAACCAGTTTACACTAGAGAAATAAATATCCTGAATCTAATATTTATTACCGATATGAACTTTCATTGCACTCTCAGATGAAATTGTTACTAAATATAAGCACAACTAGTGACCCACCGTATGAGAGTTTTGTGGTTGTAACTTTATACCAATGTTAATTGACGTTCCCATTTGCAGGTTCCAAGCCGGCAGAAGGCGGTACACGGTTCATTTTAACACCATGATGCAGGTAAGAACATAAATTTTTCTTCATCCTTACATAGGACATTGATAATGACTCGCTGAAAATTTAATTATTTCTTTCTGTATTGGCCAGGACTCCGAATAAGATATCCCTCGATGGACTTTCTTTTCTGTGTCTTTTCTGTGATTTATTACATTAATTCTATGAATGCACCTCAAGTCCTGTCAGAGATGGGACATACTGTAAACATAGATATATTCACGAGTGATTATTTTCGAGGTGTTGTTATTTTCATGATAGATACACTTAATACCAACACCGATCATACTTGTACAAACTATTATGCATTTGGGAAATTTTCACGATTAAGCGAATTTTGCATAATTAGCGAAAATTTCCTTGACAGTATATTTCACTGGTTGAGCCCTAAAGAATTCTAAAGACAATATTTAGGAGTTGCTGCTCTGTATTATACCCTATATTGTTGTGTAGATAAATTGTTTCCATTGATAATAACCTTGTATCTCAGGTTAATGAGGAAACAGGTAATAGACGTCCAATCATGTTGACACTGCCTTCAGCAGAGGAGAAACAGCAGGCAGAACAGGGAGACAAGAAGGTTTCTAACAAGGAAGGGGAGGCCACTCAGCCTAGCCCTGTCTCTGGTACGTAACAGTCAATATCTATATAGGATAGAATCAGCTTTAGTAAACTCTTAGAGAAAATTTTATTTGTCTTCATTCTTTATAGTGTAATTGAACAAAATGGGGGGGGGAAAAAGAAAAAAAAACACGGAAGAAAGATTGGCAAATTTTGATATGTTAAAAACCAATGAAAAAAAGAAAACTAACTTCTGTTGGTCTAAGATGAATTCTTGTTTTTACAGAGAGTAAAATGGAGACGGAGCCAGTAGAGAGGAAGATCACCAGGGAGACAAAGATTGTTAATGGCTTGAATTCTGATCAAGTAACCAGTGTTATCAGGTAAGTTTGTCGGAAGATACAAATAAATCTGGAAATTCAATCAGTTCACATTTCTGGAAATTCAATCGGTTCACATTTCTAGAAATTCAATTAGTTCACATTTCTGGATATTGATAAGTTCACATTTCTGGAAATTCAATTGGTTCACATTTTTGTATATTTAATCAGTTCACATTTCTGGAATTTGATCATTTCATATTTCTGGAAATTTGATCAGCTCACGTTTCTCTTCAGTAGCAGCCAGTTGTTTGATCCTCTTGTATATTCGGGTAATGGGTTGGTGAATTCTGACAGATTTGACAATCCTATTTGATGTTCATCATGATCTTCACATTACAGATCTGTGGTAGCCCTTCTGAACATTCCGGTGGAAGCAGAAAGTCTCCATGCAGCCCTGCGCCTCATCTTACGACTGACAAGAGAACATAAATATGCTGTCTTGTTCGCTGAACTCGGAGGGCCAAAAGTGTTGCTGAATCTCACCCAAGCGTCGGCTTTCCAGGGCTTTGTTTCACTAGCCACGCTCATCTTCAGGCATATCCTAGAGGAACCTGCCTCTCTGAAATACTGTATGGAAAAGGTATAGCTCAATCTACAGCAATCTACGGCCTACTTTACATTTCACATAAAAAGGTTTTGAGTAAATAAGGAAACTTTTAGACATTTTCTTCCAGATGGAAAAAGATTTATCACATACACCTAAGAAAAAATTTCTCGACTTTTCTGTGTAATGACTAGTAGAGAAGGGCATGTTTTTGCTGAATTGTCTTGATTATGTGTAATATGGTATTGATAAAGGACCATATGTGTTTATAATATTTATTTTCTGTGGTATATTTGACAGGCCATCAAGAAGGCTACATCAGGGTCGGGCTCCAGTCTGAGTGGTGTACAACAGGGCAGTATGGGCTCTAAAGAACTACACTATGTCTTGCGTGTCCTTGGTCCTGCTGCCTGTCGTAACCCGGGCATGTTTAAAGAAGTGGCTCGCAACACATTGAGGATAGCACTCCCGCGACCTTCCAAACGTGGTAATCATATATACTTTTACTTGAAACCTACACTTTGGCAAACTGAAAAAATCTTTTACAATTTATATAATTTTTAATTGGCCCATAAATAACTCTTGCCTTTCTACTGGTATGTTTACTTAAAAAAAAAGTTTGCAGAAATTATCATAATTATGCAATACACTCTTTATGATCTTGTCAACTTTTGGTGCAAAAGTTTGCCTTCATTGGTTTTAAGGGGATAACCAACCCATGTATTAAAATCTATAGCTAATCTAAGATAATTTATGTTTATACAGATGAGGATGAGAATCGACTTTATGGTCCAAATGCTCCCCAGATTCTGAAGAGTATATCAACGAAGCAAGTTATCTCCCATAGCGTAGAATCTCCTATAAAGGAGGTGCTCTACGACCTTCTCAACTGCCTTATTGTCAAATGTAATTACAAAGAACCAGGTGAGCTTCCTAACGGATGTTGCTCTTGCCAATTGTTATATAGAAGGAAATTATGTGACATTTTAAATGAGGGTTGATCTGAGATTTATTGCGTAACGGAAAAAACAAAAAACAATTGTCCTTTATTTGCATTACTCTGTTAATATTGGTAAGATTAGTTTTGACTAACTTAAGATGCCAGAGTTCATAAAAAATCAAAATACCGGCTTCAAAGCCATGATTAAGACATTAAGAACAATTACAAATGTTCCTGTGTAAACTGTTTTTTATGAAATTTGGTTGGTAATTTAGAGAGGGGAAAAAATTATACAGAACATTTAGACATAATTTTGGTATATGTTACTTCAGCTCCTGCTGCTGCCAGTGTGGGTATGGAAGTAAAAGCTGCCCAGCCACTATCGGAGGCCATCGCAGAAATGTCTCGTGAACTCCAGGAGAGACAGGCAAACATGGTCCGCCAAAACAGCTCTGCTGAGCTCCAGGCAGAAGAAGAATCCACTGTATGCCTTTAAATGTCACTAAAATTATATATATCCATATAGCCAAAGTTAGATAAGAGATTTTGAAGGGAAAACATACCTCATATTTGGATCAAATTAAAAGTATTACTGAAGAAGTTTTGGGTTGTAAATTGCAAATTATTGCAATTTTTGCAAAGTATTGGCTCGGGATACTGCTGTATTCGAAGAAAAATAATCACATGATTATTGTGTTATGTTTCAGTGATACCATATTTGACCCAATAAGCGCCCTGGGCATTTAAAAGAAAATGGGAAAAAAATGAAAAGTTGCTTATAAGAAGAAATTATTGCAAATCTATACAGTTTTGTGTAGTTATGGTCTTTATTTAAGCCTTTGCAATTGAAATTAAGGCCTTAAAAATGGGAAGAGGTGCTTATAGGGACACAGACGCTTATTGGGTAGAATACAAACATGCAAATAAAAACTAAAAAATTCCCACTTTAAAGAGAGCTCTGTTTGGTAGATTGATAGAGTGTGTCTAAATGCTCCCATCTTTTGTTTCCAGAGTCAAACGGACCTAACTGGAGAACAAGGAGGCCAGACAAAAGATAAGGATGGCAAGTCAACTGAGGATAGTCGCAAACAAAGTCTTCTGATGCCAAAGTCACTTATCCTTCGCCTTCTGTCCGAGATGGTCAAGTCGTACGGCAGTTGTACACAACTAATCACACAGCATGTATACACTGGTGGTCAGTCTGAACTTGTGCCTGAGGTAAGTCACTAGTTGGTCAAGGAGGATCAAAGTTTGCAATGGATGGTTTTCCAAATCAGGCACCACTTTTATCTGCAGCTACACAATTTCCATTTCAAAACAAGTTCTTAACTTAGTTACTTTAAATTAAATGGAAGTTCAATCAGTGTAAGTGATGTAGATGTTGACATTGATATTGTATGGTGGTAAATTTTTGTTTACAGGAGTGTAGCGTGTTGGCGTTTGTATTGGATCACCTTCTGCCCCAGTGTCAGACATATGGAGACAGAGATTGTCCCGCGTTATCCCGAGTTTTTGTGGCCAGTATTGCATCCTGTAACAACAGACCTGATGCACAGATGGCGCTCGTGGCTGAAATCAAAAACGCTCTTCAACGGTCCCTGTGTCACCCGGAGAGCTCGGAGAAACATGTGCGTATACAGTCATTAACAAACCTCATAAGCATTATCATCGAGTCTTGTCCTAGTCCTGGACAGATGCCAAACGAGGTGTTTAAGGGCCAGCAGACGCTGATGAATAACATAGTTAAAAGCCTGCTGAAGAAGGGCGTAGTGACAGATCTGGCACGGATACCACATAGTCTAGACTTGTCCAGTCCTTATATGGCCAACACCATTAACTCAGCCCTCAAACCCCTGGAAACTCTCTCCCGTAGTGTTAACCAGCCTCTACAGAGCTTCACAGCCAAGACAAAAGGCAAGCTGGACCTGGGCGAGAGCACGTCTGGTCAGGAGTCTACAACTGAGAACACTACTACAGGTAAGAAATCATCAGTATACGGCGAGTTTACTAGCTTACGCGATAATCATATTTTACGTTTTATTGCTCTAATGATTATGAAGATGAAATGTATTTGTTTTAAGAACTTCTACAAGCTTACTATAAGCTATATCACAATCACTACACACATACATGCATTTAAAATCACAAACGGATCTTAATACTCACTAAACCACACCTATAGCCATCACAAACAAAAGACACAATCATCTGACTTCATAGACAGAGATCATGTTTGCTATTAACTGTGTGTGATCTAACATTACAGCAGCTGAAGGTGCTGCAGCCAGCCAGGCTAGAGATCTGACTATAGAAGATATCACTGACCAGTCTGAGCAGCACGGTGACCTGGAAGAAGCTGAGCCTCTCGAGGCCGAGGAACCTGAACACGACCTCGACAATCCTGATGTATGTATACACAACTAAAGGCCTAATTCTTCAGATTAAAATTTCAATTGTATATGTGCAATTTATTTGCCAATCATTCGCTCCCAAACTCATTAATTTTGATACATGTGCTATTAAATGTAAGATATAACATAGTGAACTATGTGTCTATGTACTCAACACGTAATGATCAGTGACATAGTCTTGCTTTTGAATCAGAAGTAATGATATCGCAGTCATCTTTCTGTTTGGATCGAGTTGAAAGCTGTTTGATGTTTTCTCTTTAGCCTGGCTCCCAGCTCCAGGATGTAATAGATGAACTTCTGAACAGAGACTCGAACCTGGACACTGAGAGAGAAGTCCTGGCTGATATTGTCATGGAAACAGGTAAGGTTATCTAGTTTGAAAGGGTTACTAAAGTGTGAATGAAAATAAATCTGAAGAAAAAGAAAAACTGAGGACATAAAAATATAATTGGACATTGGTACCAGTTGTATTTATAAATTCTTAGCTTAAAGAAGAAATATCTAGTATTAAAAACAAGAAAGGAGATAAATCTAAAACCTATTTCATTCCCAAAAATTATTATTGGACTGATTTATTTGTCAGAGGACATTAGCCAAGCATCCGAGCACGATGATCATGGAGAAGACGGGGACGATGAACTCATCGATGTCGAGGAAATGGACCATCACGATTCTCACATCGTCAGTCAGGAAATCTCTATAGAGGACGAGGAAGGCGATGACAATACTCACGGTCAGTTATAGAATTATTGACAAGTTTATTTACACTTACAACACATGGTAATATCCTTTAGTTCATTTTCCTCCATTAAGCTCCGAGATTGCTGCCTGCCTTAGTATAGAGATGGTCACCATCCCAGAATCACATTGTAAAGATATGGTGATGAAGCTTGTAATATACCTGTATCACCCATAGATATAATTTGCTTTGCCCTGTAATTGAAATATTTCATTTTGATTCAAAGATCAGAGGGAGAGTATTTTGATACATTGTAAGGGTGGAAACCAATGCAGGTACGGCTCCTATCAGGCCCAGTAACATTTCAAAGCAGGAAATGTTTTTCAATACCAAATAATATACTCTTTAATTCAATTCTTTCATGAATTCTTTAAGCTCTTAAGTCATTGATATGGTTTTGACTTTCAGTTGATGTACATGATGACGATTCTGCCGAGAGTGCCACAGATGGAGAGGAAGATGATAATGATGATGGTGATAACGATGATGACCAAGATGATGACGATGACGATGATGAAGAAGATGAAGAGGTGTGTAGTGTGAAAACTTAAGTAGACATGTAATGTGAAGGTTTATAAAAGCCAGTGATGAAAATATCAGTCGACATCATAAACATGATAACCGATGATATTTAATGATAGGCCTGAGGCTTTTGTTGAACCAACAAATAAGGATAATTGATATGATTAAACATCATCAATTCTGAAACAAATTTGGCGTCAAGGAACTTTAAACACATGATCAGACCCGTTTTGTGAAATTTCAAGCTAGTTCAAAACTAGGTTATTATTACATTGACTTTGAATTACACAGAAAATGATGCAATGCATCTCTGCCCAAAAATATCGGTATAGTAACTTCATACCTAACAAAATGTGATTGTCTAATGGAGTCCCTCACTGTAATTCTTGTGAAACTTAATATTAATTAGATGGTGTTTGTTTTAAAAGATGCTCCACCGCTGACAAATAGTATTTTTTCACTATCAAAAACAGGAGCAGACGATTTAGTATTTTTCGTCAGTTACAAAAGTTACTTACTTTACACCATTACCACCATTGAAAAGTTGGAGCCTCTAATTTTACTGCAAGTTAAAAATATAAAAAAAACAATTAATTGCATCCCGTAAAAATTCCGTTGCACTACATCCTATATGGAATGAAGTACTGATTGTGCATGCACCAAAGGCAAAATGAATTATCTTATATATTTTTTTGTGTTAATTAGACATATATATACACGATTTAACACCAATAATTGTTTAAATGATGAGTATCATTTATGCTCTATCGACGGTGGAGCAACTTTAACTATGATGTCCTATTAAATTAGTAAGCATCTAACAGTGTTACCTCTTATTGATGTGACGTAACTGACTATACTATGACATATTTGTTAGGGTTCTGATATGGAGGCTGAAGACGAGGATGATTATAATGATCTAGAGATTGACACTCCCGCCGGTCACCAGTTCCACGACGAAAACAACGTGTTCAATATGGATGATATGATGTTCCCTCTAGGTAACTATTACAAGTGGACTTTGTATGGAGTGATCAACACTGCATGTAAGGTTTGAATAAATTACATGCCACGAATTGGCATCTGTGGATATTATTAATCAATGGAACATTGTGTATTTTTGTGTCTGGAAAATGCATGATTGGATTTGATTGATTCTAACTGGTGTGAATTTTCTTACCATTTCTGAAAGAAATTTATTCTTTAATTTTGTTTGATAGTCATTTCCATGCAGTTGGGAACCGTTTTAGAGATCACACTTGCCAGGGTTAGAAAAAATTACTCCACCAATGGATTTTATAGCCCATAGCTCCTTTGATTGGTTGCAAGTTGTTTTCACCGAATACTAAACATTACCTAGCATAATAGACTTTGGTAAATAACAAGAGCATATCTTATCGCTTTAGTTGTATTTTCTGGTACATTGCTGGTATAGTTTAGTCTAATACATGACTTGTAGTCTGGTGGATGAGTGTGCGAAGTGTTTTGCCTGTCCCTGCACGTGTAGCAGATGTACCTGCCCGAGTGGTGTGGTGTGTTATGCTGTCTACTCTTGACTTGTAGGAAACCAGCATGTGATATTCAATCCGTTGGAGAACAACCATCCGCTGCACGGCTATTCCGGCTTACAATGTCCTATATCCATACACGACACTGATAATGGGAATGAGCTGGCAGGTAAACTTTCTCTACTGTAACGTGCTTTCACTTCGCCCCATGATCCCCGCGATATGTTGAACAGCACAGCCTCTCGGTTTCCACTACTCCTATATACTGTTTGTGTTGTGTTGTCTGACATGGACACAAAAGTCTCCTTGTACTAGTCTTGTTTTGGATTTATCTCAATTAAAAATGTAAACATCATTAAAAACTTTGATGTTGTGAAATAGACAATGTGCGAATTAAAAGCATTCTACAGTATAGAGAGGAAAGACATGGTGGAGTTTGCAATCTTACAGTTTAATTATGGTTTTCTTTCAGTACCAACAGTTGTACCTCCAGCTCCAAGTAATGTGATGGCCGCTCATCCGCTATTGACACGCCAGCCTGACTCGCATGGAGTGGTCGCGCGTATACACCGTGGAGGAAGACAGAGGGGTACATGTCGTTATAACCCCTCCACTCAGACGCTCCACGTTAATTTTCCACGACCCCCTAACCCACCCGTTATCTTACAAAGGTATATACATTAACAAGATGTTTTTTACTCAAATACATTTGTAAATATATTTTTGGCTCATTATGTAAAGCCTTTGTTTATATAAGACATCATTTCCAAATTGGTATATAATCTTCATCAATGGGTCAATTAGCTACTTATTTGTTTTATAATGATGATTTAGCAAATTTGATCACTACCTATTCGATGAAAGGATATAGTGCAAAAAAGTATATATTGACAGTATTATTTACCTTTTTTCTTGAGACCTAGATAACAGATCACTATTCACTTTGAATTACGCAATATATACACATTTTACAGTGAGACAAATGTTAAAGGCGCAAAACATATCATTACTAATGATGATGCTATTATCCTGTGACAGATTACTTGGTCCGGCGACAGCAGCCGACGTCCTACAGCTGACCAGCACCCTAACATCAGTAGCTGGCCCGACCCCTACACGTGTTGTCCTCTCCAATGATGACCTCCGCATCATGTCCAGGCCTGACGAGGATCTGTTTGAAGAGCTCTTCCAAGTAAGATATCTTATTGCATGTGTATCTATATGTCAGGGTTGTTTTTGAGAGAATGAAAATTTTCTGTTCAAATTTTTTTGTGTACCTGTGAAAAGATTTTTCTCTTTTGATAGTGAACATCTTGTGTGTTAGTGTGTTATATGGGGGGGATATAGTCTTACATTAGGAGTGGTAAGTCACTTAGCTATGTGGTCACAAGTTAAAATCCCAGTCAGGACGCTCTGGCTGTATACCGTATTTTCCGGAATATAAGCCGCTACTTTTTTCCCTGAAAATCGGGAGTGCGGCATATACACCAGTGCGACTTATCTGTGGACGAAAACCAAAATCTGACGATGTTTTTGCATTATTACGTCGTGATTCACATGTGAAAATCGTAAGTTTTACTCGCCAGTTTTGTAAAGTTATACATCGAACAAATCACTGTAAAAGTGTTTTAAAGATAAAATATGCAATGAAAATATATTAAAGATGAAAATGATTACTATAATAAAGATAAAAATAATAACGTACCAGATACATGTTCAATCGTAAAATTGTTTAATTCATGGAAAATCGGCCGACTGAAGCGTGGTTGTTTACAGTCACAACACAATGGCGGACTGATTTCGCTATCGATTTGCTGCAGGATTGTTACCAAGAAAATAATAACTAAAACGTCAAAAACCATCAAATATCAAACAATAAGTTAAATATATTATTTGAATATTATGTGAGTGAAAGAAATGTCCGCAAAAAGGGAAAAAACAATCTTCTGAATGACTGCTAGATATAACTTGCACACGTGTTACACACGGTCAACATGTGTATATCTAAGAATCCTGTCGCTGTGATTTCAATGAAATAATCGGCAGTCAAGTTTATACGTGTGAATTACATGTAATATAAAACATTATAGCGATGTTAAAAAGCATCAAACAGTCGTACAAAACATCATTTAATCGATCTCTGCAGCGGCAAACACCACGAGGTCATAATCCGGAAGTTTACAAAAATAAGGCTTCGGTGAAATGCATCATGGGATATCTACTGTAGTTGACAAACAGTGAGAGAACACTCTAAACGAAGTCGATTGATACAGTAACTCTTTACACAAAGATACATTTAATACACAAAATATATCAAGAAAGAAATTCTTATGCATACTGAAGAAAGTATTACCGGCGTACTGAAATATGAGCGAGAGTAAGCATGAACTCGAACTTGCACACGTGTTACACATATGTCGGTCAACAGGGGAATTTCCCGGAATCCTGTCGCCGTGATATCAATGAAATAATCTGCAATCGAGTTCACACACGAAAATCACATGTAATTTAGAACATTATTACGAGTGCAAACATCGCACAGTGATATTAAAATCATTTAACCGATCTCTATAGCGGCAAACACCACGAAATCATATCCGGAAGTTTACAAAAATAAGGCTTTGGTGAATTGCATCATGGGATGGCAAGTTGACAGAGAACACTCTAAACGAAGTCAATTTTAGGTTAATGATGCAAGTCTTGATAATACAGTAATCCTTTACACATTTACTACAAAATAGATATAAAATAAAATCTTATGCATACTGAAGAAAGTATTTTAACCGGCATGTTGAAATATGAGAGAGTAAGCGTGAATTCGTACGGCCGCCATTAGGGCTGCCGCGATACGGCAGAAGCGTACCACGATATATTGCGATACACAACAACTGTATTGTGATATGTATTGCAATATTTTGACCTTAACATATGTGTTGTCTATTTTGTATATATTCCATAATAAAAAGTTTTACATCGATTTGAACCATGTTGTTGAGTAACAAAAATGTTCAAATGTGTTCTTGTTTTAAAAAAATAAGAGTCTGTTTGTGAAAACGCTAGGCTAACTGTTACAGACGATCGTAACCTAATAATGCAATAACTAAACATGATAGTGTCTGCAAATATTTACACTTTTGAACCTAAATGATGAACAAATTTACGTACAATTGTCCTGGCAAAATAAGCTTACGATCGTGATTAAACTTCAAAGGGCTGACCGGCTTGCAGTGTTGTTTTGACACGTGTAGGAAATCGAAAATGGCGGCGGACGATGAAGCCTGAAAAAGCTGGCAAAATCCCTGCAGCCATGTATTCACCGGGCCTTAAATGTGTTTAGAGAATTAGATATTCCGGTATTGTTGATTGATGGAGCGAATCAGCTTGATAATATTTCAGAAACTAGCCTAATGTCATATTGTTTATATTCAACGTCATGCAAATGTTTGAATCATTTGAACATTATACACGTTAGTTACAAACATTTGACCGACATCTGAATCGAATGAAAACGAAAGGGATACCCACATGGCTTCATATTATCGGAAAGGAAAACAAATACAACTTGCTGGTTTTGTTTTAATGACAGGACGTTTTAATTATATCAAATTAATGAAATTATGATACTAAGAAAATATATCGTAAAAAACCGGTACAGGTAAACTGTATCGCGGTACAATATTTTTTGGTGGTGTATTGCAATACCCCAATATACCGGTGAACCGCGGCAGCCCTAGCCGCCATGTTTGTTTACACACACAAGAAGTCTTACGTAATGGCAGAGTAAACAACGAATAGAAACATGACCAAATCAATTTTGCTAAAGATATTTACATCATTGTGAGTTTTATTTGTTATACATTTACAGATTAAGTTTACAGACAGTTTTCGTGATTCTAATCGATTGATAAGCATTACCGTACTTCATTAGAGATCGATTGTATACACAGAGGGTTGCGTGGGTGCATGGGCCTAACTTTTGGTTGCGGCTTATGTAACGGTGCGTCTTATGCGTGTACAAAACCTGAAAAAATCGTAAAAAAGGCCTCTGCGGCTTGGACACAGGTGCGACTTATTGTCCGGAAAATACGGTACTCCCCTGTGTTGTGTATATTGTTAGTTAGGAAAGATTTGAGACTTCTTTGTAACATTGGAATATAAACTTGTGTGATAGGAGCCGTACCCAGACAGCAACGCCGCAGGTACAGGTGTACTGACTTACATTCCTTCTACGCTGACCAGGTGGACAGAGGAAGCTAAAGTGTTGGATGGGGACAGCATTAACGACTGTATGACAGGTAAGTCATGCACAGGTGTGATATCACAAAAAAGTTCTATCTTCTTACTAATATTGATGTTTCTGTGATGTTGATCTGGAAATACTGAACATTGATATGATGACTCAGGAAATATCCATGGTATTGGACTTGTATATCAACCTAATCAAAGTTCTTTAGTCCATTGAGTTTATATAGGATGGTCTACATCTTCATTCCTTGTGGAGTTTGGTGTCTGTATTTTGAAATTTCTTTCGAGATTACAAAAAAACATTGGAGAATAGTATCTGTATTTCAAAATTTCTTTGATCGTGTAATCTATCTCAGATGACCTTCACCTTTTGATGATGAATTTTCAAATTAATCCATGTCACTTTGTGTTTACAACCTGACAGTGTTGAAGCCAGAAATCATGGAAGTTCTAGAGCAACACAGAGATGAAGAGGTGTCTGAACGCCGGGAAAAACGTAAGAAAGCTGCTGAGGAGGAGGCTGCAGCCAAGAAAGAGAAGGAACAGAATGGTAAAGGGTCATCTGATGGCTGGGCATCGCCACAGAAGATGGAGGTAAGTGTCATCACACTGATAAAGTATCAATATCATCATAAAAGTCTGTCAAAAGGGAGTAAAATATCAGAAATTTTTGTGGAGAAAAAAGATGTTTCATGTTTGAGACTAATTTTACAGCAAAATTTAATAGTTTTAAGTCGTATGCCAATTTAAATATGGTAAAATATTTGAATAGGTTCTTATGGTGAATTTGCTATCATTGCATCTTACTGCATGAATGGATCTGTGTTGTCTTCTGACAGTTCATGGTTGTTTAAGCCAGAGAATATACAAGAAATGCATTGTTTGTAGGTGTCTCTAGACGGAGTGACGGCACCCAGCTCGTCGAGTATTGTTAGCAGTACTACCACCACCCCTCACACCAGTGCAGGCTTGTTAAGTACCGCTCTGTCGGATTCAAACCAGGACGCAAATGGTCGACAAATAAGTAAGTAACTTGTTCTCAAGCTCTGGCAAATATTTAGCAAACTATGTTTTGGGTGTCGCCATTAGAATTGGGGGAGGGAGCATATTGTGTTATTTATATGTCTGCTTATATTCTATCCAATTATTGCATATTGTCCATCTCTGATGATTAGAGGGCAGGAGCATTTATAAAGTACATAACATTTACTTTTAACAACTGAAATATTTCTGTCATTGTTTTACAGGTGCTTCAGAGGCTGCTGCGGCAGCTGAGTTGATTGCTACAGAAATGGCCGAGGGTATTCTGTCAACTGCCACACCATCAGAACCTGCGTCTCGGCCTGCTGATGGCCTGCTGTCTACAGCTACACCATCTGTGATGTCTACCTTCCTTACTCCAGAGAACCCCATCCCTCTCACTACCCCGGCCGCACCGATACCCAGGTAAATCATCAGTAGATCGTAAAACAGTCATGGTTACCAACAAATAATAATGTATCCTGACAAAATTATTACAAATTTCTACAATATTTGATCTCTAAAATGAAAATTCCGTTGCCATTTCATGTGGCTTAGAAAATGTGTATATTTACATGAATTTGTGGTTTAGAATTGAGTCTATAAAAGCTATTATGTCTATGTAATCAGGCAAAGAGTAACCAACGATGGTCGACTGAATCTGGCTTCCCTGCTCCTCAGTGATCAAGACCCCACTCCAGCCTCCCGGAGAACTGGTGTGTCTTCGTTTGGGGGGCTAGGGGAGATAACTGCACCGCTGGTTGGTAGCCAGCCTGTTCCTGTTGTACCTGCTGCACCAACAGAGGGCAGTATCACTCCGGAGGAGGTATCTGGGATCAGTAGCTCTGGAGCAGTCACAGTCCAATCTTCAGGTAGGAATACTATCTTCACAAGAACCGAAAGGCAGGGCCTAGTAGATTAGATTTTACAAAGGTGTTAGTACTCATAATCAAGTGATATGAACTAAGAATTTATGTAAATAATTACATGATATTAGGACCAGGAGCACTTGATGATGATAATCAGTAGTCTGAATGTTTGTGACTGAACAAACTTAATCACTCTAATTTTTTTCTCTGAAAGTGCTGCAGAAAATGTTGCTAATCAAAACTATTGTGATGTCTAGTTTTATGATAACATGTATTTAGCTAAATTCCTTTTCAATCAGACAGGCCTAAATTGGACATTGTCATTTCAAACTTAATTTCTGTGAGTTTAAATAATATTCCTGTATACTGGAATAGCTTGAAAATTTGAATTTGACATTTCATACACTAATGAATGATTATACCTTTGATTGAAGGGAAATTGAATTGGTACTGGTTCTTCTGAATTTATTGTGATGAGCTTTGGAAATAATGTTGTGACTCAAAGGCAATTAGCTTCACTAGCCAAGGGTATTCAGTACGATGCTCTCCCTGAAACCCTTGGCGGATCTTATACAAAATTCAAATTTCTACACTGCGCCGCCTGCTTGAAAGATACTTGTATAATACCAATAGATCTCCAGTATTGATAAACATTTATGAGGTATATGATTATGATTTTTGTTACAATATCTACCTGTTAGGTATTTAGAATTAATTGCACTTGATGATGATCTGCAGAGTCTGAATAGTTTATGACTGAACAAATTTAATCACTCTAATTTTTTTCTCTGAAAGTGCCTATCAATATCAACTAGAATAGCCTGGAATATTTAGAATTGTTTGACCTCTTGCCTTGGATCTTTGGTATTTATTGTTTCACCATTTTTCAGCGAGTTCGGAAGAGTTAGCGGGGTCCGGCCCAGAGATTCTGCCCACCACATCCTCTCCTGTCATCAATCATCCGGCCGCCCAATCCCTCGACTCGGGTCTCCGCAGCTTTCTCATGGATGGTACTCCTATGTATGTTTCACTTCGATAATTAAACATTCACATTCAGAGATATATAGAGCCCATACTAATCAATTAGTCAGGAGTTCCACTTCGATAATTAAACATTGATATTCAGATATATATACGACCCGTACTAATCAATCAGTTCAGAGTTCCACTTTGATTATATGACCCGTACTAATCCATCAGTCTAGCATTGTACAATGTTTCACATGAAATTGGTCTGAGGAGTATTACTGTCAACTTTCTGAACCCCTTTGATGATTTCAACAAAGCAAAGAAAAAAAATTCCTTTGGTTGATAAAAAGAATACAAAAAAACCCCCAAGAAAACTGAATTGTGAACATAATTACATTGTCCACATCATTTCCTCTTAATGCTGTATGTACAATATGTTTCCTTCAATGTATGTTCTTGTGTTTATGTAGGTCATCAGGGTTGGATGGTGCCAGTGGGATGGCTGATGTCACTACTTCCACATCCACACAGCTTGGTTCCAATGCTCCTTTACTACCGAGCAGCATCCTCCGCTCCCTGGACCCCGGTTCGATCCCCCTCCCTCCTTTGGCCACAGAAGGTGGTGGATTGACAGCCACAGACATGATGAGAGGTACACTGCCATCAACGTGGACTATTCCCACTTCTACCACCAATACTGCACCGACGTTGGGCTCGGCTGGATCAGCGGAGGGACCGTCCTCATCATCACGCAGTGCCTCAGGTATGTTAGCAGCTCTAGAATGGGTTGGTAGACAAGGCTTAAGGTAACAGTAACAGCTAAGGTCATGCAAGGATGACCCCGCGTATATGAAGGTCTACATGTTTTAGAAGGATGCTGTATATATTCCTGTTGTGTCTGCCAAGTCGGATTAAATTTCATGTGTAATTTTGGGTCATTTACATCTTGCAGACGTTTCTCATTACCTGTATAACATGAACATTTGTGGCTTGGAAAATAAAAATTATTTTGTGTCTAGAAATATTGATGGTGACACAAAACGTAAGTATTATAGCTTTAGTGGAGATATTGCCTTACACAGCGTTCTTGGTATAACTGATCGTTTCTGTGTTCTAGATCCTTCTGTTCCTGATGGGGTCGATCCATCGTTTTTGGCTGCTCTTCCTGACAATATACGCCAAGAAGTAATCGCAGAACAGCTTCGTCTACAGCGCATTCAGCAGAGTGCACGGGAGCAGGCTCAGAGTGCTTCTAGCTCTGGAACCATGGAGGTCAACCCTGAGTTTCTGGCTGCTTTGCCTCCAAACATACAAGAAGAGGTAAGCAGCGCATGTCATACTATTTGAAATGAAAGACGAGTTTGTCTTTTGGAAAAATTCAAGACAATAAACATATCCCTTGTTAATGGGAAAGTCAACCTGGTTCTGGTTTGAAAAAATCCTTTTTTCGCCTTGATGTTTGTTATCCTATCATCAACCAATTTTGTTGTATATTGTTATAATCAGCAATGCTATATCCCCGAATCTGGGGCAATAAATATTTTGACATTATGACATGGTTTATGTTTGTTGTAGGTACTGGCCCAACAGAGAACAGAACAAGCCCGTCTTCAGGCCCAGAATGCTCCAGCCCAGCCTGGTACAGATACTCCAGTGGATCCAGCTAGTTTCCTAGCAACCCTTCCCTCATCCCTACGGCAACAAGTCCTCGCTGATATGGATGATACCATGGTTGCTGTTCTGCCACCTGACCTGGCTGCTGAAGCCCAATCACTGCGGCGTGAGCTTGAGGATCGACATCGACGACTTATGCAAGATCGTTTGTTTGCCCAGGCAGGCGCTGGCTCTCTCTCCGCCATCCTTCGACACTCAGGTAAAATTTCTTAGAAATGCTGTTTTAGCTTGTTATTTTCATAGGTTAATATTTCATGTCATCATTACATGTATTTTCAACATAATCGCAAATAAATTTATTCTCAATCAAGGACTTTTAATGATAAAAGATGTACTAAAAAGCCTAAAATCTGATAAATTGTTATGAGGTAAATTATGAATCTATATTCTGGGCTTGTTACAATCTGCCTCTTAGGTATTTTGAAATACATGCACTTGATGATGATCTGAAGAGTCTGAATTGTTTATGACTGAACAAATTTAATCACTCTAATTTTTTTCTCTGAAAGTGCCTATCAATATGTGTTGATACAAATACATTGTAATGTATTGAGTTATCAGGAGTTTGTTTTAAGGTCAGTTTAAAGTGATTTTATTATTTTAGTATTGACACCACACTGGTATTATTAGATTAAGTTAGATATAAAATGGATGTCTAAAATGATGTATACAAGGTCATAGGTCATGGTAGGATATTGTTAGTTAGCCATAGTTAAAAAAATGGACCGACTACAAAAAACTGTCAAAAAAAAAAAAAATGCCAAAATCTTGCTATCTTGATATGTATAATCATACCTAAGGCATGCAGACAGTGAAGGACAACTTTTAATTTTCATATTGTATCCCGCAAGCATGAATTTAATGTGTTCAATGGTGACTTTTTCACGTTGCTTTATTCAGGATTTGCTAATCGTGACTTTTTCACATTGCTTTATTCAGGATTTGCTGGTCGTCTGGGTAACAGGAGATATTCCTTACGTGCTATCCCGCCCATACGGCCGTGGGGCTCAAATCGTATGGATAACCATTCGTCCAGTAGTGGTGCAAATGCAATGAAATTCCGCGGAAGACACCTTTTAGATCATGAAGGAATCACGTGTCTGATTGTTCTATTGTTTGTGGATGAACCAAAGATAAACACTAGCAGGCTACATCGTGTTCTTCGTAACCTGTGTTATCATAGTCCCACACGGATATGGGTGATTCGTGCCCTCCTCTCCATTCTTCAAAAGACAGGCGAGTGTGTGGGAGAGGAAGGCAAAACTACTGCTGCAGGAGATAAGGGCAAGAAGAAAGCTGGAAGCTCATCTTCCCCCGACCTCTCCTGGAAATGTGACACAAAAAGTCAGGGTTCTTGGCTTTCCATAAGTCTAGAGGCTGCACTAGGGTGTCGTGCAAACGTCTTCCAGATTCAAAAGGGGGGCAAAAAACATGTTCCTGGGGGTTCGTGTACTGGAACTGTGACGGTGCATCCCCAGGCGGCTCCCGTTGTGTGTAGACATGTTCTTGATACATTAATCGCTCTAGCCAAAGTGTTCCCTAGTCAGTTCCTGCCCATGTCCAAAGCCAAGGAGGTGGGTAAGTGTGAAGAGACTGAGGAGAGACAAGACAGTAGTGAAACAACTCAGGCCAGTCCCAAACAATCAACAGCATCAGGTGCCGAATCTCCAAAGTCAGAAACAGACTTCTGGGACCATCTCATAAAACTAGACAATGTGAATATGAATCGTAAGGGTAAAGGTGTTCAACGGACTCACAATACTAGCAATACTGAAGGTGAGGCAAACTTTTACAACTTTGAATCGTCCCCACTTAGTCAGCTGATGTTAATGTTATCTCACCCTGTAGTGAAACGTAGCCAGCTTCTTACGGACAGGTTACTGAGACTGCTCGGTCTGGTGTCGATGAGTCTGCCTGATATGACGCGAGGTACCCGTGCCACCACACAGGTCCCAACTAGTACCCGTCCTAGTCTGTCTACAGCGTTTTCCACAGCCATGTCTACAGCAACATCATCCATGGCAACGCCAGTAGTCACGGAGGTGGTGGCTCCCAGCTCTGTACCCAGTACAACGCCGCTTGAAGTCAAAGTATCGTCAAAGGGGGAAGGTGAGTTAATACATTAGTTTCTTTAGTTAAACAACCTGAGTCATGTAAATGAGATGAACAGCCTGAGTCATATAAAAGAGAGTACCAGGAGGAAAACCTCTGACCTACACTTTAGTGTATCTTTGCCTGAAGACAGAACCCAGAGCCTTCCTCACAGTTCTATCATTCTGTTGTCTATGTTATCATGAAGCACTGTGTATCTCCGGTGGTGTTCCTTTGTGACATCCTCGGTCGTTTATCAGTGCCACATCAATGTAGTGATAAGCATCGTTGGGGGTTGGTCCCTTCTGGCCAGCACTCTTGGTATTGTAGCTACTACACATATGTAAAAATTACATGTATAATCTGCTTGTGGTAAACACATACGTAAAAATTACATGTATAATCTGCTTGTGGTAAACACATATGTAAAAATTACATGTATAATCTGCTTGTGGCAAAGAAGTATTTCAAGCTGTATTGTATGTGTTTCTTTGGTTGTAGATACCAAGAAATCTGAAGAAGAGGAAAAGGAAGAAGCAACTGTAATATTAGAAGATCAACTCAAACTTGCTGTCAGGGTATGTAAAGAATAGATATTATTTGATTTCTTTTATAGCTTGTGGATTAACCTAATTCTATCAAAAATACAGTTTTCTGTCGAAATTATCTCCCTTTAGGCCTTTATCCAGTTTCAGATTTCAGATAGGTTTTGATATCTAGCCAGATTGGTAAAGCATTACAATACACCTGACTGTCTTAGATTATGGAGTTTGAAACTAATAAGTATTGACAATTTCTATATCAATCCCTAAAGTATCCTCTATACTCCAGGGGTTCCAATCACTTACAATCTCTACACCCCTGGACTATCTCTTAGTAAAACTAGAGACAACAGAACAGGTAATTTATTCGTTTGATGTACATCAAAAGAGCTGTATAATGGTACACTGTGGTTTGGTGTGTGGCATTGGTGTTTGGCGTCACTCTCTCTGTAGTCTTCAAAGGAAATCTTTACAGGCCTGTGATTGGTTCAAATGTTTTCCGTTGAGCTGCCTTCAGTTTTACTATGAGATAGTCCAGGAGTGTAGAGATTGTATGTGATCGGAACCCTTGGAGTATCTAAAATGTCCCTTAAGAGGTATCAAGTCTAATTATAAAGCACTGTGTATCTCCGGTGGTGTACTGTTGTGACATCCTCGGTCGTTTATCAGTGCCACATCAATGTAGTGATAAGCATCGTTGGGGGTTGGTCCCTTCTGGCCAGCACTCTTGGTATCGTAGCTACTACAATGACATGCTTAGTCTAGATACATGAAACCATTGCTATGAAGGATTTTTCTAAGATCCTAAAAAAGAAGTTTCTGAAATTGGATGGGCAATTCATAGCTAGTCAAGTTCTTGTAACGCTCCTGAACTAGGCATAAATTCCTTACCAATTTGTCAAATTTTGTTTGTATATTGAGGCAATATGTCATGGAATGATGAGGACAGTCTTATAAGTCTCTATAGCCTATCTGTGGTATGAATTAGCAGACAGTTGCTTCACTCACTAGAATCTTGGTTCGTGTTATAGGTGCTGACATCTAAATCCTGTTCTGAGGAAGGCCTGGAGGACGCCACTAACTTACTACTGCGTATGTCTTGGGCCAACAATGCCACGCGGAACGCTGTCCTACGATTACTTCTGGAGGGCGCACAGGAACTTGGTCTCACAGTCTGCAGTCATATCAGGTAGGGATGTGTAATGACCCCATAGAGGTCAAGTCAGGTCAAAGTTCATCCAAATGTTAGGTCATCATAGGTCATCTCTAATGTGACCTCTTCATAACTAGTCAAAGGTCATGCCGGATGTATCCTTGTAATGACAGTTCAAAGGTTTGCTCTTCTGTAGGATTAGATATGGATGCCACTTGTGTTACACATATATATTAACTACTTTACAGGAGTTTACTACAAGAACTTAAGAAACACAGTGGAAAGCCAAAAGATGAGGATGAGGAGATGAAGGAAGCTGATAATGCCGCTGCTCCAGTTGGCAAAGGCATTCTACCAGACAGGTAAAATTACTGCAAGAAAAGATTATTGATCCCCTGCCTTAGGGAAATTTATTTGGCTTTGTATTGACCACATAGTCATTATAAATGTTAAACTGCTATATTTTAAACTGAGCAAATTTTAAATGCCTTAAAGGCCAAATATGTATATTTCTACTTTCGGTGTTATTAGCTCACCTGGTCCAAAGGACCGAGGTGAGCTTATGGGATACCGCAGCGTCTGTCGTCCGTCAACAATCGACTTCTTCTCCATAACCGCTGGTCGGATTTCAATAAAATTTGACTGGTAGCATCCTTATGGGCTACTAACTGAAAATTGTACAAATGATGGGGCTGACCCTCCGGGGGCCTGAGGGGCGGGGCCAAAAGGGGTCAATTTGGCTATTTCCATATAAACGACTTCTTCTCTGAAACCAAGCATGGGATAGCACCCATAATGCAATGGTAGCATCCTTATAGGGTGGGGATTCAAAATTGTACAAATGATGGGGCTGACCCCCCGGGGGCCTGAGGGGCGGGGTCAAATGGGGTCAATTTGGCTATTTCCATATAAACGACTTCTTCTCTGAAACCAAGCATGGGATAGCACCCATAATGCAATGATATCATCCTTATAGGGTGGGGATTCAAAATTGTACAAATAATGGGGCTGACCCCCTGGGGGGCCTGAGAGGCGGGGTCAAAAGGGGCCAATTTGGCTATTTCCATATAAACGACTTCTTCTCTGAAACTAAGTATGGTATAGCACCCATAATGCAATGGTAGCATCCTTATAGGGTGGAGATTCAAAATTGTGCAAATGATAGGGCTGACCCCCCGGGGGCCTGAGGGGCGGGGTCAAAAGGGGTCAATTTGGCTATTTCCATATAAATGACTTCTTCTCTGCAACTAAGCATGGTATAGCACCCATTATGCAATGGTAGCATCCTTATAGTGTGGGGCAAATGATAGGGCTGACCCCCCGGGGGCCTGAGGGGCGGGATCAAAAGGGGTCAATTTGGCTATTTCCATATAAATGACTTCTTCTCTGCAACTAAGCATGGTATAGCACCCATAATGCAATGGTAGCATCCTTGTAGGCTGGGGATTCCAAATTGAGCAAATGATAGGGCTGACCCCCGGGGGCCTGAGGGGCGGGGTCAAAAATGGTCAATTTCCATATAAATGACTTTTTCTCTGCAACTTAACATGGGATTGCGCTCATAATGCAATGGTTACATCCTTAAAGGGTTTGGATTCAAAATTTTGCAAATGATGGGGCTGACCTCCCCAGAAGCCTGAAGGGTGGGGTCAAAAGGGGTCAATTTAGCTATTTCCATATAAACGACTTCTTCTCTGCAACTAAGAATGGAAGAGCACTTATAATGCAATGGTAGCATCCTTATAGGGTTGGGATTTGAAATTGTACAAATGATAGGGCTGACCCCCGGGGCCTTAAACGGCAATAGATGCGAGGTCAAAAAGGCCAATTAGGCTACTATTTTCATATAAATTACTTTGTCTCTGAACCTATGTATTGGATAGCATATTTGTATGGTATCAATAGCATCATTGTATGGTTGTGATTCAAAATTAAACTTTGGGAGTCAATTTTGCTTATTTTTCTAATTGTCAGATTCTTGTGATAATTACTAACAAAAAACCAGGTGAGCGATACAGGCCCTCTGGGCCTCTTGTATTTGTTAACTATCTAGATATTGAAGGTGTGTATTTCAATAGCCATTATATTTGTTCCCAGGTATTCACTGGGTTCTAGTGTAGTAGTAGCTGCTCCTAAGAAGGTGAAAGGTGGCCGCGAGTTACAGCTGCCGTCCATGACCCTTCTGACCAACAAAACCTCCAGTCAACAGTTCCTTCTCCGAATCCTCAAGGTCATCATCCAGCTCCGAGATGCTGCCAGGACCATGGTCAAACGTGGACGCAGGCAAACAAGTACGTGTTCTAAAGGCTAGGAGATAATTATAGCGCACTTACCTGAAGGGCAAGCGAGTTGAAGCTGTACTGCAGCTCAACCCCAGTTCTACTTTCCCTTTAAAACAAATTTCCCTCATAAATTCAAACATTAAATACAGAGATCTTTTGGATCAATTTTATATCAAACTTGGCCAACTTTTGTAACCAATGGATGTCTGTGATTTTATATGATACAGAAATTAAACTCATTGGAAAAATTGTTGCCTTATTACAATATTTTCTATCTTGATTACATTTACTTGTGACATTTATCAATTATAATTTTGTATGTTTTATAAGAATAGTTTTAATTGTTAGTTGAAGTTTGAAACTAAAAAGAACAGACAATTTCTATATTAAACCCTAAAAAGGTATCAAGTCTAATTATAAAGCACTGTGTATCTCCGGTGGTGTACTGTTGTGACATCCTCGGTCGTTTATCAGTGCCACATCAATGTAGTGATAAGCATCGTGGGGGGTTGGTTCCTTTGGCCAGCACTCTTGGTATCGTAGCTACTACAATGACATGACTAGTCTGGATATGCAACAGAGAATTCTTAGTTGCAATGTTCGACCAAATATGTGCCTACGATTATTGAAAGAAGCTTTTGAAAACAGGATGGCTAATCATTGATACCTATCCAGGTTTAAATATTATCTATCTTGGTACATTTTCTTGTGTAATTCATCAGTACTTAAGAACTCCTTTTGTATATTTTACAGCGTCACGAGATTTGGGTAACATAGCCGAGGCAATGGCAGTGTTAGAGGCTGAGGCGGAGGCTATTATAGAAATGGTCGGGCGACGAGCTCAGCAGAATCATCAAATCCGTGAGTTACAACAGCAGAGGTCTGCACCAGTAGCACAGGCAGAATCATCTGAAGCTACTCCCACCTCTACAGCTACTGGGGAGTCCGGAGGAGCTACAGGGACAGAGGGAGCAGCCCCTGGGGGTAGTGATCAGCCGACTCCTACAGAATCAGCACGGGAATCCGGCGCAGAAACACCCATGGATGTGGATCAACCAGGTACGTAGTAGCTACGGTGATAGTTTGTTAAAACAGTTGATGTGGCGGAGCTTGGTTGTTATCAATTTTTTTAGGTCATCTGACCCGAAGGGTCAGGATGACCTATTGTCATCATGCACCGTCCGTCGTCGTGCGCCGTGCGCCGTCCGCCGTCCGCCGTCCGCCGTGCGCCGTGCGTAAACTTTTTATTCAAACGACTTCTTCTCAATAACCGGAAGGCCCAGGGTACTCATATTTGGCCTGTAGGTTGCTGGGATGGAGGGCTACCAAGTTTGTTCAAATGAATGACCTTGACCTTCATTCAAGGTCACAGGGGTCAAAAAGGCTAAAATCTTTAAACAACTTCTTCTCAAGAACCAGAAGGCCCAGGGTACTGATATTTGCCCTGTAGGATGCTGGGATGAAGGGCTACCAAGTTTGTTCAAATAAATGACCTTGACCTTCATTCAAGGTCACAGGGGTCAAATAGGCTAAAATCCTTTAAACAACTTCTTGTGAATAACTAAGAGGCCTAGAGACCTGATATTAGGCCTGTGGCATGCTGGGATGAAGGGCTACCAAGTTTGTTCAAATAAATGACCTTGACCTTCATTCAAGGTCACGAGGGTCAAAAAGGCTAAAATCTTTAAACAACTTCTTCTCAAGAACCAGAAGGCCCAGGGTACTGATATTTGGCCTGTAGGATGCTTGGATGAAGGGCTACCAAGTTTGTTCAAATAAATGACCTTGACCTTCATTCAAGGTCACAGGGGTCAAAAAGGCTAAAATCTTTAAACAACTTCTTCTCAAGAACCAGAAGGCCCAGGGTACTGATATTTGGCCTGTAGGATGCTGGGATGAAGGGCTACCAAGTTTGTTCAAATAAATGACCTTAACCTTCATTCAAGGTCACAGGGGTCAAATAGGCTAAAATCCTTTAAACAACTTCTTGTGAATAACTAAGAGGCCTAGAGACCTGATATTAGGCCTGTGGCATGCTGGGATGAAGGGCTACCAAGTTTGTTCAAATAAATGACCTTGACCTTCATTCAAGGTCACGAGGGTCAAAAAGGCTAAAATCTTTAAACAACTTCTTCTCAAGAACCAGAAGGCCCAGGGTACTGATATTTGGCCTGTAGGATGCTGGGATGAAGGGCTACCAAGTTTGTTCAAATAAATGACCTTGACCTTCATTCAAGGTCACAGGGGTCAAAAAGGCTAAAATCTTTAAACAACTTCTTCTCAAGAACCAGAAGGCCCAGGGTACTGATATTTGGCCTGTAGGATGCTGGGATGAAGGGCTACCAAGTTTGTTCAAATAAATGACCTTGACCTTCATTCAAGGTCACAGGGGTCAAATAGGCTAAAATCCTTTAAACAACTTCTTGTGAATAACTAAGAGGCCTAGAGACCTGATATTAGGCCTGTGTCATGCTGGGATGAAGGGCTACCAAGTTTGTTCAAATAAATGACCTTGACCTTCATTCAAGGTCACGAGGGTCAAAAAGGCTAAAATATTTAAACAACTTCTTCTCAAGAACCAGAAGGCCCAGGGTACTGATATTTGCCCTGTAGGATGCTGGGATGAAGGGCTACCAAGTTTGTTCAAATAAATGATCTTGACCTTCATTCAAGGTCACAGGGGTCAAATAGGCTAAAATCCTTTAAACAACTTCTTGTGAATAACTAAGAGGCCTAGAGACCTGATATTAGGCCTGTGGCATGCTGGGATGAAGGGCTACCAAGTTTGTTCAAATAAATGACCTTGACCTTCATTCAAGGTCACGAGGGTCAAATAGGCTAAAATCTTTAAACGACTTCTTCTCAAGAACCAGAAGGCCCAGGGTACTGATATTGGGCCTGTGACATGCTTGGATGAAGGGCTACCAAGTTTGTTCAAATGAATGACCTTAACCTTCATTCAAGGTCACGGGGGTCAAAAAGGCTAAAATATTTAAATGACTTCTTCTCAAGAACCAGAAGGCCCAGGGTACTGATATTTGGCCTGTAGGATGCTGGGATGAAGGGCTACCAAGTTTGTTCAAATAAATGACCTTGACCTTCATTCAAGGTCACAGGGGTCAAATAGGCTAAAATCATTTAAACAAATTCTTGTGAATAACGAAGAGGCCTAGAGACCTGATATTAGGCCTGTGGCATGCTGGGATAAAGGGCTACCAAGTTTGTTCAAATGAATGACCTTGATCTTCATTCAAGGTCACAGGGGTCAAATAGGCTAAAATCTTTAAATGACTTCTTCTTAAGAACCAGAAGGCCCAGGGTACTGATATTGGGCATGTAGCATGCTGGGATGAAGGGCTACCAAGTTTGTTCAAATAAATGACCTTGACCTTCATTCAAGGTCACAGGGGTCAAATAGGCTAAAATCTTTAAATGACTTCTTCTCAAGAACTAGAAGGCCAAGGGTACTGATATTGGGCATGTAGCATGCTTGGATGAAGGGCTATCAAGTTTATTCAAATGAATGACCTTGATCTTCATTTAAGGTCACGGGCGGCAAATAGACTAAAATCTTTAAATGACGTCTTCTCAAGAACCAGAAGGTCCAGGGTACTGATATTGAGCATGTGGCATGCTGGTAGCATGCTGGGATGAAGGGCTACCAAGTTTGTTCAAATGAATTACCTTGACCTTCAATCAAGGTCACAGAGGTCAAATAGGCTAAAATCTTTAAACGACTATGTTGTATTGTACTAATAGTCAGATGACCGTTAAGGCCCATGGGCCTCTTGTTGAAATGGTACCCATTACTCCTGCTTGATGATCTTGAGTACATGTCTTCAAGTAGTGGAACAGATGGTAATCAGTATAATGTGATTAGGGATACTACTGGCTTTCATGAAGCCAGCATACTTCAGCATTCTATCATGTAGTATGTACTGGTAAGAAGATGTTTAACAAGCCAAACCTCATTTCCTAGGTTCCTCAGGAGAGAAGAAAGACAAGGATGAAGTAGCTGCTCTCCCTCGCCTTAGTGAGCAGGTCCTACTAGACGATCTCTGGACAGTCCTAGGAGACTGTCTCTCAGAGCTTGCCAAGACACCTGATCATCATGCCGTCCTCATTCTACAACCAGCCGTTGAGGCCTTCTTCATTGTACACGCAGGTATTGCCTTCACAGATAACTTCAATATTGGATGGGTTTGCTTACAAAATACGCAAGAATAGCAGTCCATCTTTTATCATTTTGTGAAACACCCAGCTTAGAAACTGTCATAATTTCTTTGATAAAACCACAATATGATCTATGATAAATATTTCATTTCGTAAGTAATATTATATGATAACTGAGATGATCATGTAGTTACACTGAATGGTTTTATGTTGATCAGGTGAGAAGGATGGAAAGTCGGCTGATCAACCGTCACAAAAGCGTGAGGACCAGCTAGCCCATCTTAACCTGGACGTGGCTCCAGCCTCGCCAGCGTCTCAGGCAGACACGCCACATCTCAATAGGGAGAACTCAGTCGCCTCCATGTCATCTATCTCTAACCTGCCACCAGACACACAGAAGTTCCTCAAGTTTGCAGGCGAGTTCATACAACTGTTTGATTATATTTCAAATTTGTTGTTTTATTTGTGATATTTCTGTTTGATTGTTTTTGTACTGCATAAAGTCTCCCATTCTCTCTGTATTTATTAGTCAATAATATTGAAAAAAATCCCACTCCAAAGAATTTTAATACTAATGATGTGATGTCAGCAGGGCATTGTAGTAATACATGCTTATAAAAATTCTATCAGACTAGAGGGGTCGTTTTGCCATTCTCAAAATCATCTTGGGATTGAAATATATATCTTATTGAACTGGTATTTGATTTACTTTGTTGATTAGAAATTTAGTTTGTTAGTTTTTAAATTCATTATGTGTTATTTTAGTTGTAACAGTAAATTTCTGTTTATAGAGACCCACAGGACAGTATTGAATCAGATCCTACGCCAGTCAACCACGCCTCTAGTTGATGGCCCTTTCTCCGTCCTTGTCGACCACACACGTATCTTAGACTTTGATGTTAAACGTCGCTACTTCCGCCAAGAACTGGAACGCTTGGACGAAGGTTTGCGCCGTGAAGATCTGGCCGTCCATGTGCGACGAGAGCATGTGTTTGAGGACTCGTTCAGGGAGCTGTTCAGACGGACAGTAGATGAATGGAAACACAGGTTCTACATAGTGTTTGAAGGTAAGACACAAAGAACTGTCAATTTTCAAAGTATCATCTTATAAATAAAAGCTATCTCCTAGTTGAAGTACTTTTCCTTTTTATTCTGACCACAATCAAACTTTGTATATTTCAATAGCTAAAAGCTGTAAAATATAAAGAATCCAGTTGATTAAAATATTAACATTTTCCTTTTAATCTTCTCTGTTAATATTAAATCTTATTTCCTCCTCTGCATTTTGAGTTCAAAACACATGCTTTATGTCTTCAGTTTTTCTATTGGTATTCAAAGTTTCTCTCACAATAATGTACATTTTACCTCTGAACTAGAGATCACTGAAATAATGTTACTGTTAAAATACAATGGTAAGAGTGAAGATTTATATTCTCTGTACTGGGTATACATGACATTTTGATATTGCTTCTGCAGGAGAAGAAGGACAAGACGCTGGAGGATTGTTACGGGAATGGTACATCATCATAGCTCGTGAGATCTTCAACCCAATGTACGCTCTGTTCAGTACCTCGCCTGGGGACCGTGTCACATACACAATCAACCCATCCTCACACTGTAACAGCAACCATCTAAGTTACTACAAGTTTGTGGGCCGCATTATAGCAAAGGCTATCTACGACAACAAGTTACTGGACTGCTATTTTACGCGCTCCTTCTACAAACACATCATAGGACAAGCTGTCAAGTATGTATTGTTTTCGGATGAAATGTTCTTGTAGAAAAAGGAATTTTAGAAATAAAATTATTAAATGTGAAAGTAGCATTTACAATATCTAAAGGTCAAAAACCGTTTTTAAATTTCATATCTTATCCTTGCTAAAAAGTTGAACTCCTGAAATGATGTATGATTATGAATTGATAAATTCTTGTGTAAAAAAGATGTATTTAAAGAAATTGATAAAACTACATTAAGGTATGTGATTTGAGACTAATACGTTTTATCCATTACAGGTATACAGATATGGAAAGTGAAGACTATGCATTCTACCAGGGATTAGTGTTCTTACTGGAAAACGACGTCAAAGATTTAGGCTATGACCTGGCATTTTCAACAGAGGTAATTCTGGGGTAAAAAAAGTCGGATAACATGAACATAATTTAAGTAATGGTGGGGTCTAAAGATCTGTCCTGTATATTGTCATCTGCTTTTATCTCTTACTCTTTCTGTCATGTGATCTTCAAACTGTGGTTAAAGGTCTAGTTCAGACTGTTTCTAAGTTTTCAAACCTAGAATATGATTATGCCTTTATCAATCTTAGCATCAAACCTGCCATAAAGCCAAAACTTCTCTTGATCATTTAGGCGATTGTTAACATTTAGGTGATTGTTGTATGTAAAACAAAATACAGTAGCTGACCGTAGAAAAGTAGTCATATTATACAGAGGTGGTCGCTAAGGCAGGTTTTACTGGGTTTTTTAAAATAAAACATAGAAAGTTAACAATTGTAAAAATCCAAAACTGATAAATAGATTTATTAGAGGTGAAGTTATTACATGATTTCGTTATTTTGAATGGCTTGTTACAAATCTCCTTTTCTTTGCTCAGACCTGCTGTTCATTGTTGTAATTCTGACATTCTGAAAAAAATCTTGTCCGTCTTGTTCCTCCTCAGATCCAAGAGTTTGGTGTTACCGAGTCACGTGACCTTAAGGCCGACGGCAACAAACTGATGGTAACAGAAGCCAACAAGAAGGAATATGTAAAATTGGTCTGTCAGATGAAGATGACGGGTGCTATCAGAAAACAGCTCAACGCGTTCATGGAAGGCTTTTATGACATCATACCAAAGAGGCTTATCTCGATATTCAACGAACAAGAACTGGAACTGTTAATCTCTGGTCTGCCAAACATCGACATAGATGATCTTAAATCAAACACAGAATATCACAAATATCAGAGCACATCACTACAGGTAAACTCGGCTGTTCTATTTTCATTTAGAATGATTATTTGGTCTAGAAATATGGAAGTGAAGAATTGCCTTGGAGGATTTAGTCATTTTCGTCAAGTTTGCTATTTTATTCTGATGTAAAATCATGTCTGATTAAGGAGTGAAATAAATTTAATACAAGTCTTGCATGGTATTCAAAAAAATATTTTGTGAGAAATATACCTTTTCCAAAGTAAATTTATGTTTATAACATCAGATATATTGTGTTCAGGTACAGTGGTTCTGGCGAGCGTTACGATCCTTTGAGCAATCTGACAGAGCCCAGTTCCTTCAGTTCGTGACTGGGACGTCAAAGGTGCCATTACAGGGATTCGCCTTCCTGGAAGGCATGAATGGATTCCAGAAATTCCAAATACACCGTGACGACAGATCTACGGAACGGCTGCCTGTTGCTCATACTTGGTAAGACACTTCATAGGCTTGGCTGATATTGTTAAGTTCATGATTGTTTACTCAGATATGTACGAGAGGTTTCCTAGAAAAAAATGATGTAAAATAAACATTTTTTTATGGCGAAAAGATCCCATCATTTTGGTCCTGACATTTTACTAGAATAGCCCTATGAGATTTCGTTCTTTACAGGACAAGGACAGGCTTTTTGAATGTGATAAAGATTGTTATGTCGATCTTTGTATATATGAGTACATGTAATAATAAGAAATTTAATTTTTGTCTTTATCAGTTTCAACCAACTTGATCTCCCAGCATATGAAACCTACGACAAACTTCGGCGCATGTTGTTGTTGGCTATCAATGAATGTTCGGAAGGATTTGGTCTCGCTTGAGGCGGCAGACTTCACGACAAAGGCATAGGGCTGTGTTAATGTGTTCTGTTGGCACTCGGTGTCAGAGACGTGTTACAGACTGGTTCTCCCTTCAGATAATGTAAACCTGTTATGTTAAATCTGGTGATGATGATGAGAATGGTAGGATGGCATGAACTAGGTGTGTGAGCGCGAGAATGAGTAAATGGTGTAAATATATATATTGGAACTCATGTGATAGAATGTTTTCCTCCTACAAGTTTATATTACAATTATATATTATAGATTTACCCGTTGTGTAAATTGTTGCCGCTAGTACTTCAATGTATCGAGTGTAGATTTGAGAAGACTTCCCATTTAGAGCTACCAATTGTTTTTCTTGACCTATTTATTAGTAATTTGCACGAGAAATACATGAAGCCATTAGGCCGTTTGTTAAGTACCTACCCAATTCCTATGTATAGATTGTAGAAATTGATAAATAGGAATGTCAGCTAATAAATAATGACATACAGACACGATTTATGTTTATGTTACGGTGCCATGCTAGCTGTACTTATGTATCGAGATAAAGTTATTCCATATAAAGAAATAGGTCGGCTAAAAGCATTTCACATTGCTCCCGAGCTCAGTGATGGTTTAAACTCTTGTGCAATATATGTAATTGTATAAAGACTGGCCTTTTAAGAAGTGTTTAGTAACTATAAATCACCAGTGTTCCTCAAACTATTTCAGAAAACTCCTTCGTTTGGGTTTTATGAGTTGATATTGAAGTAAAGCACTATTTAGGATATCAGAGTTTCTACATATAAATGTATTACATTGTATTGAGTCAAAGTTAAGGACTTATTACCACCAACTCTCAAATGTTGTTATATATGTATCTCACTGCAGTAACCTTCAGCCTGTCATGTTGTTTGGGATGTTATAATGCTTTAAAATCTTCGCTTGTTTTATTACAGATTCTTGACAAGCATAAGGTTCTCAGCCTCATATTGCTGTTTCTAAATTCTCGTACTGATGTCTCTAAATTTTATCATATTTAATCTTGGAAGTCTCTAATGGTTGGAATGGTACAGATGGGTTTGATTTATTGCCGTTCCTCGATTCCATCCAGAATTAATTCTGGTCATTTCATGAATGCTTTTATTGAAGTTCAAGCCACTTCATTAAAGCCAGTGTCTTAGCACTGAAGTGTGGTTTATACCTGACTTTCTGCTCTCAACAGGCATAAATACATTTTCATCTTTAATCCATGTAGAAGTGCTAAGTGACAAGTCACTTATATATAGAAGTGCTATGTTTAATGTCACTGTTAAAATACAGATCTAAATGTATACTATAGAAGTGCTTGTACAGCGGTGGTATCTCCAGATACCATGGGTTTTGTTTATACACTGTTATATAGAACTTGTGGGTGTGTTGTACAGGAAGCTAACTAGCACCTAAGGCAAGGAGCATGCATATTAAACTTTTGACATAATTCATGGAGTTATTATTTTGCTTGGTTTTGTTTGTATTTGTATCTATACTTGATATTGTGTTTCTGGCGACACCTTGGAGTTACAGGGTGTCTGAACTGTCTGTATTTATTTATGAAAGCCCTGTCGACACCGTACCTCGGTGCATGGAATACAAGAGTAGCTACAGTGCTGGGGTGTCTTCAGGCTTGTATAGCAGTGAACAAATCTAATTGGTTCCTTGTATGTTGATGATGAATCCTTGTATAGATGAGATTTGATCCAACTTTGTCCATGGTTTACAAACACCAATAAATGACATTGTACTACGATGTCTTGGCTCTCTGTTTGCTCCTTGGTGTACTTTTCACGCAAGTTCATCATCTTCAATGACTATCCATTTAATATGGTTGATAATTCATGAAATTGTTTTCAAATATTTGTCAAAATATTATATGAAGGAATAAATTACAAAATGACTTTATTGTTTGGTTTTACAAGTACTAAGAAACTCATCCTCGATACTCCAGGCATTGCTATATTATATCCAACCATGGAATGTCAGTAAAACTGGAGGCTCCATGGCGACAACGGATAAACCGTCGGTTCTGATGTTCATTATGTAAAAGAATCAAATATGTTTTGTGGCTTTGAAATAAGGTGTTGCTTTCTTTGTAATCTTCAAAGGAAGTATGCAGGCCTGTGATTGGCCAGTCTTTTTCTCCTGAACTGCCTTCAGTTTTACTATGATATATTCTAGGGGTAGATATAATGAATGCAACCCCTGGAGTGTCAACTTATTGTAATTCTACTCTTTCTTGACTACAAAAATTCACAATTTCCTCTCTAAAGCATTTTCACATGTGACAAAGTTTTATGGCTTTAAATTTGAATAGAAATACCTTCAATCAAATTGCAGAAGACTATAAATGATTGAGTTAATTTCACAGTTCCTCTTTATTGAAATATTTACATAAATTGCATGTGAAAGAAGGTTGTTTACATGACTACAACCAAAAAGTGGATGGAAAGTGAGGGCACAGCCTTGAGGTGTATAGCAGCTAGAAATAGAATGTTCCAGCGAACAGTTAAATCATCCAATTTAAACTGATATTTTTTTTATGAAAATTCTGTCACTTGAAATGTAACAAAAAAAGCAAACTACAAAAATAAACAACTTTATATCCCTATTTCCTTGAATTACTCAAACAGGAAAGTATAGATATATGAAGTCCCTAAAAATGTATACACTTAAGTCAAATGGTCATGTGTTGTTCCCAGCCTGCTGACTTGGTATAGCTAATCACAAGGTTCAAAGTACTGCCAAAAATTATTGGTCTCTCTGTATTCAACAATCTTGAAAACACAAAATTTGAACATTACAACCAAACACAATATAAAACATATACAGCTACTCTAAATAATATCACAGTAGCTTGATGTTCTGTCAATAATGTATAGCATAATATACATACCGCTATATACAGTAAAACCCCTATAACTCCAACAGCGGGGGACCAGATCAATAATTCGAGGAATACAGGGTATATACATTGTACTATCAAATACAGTATATAGGGGCTATTTATATATCTAGGCTATATTGACAGAACGGCAAGCTCCTGTGCTATAATACAAAATTTAATAATTTTGATAATTTTAATCTTACAAATTTTACAACTATTACCTTAATGATGATAATATGTACATGTATTGTAACATGCTCTGAATAACACCTGAACATTGACCATCAACACCTATTTGTCAGATTATCATATTTACTAAATATTTCATCCCTGAACAGACTTTTGAACTCTCCCAGTTCTGACACTCTATCAATTCATTTTCAAATTATAGGAATGAACTATGCTTACTACTAGATAAAAATACATGTAATCAATCTGGTATCTGAAAATTTTATCAGCTTTTCACTTTCTCAGCATTTTTGTATTGGAGTTATCTCCCCTGTCCCAGTTATATTTGCCGACATTTACATATATACACCGAATTGCACAAGCAGTGTAGGTCCTGCATCATGTAGATATATATGTATATCATTCTAGAAGGTTTGCTGTACTGGTTTCAACTTCAGGACAAAAGTTACACAAGAAATGTTTAGTTAACATTTTATACACATTCAGTAAATATGGCACAGTGAACTGGAAACCTCTGGAACATTCCCAACGACTATTGTCAGATTAACACGTAGCATTCAGGAATCTATTCATAGACCTTACAGAACTCATTTGCATATATGTTAAGAGCAGGTTAATTATTCTGAGAAATATTCATATATGCAGATTAACGATTTCTACTTTAAATATGACTACAAACATGGAAAAGGGTGTAACAATTTACAAAACACTTATAATAAACATATAAATAGCAGAAATTATTTCAGAATAACTTATTGAAAACATTTTAATTTTATAAAAAATTGTCCCATATTACTGTTTGTATCGTATTATGTAATCGTGTTCATGTGTGTGTCTTGATAAAGGGGCAGATCGCCTCGAAAATTCAGACAATTTGTGTTGTCCACACGGTTGAAATTACTTCTTTGTCCCATAAAACTGGTAATAGCTACATAAGCTGGGGTTAACTAGAGAGCAACTATCACGAAAGGTCCAAGGGATTAAAAAATGCTTAATCAAATAAACAAATATGATGAAGTCTGATAAAACTAGGTCATGAGTTAGACTATTACATGGTGATTATATTATATTATTTAAGTATTATATGATATTGATATGATATTGTATGAATGATATTTCCTTATGAAATATTGATGTTTCTGTAAGGATTCGCTGCCAGGTGGCAGCACATGTATCAACGACCTTCATGTCGTTGTCATCATTTATTTATCACTAACGTCCCAAAAACAATGCCCTTTATGGACACCATTGTACAGTGCGGTCAGTAACATGGTTTTAGTTTCACAGGTGTCCTTGACCTTCCAGGTATAGATATGATGTCATTATCTGTATATTAGATTATATCTGTAGACTTTGGATAAACATGTTTATAGGTACAGGTGGTTATCTCCTGATAGACAAAGTAAAACTTATAACAGTATATCATTTACTTGACTAACAATCCTCACTGTTCACATTCAAATATTAGTAAAACAAGAGTCCTCCTGGGGTCCCGAAAAGACTTCATGGCACTATGTCCTATATGAAACAATGTACTGATTATGCATGCACCAAAAGCAAAACAAACAAATTATTTTAATAGGTATTTTTGTGTTAATCAGACACATATATACACGGTTAGACATTGCAGTGGAGCATCTTTAATCAAGCAATATTGTTACTTTGCCTTAAATTCTTTTAATATCACACTTGTACTTTTTGCCTTTTACATCCTTTTTCTTTATTTTCTCTATTAACGAGAAATAAACACCCAAGAGTTTGTACAAGTCACAAAACAGGAAATCCCTTACTAGTAAACAATCTAGTTCCTCCACACATTCTCCTGAAATCTGTATTTGTATAAATTCCTAGAACCCTTTAATTCAATTTAACTACACATATTGTCATCAACAATATCTGATGTTTTGTTAAATGTTTCTAAAAATACAGGAAGGCGAGATAAGTACGTTAAGTTTCATTTTCAGACATAATGTAAAAAGACGTTATGGAGTATAACTCTCGTCGGACACTTGACCTGTTTACATGTACCCTAAGTGGCCATGATTGGATACATCGTCAATCTATTACACTGGTCACATGACCATCCTCATCAATCCAAACTTCCTCCGGCTATTCATCATGTAGACCCACATTGAGTGGTCAAGGTCTCTGTTCTCTCTGCTTGACCGCATTATTAAACTTCACAAAAATGACCAAAATATTGACTGATGATAACTGAATAACTGACCGCTATTGTTTTCCTTCTTCTGACCTGAAATTTTTATCTTGATGATAACATTTAAAGTACGGAGACTTCCCAACATTAAACCAATAGTGAAAAACTTCCCTATTGATCAGGAAGGAAAAGTTGACGACTTAAGTATGCATATTCTGGTTGATATTGATAAAGTTTCAACTGGATTAAATCTGCACTATGCTGTAGTGGGTAACAGATATCTGCAGTACCCCATATTTGGGGTGAGGGGGGGGGGGGGGGGGGGTGGGGGGGGTTATTGGGGGGGGGGGGAGTTATTGCACACAAATAATTTTGCATATATCCCAAGGTCTTTAATCTAGTTGGTAAGTGGCTCAGGCAATAGAACCCATTTGTAAATCTCATACCAGCTGAAAGTTATTCATTCATGAACTTAGAAGTTTAATGTGAAGGAATTTCTTGTAGATTAGAGCCTTTTTGACTCCTGTGACCTTAAAGGGACAATTCACTCACGCTAATTCTTTTACATAACCAAGAAGCAAGATATGGCATAAATGTATTGTTCTACATTTCTTATGAAACATATAACATAAGATATTGACAAATTCCACGTCATTGTTTAGTATTTTAATTGATACTGTTGTAATTACAAATCGTTGATCAATACGATTAAGCAGGTACAATATGTACGCTGTACCAATATCCGAGCCAAAGTCATGCACGTTAAACAAATGAACTACATAACCACTGTAGAGGTGATAAAATGATTTTTTAGGCAAGACAATTCACCTAATAAGGTAAACACACTTCTATCAGACCGATTTGAGCTGTTCTAGACAAAAGAAGCATAACTCTAAGAGCAAGGGACTTGGTTCGGCATACAAGATATTCGACCACAATGTGTAATGGCGGACAGCGAGTGAGTTTGAACATTTCACACGCATTTCACCACCATGGGATTTTCTGACATATCACAGTAAAACCGACTGATCTAATTTCCATTAGAACTGGGGGTTTTCCGATATATATACAAATTTTAATGTTCTCATAGAATGAATTGTCCCTTTAAATGTCAAGGTTTCTCATTTGAAGAAACTTTGAAGCATTTCACCCAAGTATATTACATGCAAAATATATGGTGTTTTTTTTAGCTTCATGGTTTAATATGGAGAAAAAGTTGCTTCAAGGAAAAGACAGTGACTTAAGCTGACAGATATGTATACATAATGAATAAAAGGACTAAAAATAATGTAACATCATGCTCCTTCAACAACGTTGTCTTTTTGTATGAATTTACATGTTAATTATGGCAAAAGATTGATGCTTCATATAACCTCAGATCTGTTACATTTTACTGAATATTCATCTGACAATTTGACTGATAGAAGCGCTGAAATAAGATAACAATAGAAATTTCAACAATAGGATAAGTTGTTGACGAATGAAGATCACCATTAACATATGCACCAGGAGTACAACTTACTAAAGGTTGTGTTATTTTATCACGTATGGTATAAGGTTTATGGGATATAAACTTACCTCATTTACACATAAATTTTGTATACTAAGGTGAAACGGTATATAAAAATTATCATTATCTAACATGTACAATGTATATCAGTTTAATGATAACTGATGCACTAGATATACTCTTTCATCATAATCATTTTTGGTCTCAGTTTTGTATGAATGAAATTAAGCTACCATTACTACCATACATATTTAATGGTGTTCCGAGAATTGTAAAATATCAGATTTCAAGGCGCTTAATGTTTTTTTAACATTTAAATCCTGTTATCATTGAAGGTCAGGTCCTGTAAGAATGTTAAAATCCCCAAATACATAAATAGTAAGAAAAACTATAAATAGTCTCAGTTTCAACAGTCTATTCATATCTATGTGGTAATACATGTCTGGTGACAATCGGACCACTTCCTGTATGTAATATCTTACCATGGTCTTAAAGCTAGAAAGACTGAACCCTAGGTCTGGTGACATCTCCTGTATATAAAATCTTGTTTGTTCTGTAGAAGAGGTCTATAGGGCCTGCTACAGTCAAGTCTGGTGACACAAAGCCTGCCTCCTGTATATAAAATCTTGTTTGTTCTATAGAAGAGGTCTATAGGGCCTGCTACAGTCAAGTCTGGTGACACTAAGCCTGCCTCCTGTATATAAAATCTTGTTTGTTCTATAGAAGAGGTCTATAGGGCCTGCTACAGTCAAGTCTGGTGACACTAAGCCTGCCTCCTGTATATAAAATCTTGTTTGTTCTATAGAAGAGGTCTATAGGGCCTGCTACAGTCAAGTCTGGTGACACTAAGCCGCCTCCTGTATATAAAATCTTGTTTGTTCTATAGAAGAGGTCTATAGGGCCTGCTACAGTCAAGTCTGGTGACACTAAGCCTGCCTCCTGTATATAAAATCTTGTTTGTTCTTTAGAAGAGGTCTTTAGGGCCTGCTATAGTCAAGTCTGGTGACACTAAGCCACCTCCTGTATATAAAATCTTGTTTGTTCTTTAGAAGAGGTCTATAGGGCCTGCTACAGTCAAGTCTGGTGACACTAAGCCTGCCTCCTGTATATAAAATCTTGTTTGTTCTATAGAAGAGGTCTATAGGGCCTGCTACAGTCAAGTCTGGTGACACAAAGCCGCCTCCTGTATATAAAATCTTGTTTGTTCTATAGAAGAGGTCTATAGGGCCTGCTACAGTCAAGTCTGGTGACACTAAGCCTGCCTCCTGTATATAAAATCTTGTTTGTTCTATAGAAGAGGTCTATAGGGCCTGCTACAGTCAAGTCTGGTGACACTAAGCCTGCCTCCTGTATATAAAATCTTGTTTGTTCTATAGAAGAGGTCTATAGGGCCTGCTATAATCAAGTCTGGTGGCATTAGCCAGCCTCCAGTATATAAAATCTTGTTTGTTCTATAGAAGAGGTCTATAGGGCCTGATACAGTCAAGTCTGGTGACACTAAACCTACCTCCTGTATATAAAATTTTGTTTGTTCTATAGAAGAGGTCTATAGAGCCTGCTACAGTCAAGTCTGGTGACACTAAGCCTGCCTCCTGTATATAAAATCTTGTTTGTTCTATAGAAGAGGTCTATAGGGCCTGCTACAGTCAAGTCTGGTGGCAGTAAGCCAGCCTCCAGTATATAAAATCTTTTTTGTTCTATAGAAGAGGTCTATAGGGCCTGCTATAGTCAAGTCTGGTGGCATTAGCCAGCCTCCAGTATATAAAATCTTGTTTGTTCAATAGAAGAGGTCTATAGGGCCTGCTATAGTCAAGTCTGGTGGCATTAGCCAGCCTCCAGTATATAAAATCTTGTTTGTTCTATAGAAGAGGTCTATAGGGCCTGCTATAGTCATAATGCCATACAATTAGGACCAAAAAGTCTGGTGATAATCAGTCCACTTCCTGTAATTTGTACCAAGGAAGTGGTCCATAGGGCCTGATATAGCCATAATGCCAAACAACTATGCACCTACCTCCTGTAATCAAATCCTGTTTGCTGTAAAGTTCTATTTACAAACCCACACTGTCACAGATATGGTGCCTAACAAACAAACCATCACTGTTATATAAATCCAAGGCTTTTTCTATATACATTTATATAAATCAGTGAAATGTAGCATGTCAATGAGCCGGATGCTGTTGTATGGTGTTTTTTAGAACAGCTACTTAGGAGAGGCTGGTGATAATTACCCCACCTACTGAACACAGGGTCTTGATACAATACATAACCAGTGATTTCAATTATGTTACAAGGGGCCATGCAGACACATAACATTACTGTTATATCTAGGTAGTTATTGGTACGTATCAGTTGTAGATATGAAGTTAAAAAAAGGTCTAAAGGGCCTGACAAAATATACTGTATTTGATTACAAGTATATCTGGCCTATAGTACTGCCACACATAGACATGAATCACCGACTACGATGTGAGAGGCAGGTGGTAGGATGTTGAACACCTTTACCATTACCCCAAAGTGGCTTATCTGTTAAATGAAATTATACAAGAAAACCAGTTTTCATTATTTTATTAGGATTCTTTATTTCAATGCATCACAACAACTTTTTCATCTGTTGACTTATTTGCTCTGTAATATATATGCTTATTGATAGAATTCTGTGTCCATTTGTAACACAAGAGAAGAAAATGTAGCGGCCAGACCGCTATTCAAACCTGGGACCTCCACACATTAGGCGAATGCTCTACCGCTGAGCTACCTGTCACTGATGATCGACCCAGTCCAATCCCGCTACACTCCTCTCTCCTTTTTCAAAGTCTTCGCCCTCGAAGACACACAAGACCCTTATACCACCATCATGGGTATTTCAGTTGGGCGCCAAGTTTTGTAACAGCAGAGGAGGAAATGTAGCGGCCTGACCGGGATTCAAACCCGGACCTCCGGATACTAGCCAAAAGCTTGTCCGCTGAGCTATCTGGTCACCGATGATTGACCCAGTCCCATCCCGCTACGGTACACTGTACATGCTGTGAAATGTATTTCATTTAATACGTTATATTACCCCTAAGCAATACTAACCAATCTAAACTCTGTGAACTGCTGTGGGTTTATCACCTTCTACTTAAACACTGGGTGTGATTACGTGGGCACAGTGGCAACATATTCTGATGGATAAGAAAATCGTACTCTGTCATAATTTGGTTGGAGTGTAAAGTGTGAATTATATGGGATTCAGTTGTCACAAGTTAATTTTTATGAGGAAGAAAATTTTTCAAAATTATTTCAATATTTTAGAGGTTTACATAAAACTTGTTCATCATTATATCACATGAGGATACTCATTGTTAAGATATAATTACATGTTAAACAGGATTTGTAAATGTAATCGTCCAAAGGACTAAGACGAGTACATTTCAAAGCTTTTCCACGGCCCTGATACAAAAGTTTTCATTGGGTAAAACCTATTTGTTTTGGATACATTCAGAGAAAAAAGACAATCTTTTTGACTTTGATGTGAATTACCAATAAAAAGGGATTCAGTTGGTACTTTGATCTTCAGATGCGTAAATCCTTAATTTTTTTCCAATATCTATACCTGTCCATCAATTCAAATTCAACACATTCAATATGCCCGTGATTTTCATTATACGATGTGAAAGAGGAAATATTTTCATACTAACATTCATCTTGGAGTCACAAGTTGGATTCCAACCTTGGGTACTGTTAGTGTTAGATACTGACAGTGACTTCATGTTAACAAACCTATGATATCCTTACTAAATGAGAACGATGTCAGGATATAAACAATACATACCAGTATATATCACTCTTGTCCCTTGTACCTTTGTACTTTCCCATCAAATAAAATATGTCACCAATGACACGACAGAAGGAAGTGGGCACTCAGACAGGACGGACTTTACATGAAGACGTACAATAACACACACATAGACCCCAGTAAGTGGTATGACCTCTGACCCCCTCTGTCAGTTCACTCCCCTTACTTTCACAGGGACTTCTGTATGTAAAACTCAAGTTAAAACAAGAGGTCACATGTTTTACTGAACAATGTACCGTTTATAATAGAAAATGTATAAAGTGCAAGTTATAATATCTGCACTTATCGCCCCTTCCATATCATTAAACAATTATAGTATCTGCAGTTATCTCCCCTTCCATCAAAGTACAGTTATAGTGTCTACAGTTATCTCCCCTCCATCTGAATACACAGTTATAGTATCAGTAGTTATCTCCCCTTCCATCTCCGTAAAGTTAGTGTCTACAGTTATCTCCCCTTCCATCTCATTAAACAGTTATAGTGTCTAGTTAACGCCCCTTCCATCTGAATACAAAGTTAAAGTATCAGCAGTTATCTCCTCTTTCATCTTAACACACAGTTAAAGTGTCTGCAGTTATTTCCCCCTTCCATCAAAGTACACAGTTATAGTGTCTCCTGTTATCTCCCCTTGCATCAAAGTACACAGTTATAGTGTCTGCGGTTATCTCCCCCTTCCATCAAAGTACAGAGTTATAGTATCTGCAGTTATCTCCTCTTCCATCTAAGTAGCTATAGTATCAGCAGTTATCTCCCTTCCATCAAAGTACACAGTTATAGTATCTGCAGTTATCTCCTCTTCTATCTAAGTATAGTTATATTGTTTGCTGTTATCTCCCATTCCATCAAAGTAGTTATAGTATCTGCAGTTATCTCCTCTTCCATCTAAGTACAAAGTTATAGTATCTGCAGTTATCTCCTCTTCCATCTAAGTACACAGTTATAGTATCTGATGTTATCTCCCCTTCCATCTAAGTAGTTATAGTATCTGTGGCTATCTCCTTTTCCATCTAAGTACACAGTTATAGTGTCTGATGTTATCTCCCCCTTCCATCTAAGTACACAGTTATAGTGTCTCCTGTTATCTCCCCTTCCATCAAAGTACACAGTTATAGTGTCTGCAGTTATCTCCCCTTCCATCAAAGTACACAGTTATAGTGTCTGCATTTATCTCCCCTTCCATATGAATACACAGTTATAATATCTGCAGTTATCTCCTCTTCCATCTGAATACACAGTTATAGTGTCTGCAGTTATCTCCCCTTCCATCTAAGTACACAGTTATAGTGTCTGCAGTTATCTCCTCTTCCATCTGAATACACAGTTATAGTGTCTGCAGTTATCTCCCCTTCCATCTAAGTACACAGTTATAGTGTCTGCAGTTATCTCCTCTTCCATCTAAATACACAGTTATAGTGTCTGCAGTTATCTCCCCTTCCATCTAAGTACACAGTTATAGAGTCTGCAGTTATCTCCCCTTCCATCTAAGTACACAGTTAAAGTGTCTGCAGTTATCTCCCCTTCCATCAAAGTACACAGTTATAGTGTCTGCAGTTATCTCCCCTTCCATCAAAGTACACAGTTATAGTGTCTGCATTTATCTCCCCTTCCATATGAATACACAGTTATAATATCTGCAGTTATCTCCTCTTCCATCTGAATACACAGTTATAGTGTCTGCAGTTATCTCCCCTTCCATCTAAGTACACAGTTATAGTGTCTGCAGTTATCTCCTCTTCCATCTGAATACACAGTTATAGTGTCTGCAGTTATCTCCCCTTCCATCTAAGTACACAGTTATAGTGTCTGCAGTTATCTCCCCCTTCCATCTAAGTACACAGTTATAGTGTCTGCAGTTATCTCCCCCTTCCATCTAAGTACACAGTTATAGTGTCTGCAGTTATCTCCCCTTCCATCTAAGTACACAGTTATAGTGTCTGCAGTTATCTCCTCTTCCATCTGAATACACAGTTATAGTGTCTGCAGTTATCTCCCCTTCCATCTAAGTACACAGTTATAGTGTCTGCAGTTATCTCCTCTTCCATCTGAATACACAGTTATAGTGTCTGCAGTTATCTCCCCTTCCATCTAAGTACACAGTTATAGTGTCTGCAGTTATCTCCCCTTCCATCTAAGTACACAGTTATAGTGTCTGCAGTTATCTCCTCTTCCATCTAAGTACACAGTTATGGTGTCTCCTGTTATCTCCCCTTCCATCAAAGTACACAGTTATAGTGTCTCCTGTTATCTCCCCTTCCATCAAAGTACACAGTTATAGTGTCTGCAGTTATCTCCCCTTCCATCTAAGTACACAGTTATAGTGTCTGCAGTTATCTCCCCCTTCCATCAAAGTACACAGTTATAGTGTCTGCATTTATCTCCCCTTCCATCTGAATACACAGTTATAGTGTCTGCAGTAATCTCCTCTTCCATCTGAATACACAGTTATAGTGTCTGCAGTTATCTCCCCTTCCATCTAAGTACACAGTTATAGTGTCTGCAGTTATCTGTTCTTCCATCTAAGTACACAGTTATAGTGTCTGCAGTTATCTCCCCTTCCATCTAAGTACACAGTTATAGCGTCTGCAGTTATCTCCCCCTTCCATCTGAATACACAGTTATAGTGTCTGCAGTTATCTCCTCTTCCATCTAATTACACAGTTATAGTGTCTGCAGTTATCTCCCCTTCCATCTAAGTACACAGTTATAGTGTTTGCAGTTATCTCCCCTTCCATCTAAGTACACAGTTATAGTGTCTGCAGTTATCTTCTCTTCCATCTAAGTACACAGTTTATAGTGTCTGCAGTTATCTCCCCTTCCATCTAAGTACACAGTTATAGTGTCTGCAGTTATCTCCCCTTCTATCTAAGTATAGTTATAATGTGTGATGTTATCTCCCCTTCCATCTAAGTACACAGTTATAGTGTCTGCAGTTATCTCCTCTTCCATCTAATTACACAGTTATAGTGTCTGCAGTTATCTCCCCTTCCATCTAAGTACACAGTTATAGTGTTTGCAGTTATCTCCCCTTCCATCTAAGTACACAGTTATAGTGTCTGCAGTTATCTTCTCTTCCATCTAAGTACACAGTTATAGTGTCTGCAGTTATCTCCCCTTCCATCTAAGTACACAGTTATAGTGTCTGCAGTTATCTCCTCTTCCATCTAAATACACAGTTATAGTGTCTGCAGTTATCTCCCCTTCCATCTAAGTACACAGTTATAGAGTCTGCAGTTATCTCCCCTTCCATCTAAGTACACAGTTAAAGTGTCTGCAGTTATCTCCCCTTCCATCAAAGTACACAGTTATAGTGTCTGCAGTTATCTCCCCTTCCATCAAAGTACACAGTTATAGTGTCTGCATTTATCTCCCCTTCCATATGAATACACAGTTATAATATCTGCAGTTATCTCCTCTTCCATCTGAATACACAGTTATAGTGTCTGCAGTTATCTCCCCTTCCATCTAAGTACACAGTTATAGTGTCTGCAGTTATCTCCTCTTCCATCTGAATACACAGTTATAGTGTCTGCAGTTATCTCCCCTTCCATCTAAGTACACAGTTATAGTGTCTGCAGTTATCTCCCCTTCCATCTAAGTACACAGTTATAGTGTCTGCAGTTATCTCCCCTTCCATCTAAGTACACATTTATAGTATCTGCAGTTATCTCCCCCTTCCATCTGAGTACACAGTTATAGTGTCTGCAGTTATCTCCCCCTTCCATCTAAGTACACAGTTATAGTGTCTGCAGTTATCTCCCCCTTCCATCTAAGTACACAGTTATAGTGTCTGCAGTTATCTCCTCTTCCATCTAAGTACACAGTTATGGTGTCTCCTGTTATCTCCCCTTCCATCAAAGTACACAGTTATAGTGTCTCCTGTTATCTCCCCTTCCATCAAAGTACACAGTTATAGTGTCTGCAGTTATCTCCCCTTCCATCTAAGTACACAGTTATAGTGTCTGCAGTTATCTCCCCTTCCATCAAAGTACACAGTTATAGTGTCTGCATTTATCTCCCCTTCCATCTGAATACACAGTTATAGTGTCTGCAGTAATCTCCTCTTCCATCTGAATACACAGTTATAGTGTCTGCAGTTATCTCCCCTTCCATCTAAGTACACAGTTATAGTGTCTGCAGTTATCTGTTCTTCCATCTAAGTACACAGTTATAGTGTCTGCAGTTATCTCCCCTTCCATCTAAGTACACATTTATAGCGTCTGCAGTTATCTCCCCCTTCCATCTGAATACACAGTTATAGTGTCTGCAGTTATCTCCCCTTCCATCTAATTACACAGTTATAGTGTCTGCAGTTATCTCCCCTTCCATCTAAGTACACAGTTATAGTGTTTGCAGTTATCTCCCCTTCCATCTAAGTACACAGTTATAGTGTCTGCAGTTATCTTCTCTTCCATCTAAGTACACAGTTATAGTGTCTGCAGTTATCTCCCCTTCCATCTAAGTACACAGTTATAGTGTCTGCAGTTATCTCCCCTTCTATCTAAGTATAGTTATAATGTGTGATGTTATCTCCCCTTCCATCTAAGTACACAGTTATAGTGTCTGCAGTTATCTCCTCTTCCATCTAATTACACAGTTATAGTGTCTGCAGTTATCTCCCCTTCCATCTAAGTACACAGTTATAGTGTTTGCAGTTATCTCCCCTTCCATCTAAGTACACAGTTATAGTGTCTGCAGTTATCTTCTCTTCCATCTAAGTACACAGTTATAGTGTCTGCAGTTATCTCCCCTTCCATCTAAGTACACAGTTATAGTGTCTGCAGTTATCTCCCCTTCTATCTAAGTATAGTTATAGTGTGTGATGTTATCTCCCCTTCCATCTAAGTACAGTTATAGTGTCTGATGTTATCTCCCCAGCCATCTGAATACACAGTTATAGTGTCTGCAGTTATCTCCCCTTCCATCTGAATACACAGTTATAGTATGTGCAGTTATTTTCCCTTCTATCTGAATACACATTTAGTGCCTACAATTGTCTCCCCTTCTATCTATGTATAGTTATAGTGTGTGATGTTATCTCCCCTTCCATCTAAGTACAGTTATTGTTTCTGATGTTATCTCCCCTTCCATCTGAATACACAGTAAAACTGTCTGCAGTTATCTCCCCTTCCATCTGAATACACAGTTATAGTATGTGCAGTTATTTTCCCTTCCATCTGAATACACATTTAGTGCCTACAATTATCTCCCCTTTCATCTGAATTAACAGCTAGGATGTCTTCTCACATCACAGGGTCGACATTTTATCTATATGCCCTTCATAAGGGAAACAGGTTTTGGAAATCCTGAGAGTTACTACAGAACAAATCATACTAATTTACCCTTTTAACTATTATTTGATAAGTCAGAAGTCACTACCTCTGTTTTTCCTGACATCATTACGACATGGGAAGTTGAAAAGGGTGTTATATGGACATGCTAAGGGCTAATATGCTCCACTCAACAGTTAATTAAGCCTTTTGCCACTTGTAAATTTCATTTTCTGCAACACCCAAACATTATCACCCAAATCTTGATATGATTTTCCCCTAGTGCTGGTGACACTATTTAATGATCCCTTGATGGCGCACATGACAAGAAACATGTGGATACAGCCTGTCATTTCCCAAACATGTGACTAAAATGTCACATGTCGACTTTTTCTAACTTTCAAAACTTAGTGATAAGGTACCATGGCAAACTCACAAATAAAAAAAATCTTTTTGTATCTGTGAACACAAACTGTTATTTCGACTCTGGTTTTAGACACTAATGTAAAAAAAATAGCAATTCCTGTCAGGTGTCTGACAGGTTCGTTCTCACCAAAGGATATTTTTTCTAATTAAGTAATTAATTAAATGACATAACATTTTTAACCAAAACATACATTACCAGTAAACAAAACCTTATATACCTGTACCAGTATGTGAGATACAATGTATAACGAAATTACATATCATTAAAAATTGATATCACTTTTTTCTTAATTTCATAGGCATATGAAATTTTTTTATTTGCAAACTTTGGAAACTCAATTAAATTAACAGTGACCTCAATGCTATATTATATTGCAAGTAATTAATTTTTTCAGACTACATGTACTTGACAAAATAAAAAACTATTCTGTTGATGTCTCAAGGGATTGTTTTTCCAAATCATAATGCAATATCAATTTTCTCACCATTCTGATTTTTTTTTCTCATAGATGTATGAACATAAAATAATGTCAATCAGAAAGACAGATTTAGAACAAAAATAAAAATTTATATTGCTATCATGTACAAAATTTGCTTATCTCACAATATAAATATATTAAGACGTTAAGATTAAGGCAATTAAATAATAAAATCTTCAAACTTGAGCTGAATTTATGAAGGATTTCCATATATTTTTTTTTTACTGTATTTTGGTCTTTTTTTATTGGCAAAGGTCTTAAATGTTTCAAAAACAGTAATTTTTGCTTTATTTCAATTTGTTAACCTTGTCTAATAGGCAATTAGTGGATGACGAAATATTGTGAAACTTTCGCAACATACAAGTAACCATTGAAATAGAATCTACTGTATGCTAGAACTAGTTTGAATAAATATAATAAGTCGAAATTCAAACAAGTTTTCACACTTTACACAACCACCTGCCGGTAAAGTACTGGTTCACCTATCAGACCTGACCAACAAAAGTAATATTATGTAATTATCACCACAAAGCTTTAAGCCTGAGTATATATACCTACACTGTATTTATTCTAATAAATGTCCTGTCTTTATGACACCCCCACCTGTGTTTCCAGTAATTTTTCCTATTTTCAAGTCACAAAATTTTCTTTGAAAATGTCAAATATCTCGTTATAAAGTTATGTTACCTGACAAACTGCTAATTATGAAATTTTGTGTTTTTAATTAATTACATGCCCTGGAGTATTTATTGTAATCAATACGGCATAATTGCACTTCAAGGGAACAGAAAATTAAAGCTTAACACAGCTAAACTAAAAACTAATACAATACTTGATTATTACAGGTAAATATAATTTAGGTCAGCCAGGACACAATTGATATGAACAGGTATTATTTCATTAAGTACTAGAGCCCTAGATAATTTAATTTCTTGTCCAAACATTTTCAATTATATAATATTGTTTCCGCCATTAGCACCTATAGCAGTACGGACAAAGTCTCCTTTAATCCTTAAATCAGATTCCTGCAGTTTTATTTTTCACAGATGTATTTAATGGTCACTACAACCGCTGACCATGCAAGTCTATAATTAGCCAGACATACCTGTAATTACCTGAGGTGTTACCTGGCCAAACCTGTCAGGTGACATAACAAAGTGAATTTTAACAGTTTGTTGTTATACGTTAAGGACACAGGGCTGAGCACGCTAAAAAATCTTTGATGTATTTGGGTCAATATTTACTGTGTAATGTCCATTCCTTGTTTGACCACTGGACAATGAGTCCAGTTAGACATACTCCTGATCGTGTCACGTTACATAACATTATTGTCACTGAATGTTTGTATCTATATTGAAGTATTATACAATAATACTGAACTCTTATACTTAGGTTAGAACAACCTGTCTAAAAAACTACTCCTCGAAATGTCACCAAAAAGTATTTATATTGAACATTTTACTGTTATCTCCTTAACATTATTTCCTTGTTTAATTGCCATCTATGGTCCAACAGCTACTATGCTTCCATGCCCATGATCACCAAAGTCTATAACCATATCTTAATTAACAAGAGGCCCATGGGCCTTAACGGTCACCTGAGTTAGAATATATAATGAAACAAATAATGAAAAAAATTAAAGACATATAAACACTATATGCTGGGCCTTGAAGTTGGTAAGTGATTTATAAATTTGACTTTTTAGACAATGAAGAGTATTTGCTTCCATCAAACCTGTGAACTTAGAGGTATTTTTTTTAAATTTTAATCATTTTGACCCTGTTTGGTCCTGCCCCTCTGGTCCCCCAGAGGGTCATCAAGGACGGATATGGATGTTAAAATGCTATATCTTAATTAGGCTAATAATTCTAATCAAGTTTGACTAATTTCCTACGGAAATTGGGCAAATAATGTTCACAAATATGTTTTTCTTATATAAAGTAAAGTAAACTTGACCCCTCCCCAGGGGGTAACGTGAGACCCCAGGGTCATATAATTCACAATTTTTATAAACAAACTTTAAGACCTTTTCATCTATAAAGTGTATTTGATTGTACCATTTCCAGAATTTTAAAAGAATATTTTTGAAGTTTTAGCCTATTTGACCTTTTTTGGCCCCGCCCATCTGTCCCCATGGGGTCGGCCTGGACCAATATATGGATATGATATTAAAATGCTATCTCAGGCTAATAATTCTAACCAAGTTTGACTCGTTTCCAATGATAATTGAGCAAAAAATGCTCATAAATGTGTTTTCTCTATATAAACTATAGTAAACTTGACCCCCTCCCCAGGGGGAAACGTGAGACCCCAGGGTCATATAATTCACAATTTTTGTAAAGGACCTTAAGACCTTTCTATTTATGAAAAGTATTTGATTCTACCATTTCCAGAATTTCAGAAGAAGATTTTTGAAGTTTTAGCCTATTTGACCCTTTTTTAGCCCCGCCCCTCTGCCCCCAGGGGGTCAGCCAGGACCAATGTGGATATGATATTAAAATGCTATCTCAGGCTAATAATTCTAACCAGGTTTGACTCGTTTCCAATGAAAATTGAGCAAAACATGCTCATAAATGTGTTTTCCCTATATAAACTAGAGTAAACTTGACCCCCTCCCCAGGGGGAAACATGAGACCCCAGGGTCATATAATTCACAATTTGTGTAAAGGACCTTAAGACCTTTCTATCTATGAAGAGTATTTGATTCTACCACATCTGTGAGTAGAGAAGAAGATTTTTGAAATTTTACTCAATTTTACCCCTTTTGGCCCCTCCCACAGCCCCCTGGGGGGTGGGGACCATATAATTCACAATTTTGATTGGCCTTATGCCTTAGAAGGTTTGTGCAAAATTTCATTGAAATTGCTTCAGCAGTTTTGGAGAAGAAGTCGAAAATGTAAATTGTTTACAGACATACGACGGACGACGCACGACGCACGACGCACGACGACGGACAAAAGGCGATTAAAATAGGTCACTTGAGACTTCGTCTCAGGTGACCTAATAAATCCGGGTTACAGTTGGGTTTTTTTTTCTATAACTAAATCAATGCTTTCAAAATTCAACTAAACATTTCCACTGTTATAATGGAATATCTTTACAGAAGCTGTGGATGCTACCACAGAAATCATAATACAGGAGACCCAACATACATCAGCACAGACCAGTCTGTTTCTCAACTTGCTTTGGACCAATGAGCCCTTTGTCTTTGATAATTTTTGATTTCAAAGCTTTCTAAATAAACTGAACAATTTTAGTCCCTCGTATGTGATCTCTAACAGACGCTTAACACATATTGTTAATTTTTTCAAACAAAACCAAGATCAGCATAAAATAACTTAATATGATTCTATGATGCAGCATGATTACATACAATTGATAGGATCATTCAATTAAATGCACAAATTATGGCTGTTTATACAAAGTACAGAGGAGATAGATAAGCTTTATGATATATAAAATTCGAAATAATTCAGAACATCAGTTTCTTCAATCCAAGAATTACTTTAAATAAAGTTTGATCACAAAACAAAAAAAAGATCCTTTTTTTTATACTAAATCTTTGAATCTCTACATTTTAATTTAGGATATCATGATATTTTCTCCAACCAGAAATGAACTGATGAGTAAGCACCTAGGAATTATCGAGTTATTCATCCTACTGAAATCATCGTGCATTCACAAAAACCACCCAACCATTGCTTCTGGATGTAAAATTCACTGTTATCTTTCACTGTATAGTCCAAATCTACAATAAAAATCTGAGCTAGATTCCGAAAAAAATAGGTGAGGCGTTGACACACATAGGTCTACCCTCGACAACTCCTTGTTTTGTTACTAAAAATAGCATCAGTGTAAAAACATTTTGACTACAGCTGCGCCTAACTCAACTTACAATTTTAACCTCTGACCCCAGTGACAGAGTGCAGATATCTAAACTCCACTTGAAAGGTCATAGGTCGCTATGGGGCCCCCTCCAAGGGTACTAAAATGGCAAACAGCTGTAAAATCAAAACAAAGCAGAAATGCCTGGATTGTTATTTTGACAGATATATATTTGTATACTAACAACCAACTATGACTCACCTCTCTTTATCATACATTAAAGATTTGTTTTTGCTTCAATGCTTTATAATTAATTGTTTTGTACAATATGGAAATACAAAATACTGTTATAGAAGTGTTTTGGATATTTCAATCAGTTTTGAATAACATGGTATTATTTTTTCATAAAATCTGTATGCAAGTATTAACTCAGAAAACAAAAATTATGAAGAACTTTATCTGGCCCAGAAGAGTATTGGGGCTTTTCGAGGTACAAATTTCCCTCTGGGAATGTTTTCCTCCGGCTGCTTGAAAACATATGATTCAAGTACACATTAGTCTAATGATCTTGCCACTTAAAGTAAACTGTTAAAATTGTATACTTCAAAGCTAATTTATATAACTAACCCCTTTCTTAATGATTCGGGGAGCTGCATCAGATGTGAAACCCTTTCTGATACCAAGGCTGGGATTTAGGGATCCCTGAAGTATTTAGGAATCCTTGAAATATCTAGGGAGCCCTGAAGTATCTAGGGAGTCCTGAAGTATAGGGAGTCCTGAACAATCTCTGTCTGACATCAGATCCCATGGTACCAGGGTGAAGATTAGGAAAGTCATTAGCCTGTGATGATATCTATCAGCAGATTGACCTCCTAAAGATATAAACAGCAATCCTACAAAGTGGTATATCTAATCGGTGGTGGTTACTGATGATAACATATTTATTTATTTATTTCAATCTCTTCATCACCAAATTTAAATCCATGCTCAAAATAACATTAATAAAGTATTTTAATTACTCCACATTTCACAACTCTTTATTTCCTGACTGAAAAACAAATACTCAAGTTCTTTAGAAATTGCTGGAATTTCATCTTATTATTTTTCAAATCTACCTTAATCATGTCTATGAAACAGGATGAAAATTCAAATCTACAATCTGTTACCCTCAAATAAAGGCCAAGTAACCAAAAGTTCCGCTTCCTAAGGAAGCCTTCCTCATTCTTTTTTAACAATCATTCATTGCCAAATCTTTTTCTGACCTAGGTATGGCTACAATTATCAGATTATACCATAAACATACTGACTATTTAATGATGACTCTATGGCTCATAAAAACCCAACGTTTTTCTGGCCTAGGTATGGCCACAATTAGCGGTGAACACTGTAAATACTGACTATTTTTAATGATGACTCTATGGCTCATAAAAACCCACACAAACATATGACTACCCACATACATATACTGGTACTTTCATTATTGGCAGTGTATGGAGGCCAACAAAGCTTACACCACTTAACTCTGGGGAAACTGCAGATGGTTGTAATATTTTATAACCAAGAGGGTTTTCTGGTGTGTGCATGTATCATGTTGGCTGATAATATCTAACCCAACCCCCACCTTGCCCCCCCCCTTCAACCTTCTTCCCCTCCCCCTTCGACCCCCCCCCCTCTTCCCTTCCCCCCTGGACCTCCTCCCACTCTCTACCAGAACCTTTTGTGGTAACAGTTATCAAAAAACAGATGTTATTTTTTTATTCCTATACAGTCGGCACAAACCTTAATACAATTTATTCACTAAAAGTCACTTCAAATTATGATTACAGTAGGAAAGAAAACTTTTTAAAGAGAAATAAAAATGTATAAAATAAATTTATCCAGATATACCAACAGTTTATATTCCACAGGTTAACTTGAGAGAACATATAAATATTTAATAGTGTGTTGATCCCTACAGATTTCTTTCCCCCTGCTTTCTCTTCGTTTCTTTGTCTTTGATGAATTATTCTGACTAGGGAAAACAAAATAAAAAGTCTTAACCACCAGAAGTCTATGAATACATCTAGGATGAAAATCTGAGATATCAATAAAATCCTCTCACTGCAATCTTTGAAGATGGCAGTTTTGATATTATACTAAAACTCTTATTCCGAGCTGAACTATAAACTAAAATTATGTCTATCATGAGCCAAGTTTACTCTTTGTTATGTAAAACGACCCCAATTTTTGATATTAGTATTCATCATTTCCCTATGATCAGTTTATTTATCAGTATCAATTGACCAGGGGCCCCATCATTGTAAACAAATATCTCTGATAAAATCTAAACCTATAATCAATTATATCTACATCTCTTGTCAATTTCAAAATATTCACATCTTTAAATACGTGTAGTGGCATATGCAACTTTCAAGACAATATAATTATGAATACCATGAACAGACAGTTACCATGATCATAAAGATAGTTTGGGCCTATGTCCCTTCAAGATCCATCTAATGAAGGTTTTTCACGCATCATTTAATGGAAAATATTCAGAACTACATCAGAATTCTACAAAACTAAAAACTGTCCAAGCTGCCTTTCAGCAGTGTTTCTAAAAGATGATCATTAATTTTCCCACTTTAATTCGTGACTGCCTCCATAGCTCATCAGATTCCTTTTGTTGTAGGGAATATGACATTTTGGCCCCTTGATACAAATCTGACACAAGCCAGGGTTGTATAGTTTGACCCCTAGGGACTCATGAATTCACCCCCTAGGTCCGTGTCCAGCATGTGTGAACCGAACTGATTATCACCTTGCCAGAGTCTTTTATAGAACCGAGTGACAATGATGGCAGGTGAGAAATGACAGCCAAATTTACACTACTAGTATTGGTTTGTGGCAATTTACAGTTAGCATTGTTGGTCACGACTTTGATCTTTTGTTATGAGGAAGAATGCACTGGCTAGGCACATGTAGATTAGGAGAGGGACACTGTACAAAAGAGCAAATGTATGAACACATGTGCTGGAAACAGTTTTAAATAAAGCCCAGCATAAAATACATTTTACCCATTCTGAGTCATTATCTATTTTACCCATTCCGAGGTAATCTTCTATTTTACCCATTCCGAGGTAATCTTTATCTCACCCATTCTGGGTCAATCTTTGTTTCACCCATTCTGAGCCAATCTTTGTTTCAACCATTCTGAGTCAATCTTAATGTTACCCATTCTGAGTCAATCTGTATTTCACCCATTCTGAGTCAATCTGTATTTCACCCATTCTGATCAATCTTTATTTTATCCATTCTGAGCCAATCTGTATTTCACCCATTCTGAGTCAATCTGTACTCAATAATGATACATTTAAATTAATTTATTTACATGAGCTTCCATATGTTTCAAGTTTACATTCACCCTGCACCCATGGGAGCTAGGGAGCTTAGCAGGGATAGGAAGGGGGTAGATGATAGGATGCGAGTCTATGGATTAGATCATTAGGAAGGGATTATTTCTGTGTACACAAAAGGATGACAGATAGCTACATAAGTAAATAATTATTTACCTTTTATTTGACACTTCCAGCTTTTCTATAATCCTGATGTGCTATGAATTTTAAGCACCAGTGATTAATATGATCATGTATTAATGGATCAAAGCTAACACTACTAATAGTACAAATTTTTGTGATATTTGATATTCGGTATATGTTATAAATACACTGTATATCTCCATTCATTTCTTTATTTCAATCACAATGCTTCCAATCCTTTGATCGTTCTCCCATAAACATAGCCTAAACTGTCAATCTCTTTCTCTCTATCCAAACTCTTTAACTTGTAGTATGATTATAACAGCTGGTTCGATCATCTTTCATTCTATCCCTAACTTTTTGTCTCCCTTATCCCACCTTCTTTCTCCACCTATACTCTTTGTCTCCTTTATCCCACCTTCTTTCTCCACCTATACACTTTAATCATCCTCACTTTCTCTCTATCCTTTCAACTTTATACATGTATTACCATCATTTTTAGTCTCCCCTATTTTTGTCCTTTTCTATCATATTCCCAATCAAATTATCTCTAACAATCCTCCAGTTCTACCATATTCCCAAAGCCTTTGTCACAAACATTCTCCCTTTCTTTCTATCCTTCATACCCTTTATCACCGACCCTTCACCTTTGTCAAAGATTCTCCCTTTCTTTCTATCCTTCATACCCTTTATCACCGACCCTTCACCTTTGTCAAAGATTCTCCCTTTCTTTCTATCCTTCATACTCTTTATTACCAACCCTTCACCTTTGCATCTTCCCATCTCTCTATTCACATTCAGCACTTTGTTGTTCATCCCTTTATTTCCCACTTGTTCTCTCTATCCTGAATGCCTCCATCTCTCATGCTTCTCCTTTCCCTTGTTCCTCCCTTCGTAATCTCCCTAGATACTAGTCGCCCTGATATTTCCCAGGTAAACAAAGAAGCCAGTTGTCAGGGCCTTTGATAAAAGTACATGGGAAAGTTGTTCTATTTTATTGATTACTTCAGACTAAGCCTTGTCAAAGGCATGAATGATTAAAGTATCTAATGACCAAATCGAAGTGTCGTACAACTTGACGACTGCAGGGAAAAATGCTTTATTTGATATTTTTTTTATTATTCGCCTAGAAAATCTCGCCACAGTGGTAACAGCTGTGGTCCCTAACAGCCCAATCCAGCTAGATTAGTTTCTCAAAGAAAATTGCTCACTCATGTGAATAAATAATAACAGTCAAGAAAAATTACCCCCATCATAATGGCTCAGACGGTTGACAGTCACACGCACTGTCAGAAATGGATAGGTGTTAGGTTTTGTTATGGGATCCTGGGGGCCAACTCCGGCTTTGTTCTGTCGGTACCTGAGTTCTACTAGTCCTAGAGTGCACTGAACCGTACAAGTTAGGAACAAAGCTGTGCTGCTATGTTCTTGTACACTACTTCAACCAAAAATGCAATAAATTATCAAGATGATGCATCAAATCTATAGTTTCATGTATAATATTTTGCATTCAAATGCGATTTTTCAGGCAGATTTGACTATTTTGACCAACAACCACAAATTGTAAACAAGCGAATTTCTGTACTTGACCTACAATTTCCACAATAATGCCTTCTGAGACGACCCCTCTTTCTTTGTTATGATTTTGTCTCTGGGGAGAATCGTGTTTTGAGACAGTCCCTGCTTAGAAAATGAAAACAAGTCCAGAAGGGGGCTTTACAGTCAGTGTTTGTTTTGAGTTGGAGGGAAGTTCAAGAGGCCCAAAAATGGGGAACTGGGAAATAAAGAAAAAGAAAAATTGTATCCAATGTGGAAGATAATATACCGACAGCAAAGACATATATCTTAACAAGATTAGAAAATACTATTTGGTACTAAACTTAAAAGCTTTAAAAAAATATTAAAAGTATTTGATTAAGAAAATTATCGGCCAGAGACCAATTAATATCGAGAATGAATTTTAAAAAAGTTTCAAAATAAAATGGGAAATTGATCATTTAATTTACAAATAAATTTAGTTTCAAAATTATATTATATAAAATAAACTGATTTTTCATCATCAAAATTGGATATGAATATAATCACAAAATAATTCAAGTTGTTGAAATCGTGATTCTTCCAGGTTGCACTATACGAAAATAGCAATTGTGAATAATTCATAAATCTCCAGAAGTGGCGTACGTGTTTCATTATACATTATTGTACATGACATAAGACATAAGACATCCATAATTTGGTGAATATATCATGCTTCATCATAAATATTTTATTTTTAGTAGCTAGGTTTTGATGATAACATTTAAATGAAGGGAATGATTTATGAGCTAATTATCTTACCGACTGACTTAATTAAACAAACACAAAAATCCCAGATATTCTAGCTGTTGTTGTGTCTCATCTTTATGTCGACCTTTGAAGGTCACCGACAGAAAATGGCATAATATTAACCAGTATAAATAAGGCAACAAACTAAGCATGCAAAGAAAGCTACCAGTTGTTGACCCAAATAAGGAATGAGATCTGTGTGGCTACCCCTAGGCTAGCTTGTACATTAGCAATGGATTCTCATGCTGGAGACCCCGGTGTCGGTTTGATTCCAGGCCTCAACACTCAACAGGAATGTATTTACTATTTTCCCTGATATTTGACATAATCACTAACATTAAAACAGGCCAATATATGCCAACATGTGGCAGGAAACCACCCAAAATTTTATTAGTTGATGAATATACATTTCAAGCAATAAAGGCCTTAATGATGAAAATATATACTACAGCACAGACCTGACCATTTCTTATTACAATAACAAAAACTAATATCATCATAATAAGAGAATAGGAAAGTTCACTAGAATATATATTATACCATGATTGACTTATTTGAAGCTGGCTATTGCAGCTTCCATCATCACAAAATACTTAAACGTTACTATTTTAGCTGAAACAGGTGTTATGATCGAAGGGGACATGCTGAAGATCAATAATGCACTGTCGAAGCTAGACTTCAATTTCAATAATGTGATTTTGGTCGTAATTTAGAGGCCTTTTTGAGCTGAACAACAAATTCTTCCATAATGGAGTAACAGCCCTAGGCTCCAAACTACTTAAATGTCTGAATCCAAAATGGCAGCAACAAGTGCATCAGTGATTATGACCTAATCTGCTTCCTCTGGAAGCTTTCACATCTAAACCTTCGTAAAAACACCGATAATGTATCAAAGCGTATTAACTTAATTATCCATTACGTGAAATTTTCAATTTGAACATCTTCCAAAAGCTAAATTGAAAATTAGAGTAAGGATAATTTTCCAGGTGAATTGGATTTTAGTTTAATATCAGTGTTTATGAGGGATTAAATTCCAGTAATTTAAATTTCTGTCTAGTTTCTGGTAAGTCTGATGTTTGCCGAAACTCAAAGATTGAAAATTAAAACACCTGGTTCCAATGTCTGTGAAATCATGTACACTTTACAACAAATCAACAGTACCAAAAAATGATTGATCTTGCTTCAAAAGTCATTCTTAATTCCTTGTAACATAAAAGGTACTATTTTCCACTTTACTGGATATATATAAATCAGCAAGAAATACGTTGGTTTTGAGATCCTAAAACATTACATTGTGGTTAAAGTAAAATTTACCGTCGATAAGTCTCACCTGCCAGTGTTTATGACATCATAAAATTCATGTCAAATGATGACGTCATAATCACCAGATGTTTGGACTAATCAACAGTTAATTGTACTTTACTCATGTCCCTTAGGGATCTAGAAACACATGTATTGACCTTTGACCTTTTCTCTCGCATTACATGGTGTTCCCATCTAAATAACAACATACAATCATGCATACTTTAATGATGTTGAATCTTTTTAGTTAAAGTTAAATAGGGGGTAACCTAGCTTCGACCTTGACTTTTGACCTGCAAAAATGTTCAGATCTGACATCTGGCTCATATGATGCATTTCTTTCATGTCCTTATAAACAGTGACTATTGGATCATATCCTTATAGACAGATAGAACTTTAAAGAGCAAAGGAGAAAATGAAGCGTCCAGGCTGGGGCGGTTGGGTTGCGAGGGGTTTGAATCCGAAACCTCAGAACACTAGCCGGATGTACAAAGATTGAGTTACATCTTTGTAGCTAGTGACTGATGATTGACCGTGTCGGTTCTCAAACAGAACTACAGAAAAATAATACCCACACCCAGGACTTTTACAACAATTTTGTAGCGGCGCAGCTGAAGAAAATTCTGTTTCAGTGATTTTCTAACTCGATAATTTCAGGGTCCTGTACCTTTTTAATTGGGAAAAAACTACATTTCATCTTTCTTGAAACATATATTTTAAAGAATATTTGTTTATTTTGGAAAATATTTATATCAACTTAGTAAAATACAGCATACAGCAAAATTTCACTAAGGAAAGGGGCCTTTGCCTAAAATGTACCTAAAAAATCACTGATTTTACCGTTAAATTCTCTTTCTGATGCCATGAACAAACATCTTATATACGGTCCAAAAATGACATATCTTAATTATTGATTTTCCAGTATTAAAAGGATTTAACAACTGTTTTTAAAACAATGATTCCACATGATGTTGGCACCACTCGAAACATCATCAATAGTACTGCCTTTTTGAAAGTTTAATATGTCTCTCCAAAACAGAAGCTATCACAGAACCATTGAAGTTGATCAGGTTCCCAGGTAAACACACTAAACCCGGATTTGTTTTGAACTTTCCGGTCGAGTGACCCGTGTTGAACGCCTGCGGCTATCCTGTTACGCGTTTTAACTATCAGCCGCCACCATCACTTTACACCGCTTGACAGCTGACAATTCGGTGGAAACCTAATGTCAACTTCACATTAGATAAAGGTGGCACACACAGGGACACAATCGCGGCCCCAAATTTAAGTATATCTACCCCGGACACAATATCCTAGATGTCACGGAACGTTTGTAATTTACCTTACCTGTTTGTTTACAGTAATACAGATAACCGGTGAACTGGCACCTTTGTTTTGTTGAAGGATTTATACTGAACAAAGAGCCAAGCTGTCGCACAGTTAATTAATACTTGTCGTCCAGCTAGCTATTATACTAAATCTCTGACAAAGTCTATCTCATTGTGTTATTTACCTACCTGTTGTTACACCTGACCAAGGTGTAGATTATCCTATAAAGAGGCTGACCCATCACAAAAGCACCTTGTTAATTTGACCAGTTCTGAACGTATGAAAACCTTGTAAATAGGATTAATGTAAAGTGTCATTTCGTAAATATGACATTTATGTTATTGAAAATGTGGTTATTTCACATTTTATTGCGGTGTTTAGAGCTTTAAAATTACATCTTTTTGTATTCAGATCAAAGTGATACATTAATTTTGTACCTTTGATTTATTCATTAGGATTCTGTATTATTTGAAATATCTATTTAATTATCATTGATGGATATAGTAGTCACTTTGTACTAGTGTTATGGTTACAGATCCGGTCAATCACCAGCGACCAGGTAGCTCAGTTGGTAGAGCCTTTGGTCCTTGGTTCGAACCCCAGTCTGGCCGTGCATTTTTCCACTTCTACTATACTATCACATGTCCTCTTCTTTTGAGCAGCCAGAACAAAGTTTTTGTGATATGTAACGTAGGTTGGAGATTTTTCTCTTGATCCTTTTGGTTTCCATCGCCAAAATAATTTTCGTTCTTAAATGACACCAGCGTTTCAAAAGAACCAAATACAAATAATCGTCCTCATGGGTGTAACCCCCACATAAATAATATTATGGCTTCATAATTGCTTAAAATTTGACATACTTGCTTGAATTTGGTCTAAAGCCCTATTCAATTCCTAGCTAAACAACCATGTAAATCAAAGTAAACAACTTGTAAAGAACTAAAGTAATGATCTATGTTTTGGGTGTGTGCCGATTTACACCAATAGGAAAGTGACGTCAGACTATAATCTTCCGAAAATATCCAGAACAAGTACACTGGAAATACCAACAAAAATTTAACACCTGACACTAAGAGAAAAAGACTGCTGGAGGAAGTTAAACACCAATTAATAAACCTGTTAAAATTAAAAATTAAAAACTACAGAAACAAATTGTTTTAGTAAACCATTGTGAGGTTAACGGTATTGTGAACTTAGCTGGTTGATATAGTATAAGGCCCTGTACGTGCCATTTTTTCATTAGTATCAAAATCAACTCCAGAATCTCCCTGGATCAGATCTATCCGCCCAGTTTTTATTGATTTGCTTTTAACAGCTTACCTTTATTGGTGTAGAAATACCGTTATATATTGACGTTATTGGAGTACAGGTATCGTTATACGAGTATATATTGACGAACTGTTTAATAATTCACAGCCAGGTATTATGGCCGTTGAGTATATTGTGTACCTGAACTCGGTCATTTTACTTATCAGCTTGACCTGTTTATCACGGTAGAAACGATGATAAGGTCTCATTACAGGATAACAGCCCTCCCGCGTTAAGGTACATCTACCTTAGAGACAAAGACTTTATTTACCCAAACATTAATGAGCAAACAAACCTACATTTAACCATAATGGAACAATGGACTTGACTATTGGGGTATTTGGACCAATCTATTAACATTTATAGGGGTGGAAGGTATAGACCTTGCTCAACCGGTTCTGAAGGATTTTCACCTGTTTACTAATGGTAATTGCGGTTATTTTTAGCCGTCCAATGTACAGGCTTATCACAAGCCGAATGGAACTCATATTGTAATGGACCAAATGACTATAGGTTGACCGATTATTTCATTCCATGTTGAAATAACCTGGGTATTTAACAAAGGCAGTTGGTGCCAAATATTTAACCAAACTTTGTGGTGGTTACAATCTAAACCAGTTATGATTTGACTACTTATTATAATACCTGGCGTAAATACAGATGTGATTAGTATTGGTAGATCCTAGGTATAATGGAAGCAGATTAACACAACCTGTGCTTTAATGTCATGTGACAGTCACAAAATATCTGTATAAATTATGACTAAATTTTATCACTGTAATACATGACAAAATTCCTCAAGACTTTGATCTCACCGTAATTTTAAACTTTGATGAAATAATTGATTAACAGATTCAAAATGAAACAGATTCTAGGCGAACTACAAACTGCTTGATTCTTTAAAGTTCTAAACCAATATTTCAATTGGAAACAATCTATATGACAAAATAACAGATTGCATACCCCATACAATATAGTGTTCTATAACCATATAAACTGTCAAATACAGAGGACAATAAATATTAAAAGAAATATAATTATATGGTATGATGTGTACTGAAATGTTCCAATATGATTGATAGCTCAAATCTTAACATTCATGATATATATCATATACATGTACATTGAGAAATATATTAATTCAGACATATCTTTAATACTTCAAAGTTGTCTGATAATATTTAGTCCTTTCACCCAAACAAGAACACCTTGTTGAATACCTAACTACATTTCTTCTGGGAGCCAATGAACATTTTGAGAAACAAGAGAACCAGGGGCCATTTTAGTTTTACAATATCCTATATACTTTCTGTGTGTTATAAATCAATGAGTTTCTTTAAAGGGTATTCAGAAGTCTCTAATGTTAATTATTACTCATTTTCTTTCTAACAATCCATTTCTCCTAACCCTGACAAAGTTTTTGGCAGTGACTACAAATTAAAAAAAAAATTTCTCGGCATTACCAGAAAGCTTACCATTAATTAGTGCTTTTAAGATCAAATCATTTCTGAATACAAATCATTACCATTGTATCATACATTAGTCAGTCAATTCATGTCTGGGCAGATTTAGAATTATATGTACCCAGCTGATTTCCAAAAGATATGACATAATGACTACAATGGTATCAGCATTGTCCGGTGTGTGACCAAGACTACCCCTCCAACACTGGGTGGTCTGGGCCTTAGACTATCAAAACAAAGCATTATATCTATATCTATACGTAAAGTACAGCAAATCGACATGATATTGGCGTTTTATCTGTAAATTACTTGTTACGGTGATTTTCTTTATCTTTTGAAAACTGGAAAATATTTGTAAGTTATAAATATCCCACGGTCCTAACGAAGTAAAATCAGATTTGTAGGATTAAATCCCTTCCCCCTATCCCCCTTAAAAAACACTATTTGTTCGCTTTTTAACAACAAGAGATCCCAGAGGGATCTTAGCACCCACCAAAGAACGATCTACATCTGACAATGGAAAGAGATCATTTCTCTGCTTTTCGAACTTTTACTACATACTAAATATGAAATGTGAGAAAGATCTTTTCAGTACTTTCTGAGACATACAGAAGTAACAAACTTCAATTATCAAAATGCAAGATGGCTACCTGTCGGCCATCTTGTTTACCAATAAGTCCCAAATCAGCCATCTTGTTGACCAATCGGTCCCAAAATTGCAATAGCACAACTCCATGTAAGCCCGTAAGGGAACCTGCAAATGAAATTTGAGACATATCCCTTTGGTACTTTCTGAGAAATAGCAATAAAAAAACTTAAACTATCAAAATCCAAGATGGCGGCCTGTCGGCCATCTTGTTCACCAATCAGTCAAAAAATGTAATATGTACAACTAATCTCCTTGGGTAACATGCACATGAAATTTTAGAAAGATCCCTTCTGTGCTTGCTGAGAAATAGAGATAACAAACTTTAATTATCAAAATCCAAGATGGTGGCTTATTGGCCATCTTGTTCACTGATAAGTCCCAAAATACAATATGCACAACTAGGGACCTTGGGAAATTTAAGACAGATCCCTTCAGTACTTTCTGAGAAATAGCGGTAACAACCTTGTTCCAATATAGATTACGCAACGTTATCTTACATTACTAAATAGTCATACAAACGTTATCTTAATACAGGTTATATCACCATTCTTACATCAGATAGCTCCTCCATTGTCATCTTTGAACACAATTTTATATAAAAATTTTACAGCTCCTCCATTGTCATCTTTGAACACAATTTTATATAAAAATTTTACATTTAGGTTTTAGCAAACTGTATTTATAAATAAGGAAATGCTATTTAAATGTTGAGGAAATGTTCCCAGCGTAATAGTGTAACTTTTGCTGTAATGGATTTCTTATTTAATTCCACATGATTAAAGAGAACATCTATCATCGCCAAGAAATGTAGGCTAGTGTACTGATGTAACTGTCATCATCATCCGGTGACTGACAAACCAGTGAATACATCGCACGACAACCCTCGGGCCGAGTGTATATGACAGCGAAATTTACATACTTACGGTATTACATCTATTAAAAAAAATAAATGTGAGCTTCAAATTCACATCAAAACAACATTGGAAATGAATTACAACTAGGTTAGGATTTTTTTTTTTTGAGACTCTGTGGGCGAATTTTTTTCCCGGGGCCCCACTGGCTTGTGGCTATCATGATTAAGTGTAGAGATAGGCTGTATTCTGGCTCCTGATATAGCCTGGAGGCGGTGTGCTATCTCTGGCACCTTAAACAGACATACTATCTAATAGCCATATCTAAATATGGAAAGCACTACTGGGCACTGTCAGCATTTTACAGCACATAGGGAGATCTGTACGTTTTATTTCCATAAGAACTTTACAAGGATAGAAAGTGATCTTTATAATGGTTTCATTTCCATAGGATTACTTTGGGAGTTTACAGTACAGAGAGAAATCTGTAGATCTCCACTTGGATCTCAGCATTACAGAAAGAGATCCTCAAACATTCTATCTTGTTAATGATATCAATTTACAATACATCCACCGGTATGGTCTGTGTAATTCTAGTATTCTAAATGCACTCATCAGAGACATCCAAAACAGTTGTCAAGTCTAAAATTAACGCCATCCAAGTCTTAGTACATTTCTATTTATAGTATTGTTGACCTAGTTTAAATCTCCCCCATCCCTATTTAAACTTATGTTGACCAAGTTTTTAACTGTTTAATAGGGTGAGAGCAGCGTGTCGCCAGCCTGACTCTAACTCACGACCCAAAACTAGACCACCACTCTACTGACTGAGCTAAAGGGAAATTCTCTCTAATGTGAAGCTAGAAGGAGACTCTATCGCTATGTCCACTATCTGAAATAAAATCTGCTTCATCAACAAAAACTTTTTAACACTTTTGATGTGTGACAATAGATAATTTCCAGTCGTTGACATCTATTTTGGATGTGGACTTGGACGGGTTTGAATCAGCGGTGACCAGATAGCTCAATCAGTAAAGCATCTAGCTGGCTAGTGTTTGGAGGTCCTGGGTTCAAACCCTTTCTGATTACTACATTTTCAATAATGATGTAGGAATGATGATAGTGTACCTGACACAAGAAGTACACATGCTGCTGATGTTTTTGGCCTTTCTACTTAGATAAAACACAACTATCCATTAATTGCTGACTTCAGATATATACAGTACATATATGTATATAGTTAATATTGATGTTATGGTCACCAATTGATTGATGTTAAGACATACAGTACATACTAAACACAGTTTATTGATGGTGTCAAACAGTTTATTGATGGCATGACGGTAAGGTACACAATATTAAGTGTACTATTCATGTTAGTCATAAAGTCTACAGGTGCCTGGCTCATGTACCTGTGTGCTACAGGCCCCTGGTGCCTGTGTCCTACAAGCCCCTCATACCTATGTCCTACAGGCCCCTGGTACCTATGTCCTACAGGCCCCTCATACCTGTGCCATACAGGCCCCTCGTACCTGTGTCCTACAGGCCCTGATATACATGTGGCCTACAGGCCCTTGTACCTGTGTCCTACAGGCCCTTATACCCGTAACCCAGGCCCCTTGTACCTGTGTCCTACAGGCCCTTGTACCTGTAACCCAGGCCCCTTGTACCTGTGTCCTACAGGCCCTTGTACCTGTGTCCTACAGGCCCTTGTACCTGTGTCCCAGGCCCTTGTACCTGTGTCCTACACGCCCTCTTCCTGTGTACTACTGGCCCCTCTAACCTATGTCCTAAAGGCCAATCTACCTGTGCCCCTCTTCAAGTTTCAAGTTTTTTTATAACCAAATACGATACAACATATATGCATCTATCTGTGCCCTTTATGTCCTTTGTACCTGTATTTAATTACCAATAGTGGCTGCCATACCTGGCTTTAACTGTAGGACCAGCTGGTCAAGTGGGGAGTTTAATGAGCTTTGTGGACAGACATCGCCACAATGACAAGTGATCTAATGTATAAATGGTTGTACAGCCTTGTGGTAAATAGACCTATTCTGAGGCTACACAACAGTAAATAGCATATCACTGGCAGTAAATCGTGGCTAATTGGCCAATATTTCTTGTCTGACTGGTCATTTTGTCAAGTAAGCTGAGGCAATTGTCCAGAAGGTCAAGCCTGGAAGTTCTTCACATAATATCTTATACCGAAGGGTTACCACTAAATCTTATACCAAAAGGTTACTTCTTGCAAAAGGTTACCACAAAATCTTATACCGAAGGGTTACTTTATACTGAAGGGTTACCACAAAATCTTATGCCAAAGGGTTACCACAAAATCTTATGCCAAAGGGTTACCACAAATAACTTGTACCAAGATGCTGCTACATCTGCCTCCCTCATTAATAAAACCTTCAAAATCTATGAAAATGTCGGTATATGCCCAAGACATCCCCATATGATTACAATCTTGCTGATTTTAGTTTTCAATGAAGGTTTACAATTATGTAAATTCTTCAACCTTCTTCACAATCTGTCCATGCGTAATGGTTGTACTTGAGACAAGCTTTATAGGCAGTTTGCCTGGTAACCACTCTATCAAGCTACCATAGGTCGATGATTTTTCTGTGGGAACTTCAACTATAATGCATCTTCAACAACCAAAATCTTACACATACCTGAACATTGCCATTTATAATAAATTAAACATGAAACCCATATTTCTTATTCATATTTTATGACTATACGCATTTTTCAATGTAAAGATTATATGTAAGCCACCAGGTAATGCGCAATTGTTTTTATTAATATATATGCTGACATACAAAAACAAAACACCCATTAGCAATGCAAATCGGGCCTCACATGACCTTAATAATACTTATTTAAGTCAACATCCATATAAGGAAGTGTTCCACCAGTTACAAGGAAATAGAAACTAATGTTAACTATGTACATTACACGTAGGCCATATAGATAAACATCACAAAAAGCACAGGAAGCAGGACATCTTTCTATTGTTTTTTTCCTTCATATTCCTTATGGAAAATAGTGTTTGTTGATTGAGATATACATATCTTGTTCCTTGACGAAACTTTGAGGTCATCAACCATCCCAGGGCCAAGTTTCATGAACATTCCTTAACTTTAGGGATTTCCTTAATTTAAACTTCACCATAGAAAAGCATTACAAAAGTTCAGGATAAATCTTAAGTTAAGGAGCCCTCCTAAAAATCTGTCGTTTCTGTGGAGAATTTGAAGTTAAGCGATTCTTAAAAAAGGAATGCTCATGAAACTGGGCCCCGGCCGAGTGGGACAATTTTCAACATTTTAGCACTGGAGTTGAATGGCTACCACCATGGCCGTCTTACTCAAGTCATCATAACCATTAAACAAACTACAGTTACAGAAGACATAATCAGATCTAATAATCACCTACATAGCACACCGAAGGACATAACCCCTGGGCTATATATAGTCTCTACACAGAATAACCTGACCTTGACCCATGACCCAAGGTCAATCAAGTCATGACTTAGCTTGCAGCATTACATTTATCAGTTTGCATGAATGGAAATGACTTGATTGATCTCTACCTAAAGGCTAAGGGTAAAAAAGAGGTATTGCTCCCAATACACAAATCTTAGAATATCAATACCTGCTACACACCTATCAAATGGTCTAACTTCTCCCAAATCAGATATCCATCAAGCCTTTCATATCAAAGATAAACTTATACATGTAGTACAATTTGTATATTTCATCGCATATCCACAAAGACTTTTTTTACACCAAGTGTCATATTGTTCAGGAAACCTTTAGAAATAAAGGAAATTATACATTTGTAAAAGTATGTGGGCTTAAGGAAGAAAACCCCAACTGCACAGACCAGTCAGTTTTTCAGAGAAACAGACAAAACTAGAATGTGTTGTGGACAACGTTCTCACTGAACATGCCACAGGAGAATACAATGTATAATAACTACCGTATAAATGTAAAATATTAGACTGGTTACGCATTGACAAACTCTAAAGATGTTCTACTTTGATAATCAGAAGCCATTTTTTTTAAACCAAATATTTCAAAAGTGTCTCGTTGTGCTATACCTCTAACATTGTTGGAGTAAAGATGTCTCCTCTCACCTTGTACAGGTGTGTCTGTTCACCTGTCTGAATTTGTCATCAGTAGCAGCCATTTTTTCTGAGGATGTTGTATCGTATTACATGTATTACTTCAAGTCCAGACAAAGAATCTATACAGATAAATCAAATAGATCATTTGCTAACATTTATATATTCAAAATCATTCTTGGAGAACATACAAAGTGTATTTTATGATGCAATAAATGTTTCATAATTGAGATTTCATACGTCACAATTACTGTCATATTTGCATAAGATTAACCAGCTTACGAGTCATATCTTCTGGCTGATTCAATAATATGTCAGTGAAAAAATTAATAATTCAAAGCACATGCTTTCATGTTAATGAGTTAAATGAATTTCATATAATTCAAAATTAAGTTTGATGGTATCATTACATCATAAATAACGTCAAACATTTTATTATATTTCATGATATTTTTTTTTTATTGAAGATGAAAATTGATGGATTTATAATTATGCATAATTTGTTAAAAATATGCAAAAGTATGTAAAAATCTACTAGATATATGTAAAATGTATGCAAAAATCTGTTGATTGCAAAAATTTCCAACAATACTTTAGGTCAATATTGTCTTCATTGAATTCCACCATGCAGTCAAAATGGTGATACATGATGTTGACAATATGAAATTATAGAGGAGCAGAAAAAATATTGGAGTTTGAACCCAAGACCATTGAACATTAGCGGAATGCTTTACAGATTAAGCCTTTTCAGGACGACAGCTCATGATTCATCATCATTATTACAAGTACATGTACCTGGTTTGTGTGACGTCGTAAACCAAGTTATTTACAAATACTGGTGTATGGCCGATTTAAATGAGGGAGAGAAGCTAAAAGGGGTGTGCAGAGCACAGGTACTGACCATTGGTCATTAGTTTTAATGACCAACGGTCGGTACCTGTGCTCAGATCCATAGGAATAAGCATGAATCATAATGATAATTAGAAATAAATTAAATAGCATGATTCAAGGGTAATTATAAGGGTGTCTCAAATTCAATAAGGGAATGAAATTACCACAAAAGTTATAGAAGGTGGTTGTCGGGTGGTATATTGTAGGATACGAGATTTAGCAAAGACAAGACAATTCCAAGAAAACCGAAAGAAAACAGCAATGAAATTGATGGCTTATTTTAAACAAATAGATTAAGAATAATTTACAAGTCAGATTTAGTAACCTAAAATCCCCATTGTCTAAATGTGAATCAGAACAAGAACACCAGAAGTTATTGACTATTTCCGAGCTCTCCATTCGCCTGGGATCTGGATCCTCAGTCATGCTACACCATCTCTAAACAACATCATTAAAGACATGACTCATCCTCAGCTGTGTCAGCCACTGCAGCTTAAAACATGTGCCCACTGCCTCTCCATCTACTGCACACGAAATTGCTTTTATTCCAGAGGCAATCTAATAATGATTACGGCTCCGTGTAAAATGGATGTCATCCCGTTCCCTAGCTCATGTTTCTCAAAGCTTATCGTATTAAAGGTGTTCTACCATTGTAGGAAATCTGTAAAACATTCATCAGAAATCCAAGGTTTTATCATAATCTGCTTTTAGTTTCCAAAATCACAAACAAATTGCAATGTACCAGTGCAATTTTTAACTAAAAACAACATGCTTAGAAATATTAATTCTTCTACATACCTTGTAACACTATATAGTTTAGATCTTGATGATCAATTATACAAATGTTGTTTCAATCTTAGTTGATTTTTTTTTTTTATAAACATTTTTGCATATCAACAAATACTACTGTTCTTATTCTTTAATTTTTCAATTTAAAGGGCCACTACCTTTCCGAAACGGCTTTTAATTTTTAAAATGGGAAAGTAAAACGAGATCGATATTTTTGTATAGTCGCTAAAGTTATTAACTTATCGTTAACGCTACACGTGTCATCACTTTCTGAACAATTTGGTTGAAATAAATAAAATGTTAATTTTCATAACGCGGGTTGTCTTATGTTTCCCGCCGTCGTCCTAAATACCGCGCGGTAGTTGACTTTCACAGCGCCAGACGGCAAAACAGCGAAATAACTTTCCACTGTTGTCAAACATTACACAGGAAATCTTGCATACGTTTGGTTTTCAAACCTCAGCTTAGGCCATTGGTATATATTTTCTGATGTTACTAATGTTTTTAAGAAACTTTTATGTTTTTCTCCGGAAAGGTAGTGGGCCTTTAAGTTGGAAATCTTTTTGTTAAAAGCTGACCACTAATAACGAATGGCCAACTCATTGATACGGTACAAAATTCAAGCTTTAACATGTCCCTCACGAAATTAATTAAACTACAAATTACATAGCTTTGTAATGAGAGTGATTGTTTTGTTTATTGTGTATACATAAACAAATAGATGGTAAGACACAGGATATATGCTTGGCTTCTACAAGATGTGAAGGATGTGTACTCAAACATCACAGATACTCTATCAATATCTCTTTGTGCATAAAGGTGAAGGCCTCGGACCATAAAAAACACCGGGTCAGAACTCGGCCAAGGATTGTTGACATGTCTTTTATAGACTACATCTGTCTTCTGATCTGGTCACACAGTTAATAAAAAACATAAACAACCTCGCTAATTATGATTACTTGTTGTCGTGTTGTCAAAGGTCAATTAGGTTTTTTGTCATTGCTGGGCAGGGGCAGTTTCAGGAACGTAAAAAAGGAAAAGAAAACTGTATTCCACATTTTTTTTAATATCTAATATGATTAGGGAGGGAACCAAACACATCCTCCACTTAACCATAGCATGCATCATGTGACAGCATGGTGAGTCAGGACAATTCCCAACATTAGAGTGACTGCAAAGTAATGATAATAGGTGTGTCATCCACAATAATCTGCTTTGGTAACGATCCTGAATAGAGTTGAATGTAAGCGGCCAGGTAGCTCTATCTGTACAGAATCAGGCTAATATTCGGAGGTCCTGGGTTCAAACCACAGTCTACCGGTGCAGTTGCCTGATCCTAATACAGTTTGTGCCAGTGATGAAATTTCCATCATTTTGTTTTGTTTTTGTCATTATTTTAATTTAAGTGTATTTCTGTATAAAAGTCAGAGTACCATGAGAAAAACCATCCACCTATGGTCAGTAAATGACAACTGCATGCTCCACATGGATTTGAACTGCAAACCCAGCGGGCCAGAGATTGAAACTTAATATAAGTCTAGTGTATGTTGAAAAATATGCACCTTAACCATTAAGCTACCATGCCCCTCTTTCTCTTCCCTTGTTTTACTTTTAGTAAGTGAAGTGACTGCTCAACAAGGAATACCTTAACCTGGATTGCATAATGACTTTGTGGCAAAGTCTGAAATGTTCCCGAAAGACCAGATAGTTTGATGAATAGATACTCCAGCTAGTGCTTAAACTTCCACAGCTCCATGTAAAATACTAATTGATAAAATGTGCCCCAACTATAAACATGTCACTCTCAATGTTATGACACTTCTTCAGATTTCAATCAAGTAGAACCGAGTCATTTCAACATTACGCAATAGTCATCCATAGCTTTCAAAGCTTGGCCCCTCTAGCAATGGTCAGTTTGAGAGTGACCAGTGGTCATTAAATGTCCATTACTCAGGTAGTTACAATCTCCAGGTTGAAAGTTGAAAGGCAGATATTGTTATATTCATTCTAGAAGGTGATAAAAACTTTAAAAGAGACAGACATTGAAGTCTAAAGTGTCTGTCATTATTTTCCTATATAAATAATGCTTACTCATTTTCCTTAAATTACAGGGAAGAAAGTGGGAAACATTTTACTGTAAATTTGGCTGTAAAGAATTTAAGTCCGTATTCAATCCAATAAGTGCCCAGGGCATTTAAATTATTTAAAAATGAAAAGTTGTTTAACAAGACGAAATTATTGCAAACTTATTATATACAATTTGATAGTTTTGGTCTTATGCCAGGGCATTTGAAATGAGGTCTCAAAAAGGGCAGGGGCGCTTATAGGGACATGGATGCTCATTAGGTCAAATACAGTACATTGTCTACAAACAATGGGGGGATGGGGGGTTGTTTTCCTCCAACCCCTCAAATTATTTCCATGAAAAATTCTAGACTTTCTCTATTTAGTAAAAACATATTTATGAAAATCTGCCATAAAAAGATATGATTTTAGAAAGAGCTACATTACTTTGATTAAGTTGAGGATAAATACAAAACAGTATACTCTCTCCAGACACAGGGTATTGGGCATTTCTAATTACCAGAAAAGAGACACATGGCTACTCCCTGATTTGAACCCAGGACCTCCTAACACTAGCCATATATTCTATCAATTGAGCTAGTGCGATTGACCCAATAAATTAATTGACCTCATGAAGTTCTGCTTCACTTCAATAATATAGGGTTGTATGGGGCTGAGTGGTAGCTAGGGTTCTAAGGTTATCTGTATATAAGGTATTGTATCATTGAAATTGTGGAAAAAGATACTGTATATAAAGAATTATGTTTTCAGATGAGGTTCATTTAAGCATTAAACGTCTTCCAGTTGGCATTATTTATTTTGGCTATGACTAAAAGACGTTCAATGCTTATACTTCCATTTGATTACAATTTTATGATGAAATTCAAAAAGATTTTGCATCTATAATGAATTAATCATTGTTATTGTCATGGATGGAACAGCCATTTGAACAGCCGTTTTCCATTATCACTGGCGCAAGAACTTTGACGTCAAAATAAGCACTTGAAATTCATAGACTATATGAATGCAAACTGCGCTTGGTAAGGTTACATTGTTGGACTGAAGTGAAAATGTAAATATTCATTATTAGTTTCAATCCTTTTCTTGGTTGTTTTTCATAAACATAATTAAATGCCAAACATTGACAAACATATTGTAATTAAACTTTATGGTTGATTGGTTAAGTCATTCAAGGGACAAAATCACAAGATTTGGTATAAGTTAACTTCACAACAAAAACAATTTACTAAGTACAATGTCATCAATCTTAAAGGTTTCTGACCATGACTATATGTATATAACAGTATAAGCCTGTTACCTATACACACAAAGTTCGTTAACACAGTTTGTTTTGAACAACAACTTTTTTACGGATGCCATGGTTGAGAGAACTTTGACTATTAAAACAAAGCTGTACTGTAAGCTTTATTTTTAAGTGGGTTAATGAACTCTAACGGGAGGTATTGACTTGACTCAATAATTTAGTTTTCTGATTTTGAAATTCAAAATAAAACAAAATTTCTATTCTATGGGATATAACTATAAGATTATTATTAGCCTTCTAGGCCTTCAATAATCTGAACAATTCCATCACAATGCAGAGAATCTAAACAAACCGCAGGTGTAAATTCAAAGTTCATAACCTGACTTATTCTTAACAAGTTAAAATTTTGAGGATAAGCAAAGGATGTAATCTCTAACCTATAGAGAGGTTATACAACTTAAATAAACGACAAATCTCAAGACAAGTAAAGATACACATAGTACAGGGTAAAATACATATTCCTGTCGAGTGCCTCAACTAGGAATCAAACCCAGGTCTCCGGCATGAAAATCCATGGTTCTAACGACTGAGCCAAAGAAGTATGCTCTATATCAACTGAGTGACAGAGGCTGTATCAATCCACAACAACCAACTTCCTTACATATATCATTTCTTAAAATTTTCAAAGGTGTTTGAGAAAGATACATATACGAAAACCACCTATTTATATATATATAAGACAGCTTCTACTTTCTTGGGTTTCCAAATGGCCAATATTAACACCATTTGACCTGTGTTTATAAAGACCATTTTCCAATAAATATATATTCCCTTTAGTAGTTGTTATAGACAGGTTCGACTTACATCTGCATAAATTCACAAACTAACGATACACTATTGCCCTAATCTAACTGAAATGTGCCTACTTGCATGTTCTTAGATAAAAAATTTAAAAAGCCAAGACATTGTATTTTCTTTTTATAAATGTGTACTTTTATAATCTATCAGTACCGTATAGGTCAAATGAAATCTTGGGATTTCTTGGGGAAAATTGGGAGGATTCTGAAATGACTGTGCTGGTAAAACTGTTGATTTTTTTCCTTGTTGTTATTAATCACTTGTTTACTAAACGTAGGCTGAAGGAAAATCTGTATTTTTGTACCAGCTGTATATAAATAGCAGAATTTCACAGTGACGTAGGAAAATCCCAAACAATACACACAGCGTATTATTGTACCTTCTGCCTCTAGCCGCCTACGTGTGACCTAGTTACGGATTTACGTCACTAGAAGGTAGACACGATGTTGAAATAGATCCAATACTTTACAAACCGCACTGAAAGCTTCTATACAAACGAGGATATAACGATGTATCTACCCACTTTGTACAATCAACTGCTGTTTATTGATCAAAAATATATACACAAGCCCACAAATGGGACCAGGTTCGCTGATATTAATATTTCACTGCTTTGTTATTCTTTTATTTATGAGCTACAAAAGAAATCATCCCTTTACACAATTTTAGTCACTATTTACCACAATGACAAACACTTATTTCTGAACGATAAGATCGGAACAAAATAAGTCTCGTTAGGAACAGCTAAATTACACATAATGATCATAATGCATTTTTGTCAAACCGTGTTAGCTTCACACATTTATAATTTTGTGAAGTACATTATGTATACACATATATCCTTCAGAAATATTGCTGGTCTTCTTCTGTTTTAAGTTATAGGATACAGATTTACAGAATCTGTAAAACAACATTACCATAGTATTATTTCAGTTATTTATAAGATTAAAATATATATGACCAAATGTTTTTTTCTCTCAAGATTTTCAGAATGTTTTAAATGCTACAGTAAAATATGTTTTTTTTTAATCCTGAAAGTCTTGTATAGGGCTATTAAAATCTTAGGCTGATGTTGTGAATACCTCTATAGACTATAGAGCTCATTTTTCTTGCTATTTAAACAGTCAAACTTATTAATTTCCAACATGTCAGAAAGAAATTGGAATAGGTATATGCAGGGTTTCAATTCATATCTTTCGACGAAGAATAATGGGACCTTTTTACTTATTTAGGAAATAAAATTGTTAAATTGTGAATGGTTATTAAGAAAAAATATTGAAATAATTTCCAATACGCACCGTGGCCCATTTTCAGTCAAAGGGAACCGGCACATTGATGACGAAATGTTTTCAAAAATTTTCATTGCACAATAGCACAACAAGAGTTAAATACACACCCAATAAGTATGTTGATAAAAACGTTATCTGGCGGATGTTAAAATACACATGGATTGGTTTGTGTGACCATATCCACGTAGTTCAGTTGTTCATACGTACTGATAATGTAATTTTAGTTCTAAATGAATTGTGTTAACGGCCTATTCAAATATATAACTTACCGATAGAACTTCACAATAACTATAAATTAATTTACCTTCATCGAAAGTCTTGTTTTTCTCTTGTGTTTATTTCTTTTGTCTGTTTCTTCAACCTCGTGACAGTTCAGACACTGAATCTTATTTATTTTTACCTTACTTCCTGAAGAGCTCCATGTATTTCCCGCGTAATTTCTGATGCTGGGAATGTTACTTTCAGGAGTTGAACATTGTTGTAGAAATACATAATTTGTAACTATACTGATGGGAGTTCGGACTATTTCATTTATACAAACTAAAAATCTTCAAATGTAACATTGGTATTATTCATAAGTCAGTGGGATCAGGGATTTATAAATCCTTGGTGGGATCAAATAATTGCAATACATGTACATTAATAAATACGTCTGCCATTTTGACTTGAAGATAGTATTTGTAAGTATTTTATACATCTCTCTTAAACTGAAAGTATAGAATGTGCGTATTGTAAACGGAATACCACAGGGAGTCAGGGACATGGTAATAATTACTAAAATCACAGGAACTTGTGAATTATTTATAGAAAGGATTAAAAGTGAGACTTATAAATCCTTGTTTATAGTGTATGGAAATTTCCCAATGTCTGCAGAACATTTACAAAGCTTATAAATCTTTGTAGTTCAGAAATAAATGTAAAGAGGTCTAAACTTTGCATGTCCCTGTGGTATATATGTAAAGGAATTATTATCATGCCCCTGTGACCTTTGCGTGTAAATCAGTAAACTATCTCGGTTCATAAGTACACCGCTACTCAGCTGGTTGCCAGAAAACAGATATACACAGTCCATTTCCCTATTCTCGGGTTTCTTGCGTGTATTTTGCCTCTAGATCCCCTCAAACAATATAGAGTGTGTATTGTGCCAGGCAGGTCTGTGCCAGATTGAACGTAAACTCGTCAGTTTTAATTCGTTTGAGCGAACGATACACTTTACCCCCTACGGTCCGTTAATACCTGGATAGAAGCCAAGCCTTATAAATACACCTGGAAATGCGTACGTGATTCAGGTAAATTATCGAATCATACGTATATACGCGTAGTACACTTGAATAGGATAGGTCATTGCTCAAGTTATACAGGCCCAACGGTAATCCTATCACTATTCACTATACCTATCTCAAGTCATACTGAGCGAATTCTCATATGACATATTAAAATGTACTCGTTAATGAGTAATTTGACACATTCAATGAACAATGGATGGTCTACTTCAATATCCTAATTTCAGATCATACATATTTAACAATATACAATACCTTGTAATCTCACCTACAGAAATGTTAGACATCTATTATTAAACTCCACTCATAAATGGTATAGTTAGCCTAGAATACTTCAAGTTCTCTAAATTCTGAAATTCAAAGTTTTATAATACACAAGACCTGGTCTACTTTTAAGTAAATCTGTAACAGGAATGTGAATAAGTAAACGGTCTTTGAAACACATCTGATATTCACTAATTACCATTACTTATATTTAATTTGGTGAATCACAAAGACATTTGACATCTGAAACATAACATATGGTAACTTGTATGGTGTTTTCCGTCACATGACCAAATCATATTATCTTTGACACTACATTTTTATGTTAACTCTGACTATATAGTCGGAGGTGTTGAAACTATTTATATCAGAAACCCAGAATACATTACCTGTTAGATACACACCAATATGGATATGGAATTATTACAGGGTAATGTTGCTGGTCAGTCTGTTACCAAACATGTTGGCATGATCTTTGGAATGACCTTTGAACCTGTGACCTTTGGTGATGAAGTTGAAGTCTGCAGACCTCCGCTTGGATCATAATGGATGGAGGGCATTGGTGAAGATGATCTAGGCTAAGGGTGATTTGGCCATTGATGGATGGAGGAAGCAGTGGTAATCTCAGATATTCTAGTGATCGTTTGCCCAGATAGCGACACAATAGCAATGATCACGGTTAGTGTAGTGACAAAATAGCAATGATCATGGTTAGTGTTGTGGAAAAAATAGCAATGATCACGAAAATAGCAATGATCACGGTTAGTGTAGTGACAAAATAGCAATGATCATGGTTAGTATTGTGGAAAAAATAGCAAAGATCACGGCTAGTGTGATGACAAAATAGCAATGATCACAGCTAGTATGACACCAAAATAGCAATGATCACAGCTAGCGAGGTGACAAAAAAATAACAATAATCTCCAATATAGTGTGGTGACAAAATAGCAATGATCTGGAATGTGTGGTGAAAAAATATCAATTATCTCGGATGTGTGGTTACAAAAAATATCAATGATCACGGCTAATGTGGTGACAAAATAGCAATGAATTTAGTCAAGATGGTGACTCACAGAGTGAAAATAGTAGTTATCTGGCAGCGTGAAAATAGTAGTTATCTGGCAGCGTTAGTCAAAATAGCAATGATCACAATTACTCAAGACAAAAGGGGACAGCAGGTACTATCTGTAAGCAGCTCTTTAGTCTCCACAGGCACAGGAATAAGGCTATTCTGTCATGGATGAAAGTGAAGTCCAAGATGACCGGTCCATGGTTTTGAGATTACATGTTGTTGAGGAAAATTAACAAAATTGTTATATGTATGAAATATGTCAGATTATGATCACTGAAGGTTTGATGATTATGTTAATTTTCCTCCAAAATGTTGATGCATGAGCAAGGCCAGGGCCCAGTTATTTGAATGTGATTAACTCTTTAAATCACTTGATTAATGAAAATCATATACATTATCTCTTTTGCAACTAAACCTACAGTATAACTCGGTTTATTTTTCTTAAAACATTCAAGTGGGAAAGAAAAGAAAATGCTATCAAGTGAGTTTTGAATATTTTTGGGGTTATTACAAAAACTGTCATTGATCTAGATATAATCACTGTTGAACAACTGGACCCTGGGTTCAGACAATGTATTTTTGTATCTTATTGTGATGGTCTTCTCGGTTTATCTTATAAATGAATCTTCTGATATAGACTTTCTCTATATTCAATAAAGTCACTTTTCAACGGTTTATCTAAATTTTATCCTGATCATGAGCTTAAAAAATAACCAATTGTAATAGTCCATTTAGAATAAATTTCTTCCAATCACCGACTCAGATTGATGGGAAACCCATATAAAATATTCTTTCCTAGACCAATATATATGTACTTGAATGGACCAAATTATTTTTATCTAGTCTTATAGTGGTCGGATTATAATAGATTGCGATTTTTTTTCATCATAAATATATGGTCCACCAATTAAATATGTAGTTAATTCTATGATAATTCCCTAAATATAAGCCTTTTATTCATATTTTGTGTGACCTTGTTTGTGTATACCTGCTGCCTAGTACCTCCACGAACAATGAGTAATCAAAATGACCGCCACTTCAGGAAAAATGACGGCCATCTTGGATTGCCTATTATAATCTACCAGACAGGACATGTTTCAACGAAATACCAAAACAATGCCCCGATTGTCCAATGTACATGTGCAGACATGAATAAACTTTTTGAAAAGATACTTCCCTGTGTATTTTTTTTAAACGATGTTATGAATATCGTTTGAATAAAATTATCCATTGTTATGACCTCATGTAAATAAATATTTCAATAAGAAAATATTGGTGGTAAAGTTATTTTACAGTGAAAAGAAATATGAGGAAACACTACCCTTTTCTATTTCTTTGGTTAAATTCCTTTTTCTGTAGTAGCCTAGAATAAGATATATCATCTTATTTTAATCCATATTGATTTGTGTTGATACCAATCCACACGGGGACCCAAAACATTTCACATTAAAATGTGTTGGTTCCAGCAGGTTAACGTTCCAAGGATACTTAAATCGGCTCCATTTGTTTGACAAGCAATTTATTTTGCGTACATATTGAAAATAGCGGTGAAATTTGTTTTTATTGTTTAAACCAATGACCAGCTGAATAATCAAATATTTATTAATCCAAATATTTGTGAAAAATCAAACAGATCACAATTGGCCACTTTCACAGTAATTGGTTTAAACAATTCACCATAAAATTTCACTGATATTGTTTTAATAATCCATTCTTTTTCTTGCGAATCTAGAAATTTTTCTATAATGAAAAATTTCTTACTTCACAAATAGCTTCCACAGCGAATTTTACTTTTCTTCTTCACTCAACACTAATCCATCTCCATAAAATAACTATAAATCCATATATCAACATTTAAAATTGGAATTTTTTATTCTTGCTTTTAATTTTTCTTAGAAATTATGCACCTTTAAAGAGGCAAAAATATCAAAAACATTTGTAAATGCCCCTTTGGTCATAACTGTACATTGCAACTTATACATACACGAATATTCTACATACAACAAATATTAAAACATGGAGATCATTATGGGACGCGAAGATGAGTGAAAGACATTCCCTGAATCAACAGGGGTGCACTTAGAATCATTCATATAAATATAACCCCTGTCTTCCATCTAATGGCCACAGGATTTGATTTCAAACATGCATCTCACAATTATACTCGAAATAAAGGACAATATTTCATTCAAATTCTTGCCCAACTTTCTACCATTCACACTTAAAATAAAATAACTTCTCCTTGGTACTCCCGATACTTCTCCTAGTTGTTTTTTCATCACAATAACATTAAAATCACAAGTATCAACTAGCACTACAATATTCTACAACCACATTTTCTCCTTAGAAATTTAATACTGGAATAATTTCTTTTAAAAATAAAATATTGTTCCCAAATATCGCAGTCCGTGATCAAATGAGGTCATGGCCGTTGAAATGTTACAGATGAGGCGATGGAGGATGATCGGAAATGACCAAGAAAGACATCGGCTTCTCAACTGTAACGGTATCACTTTAACTATACACAAAAGCTGCCAGTTGCTTGAGCTGGTTGATGTTGTTTTCTTTGGTAACACTCATCATCTGCTCCTTGCAAGATTGAAAGTTTTTGTTGATAGAATCCATGTCAGTTTGTTGTTGTTGAGAGGACTGGCTAGATTCTTGAGTTTGCTGCTGTTCACTATCACTTTCTGCGTCATATAAAATTCCAATGCTGCCATTTTCACCAATTCTGTAAGACACGTCCTTAGGATCTACCCACATTGTGAGTTCCTTTGGCAGTGTTGAACACATTTGCACTTCGTTCAAGCCACTAAATACACCCGCTTGCCTGATCAGGGGGTCCATATTGTGGTTTATTCTAATGCATCTGAATCCACTGCCTTTACATGGTTTTTCTGGGAACCAATGACTTTCAAACTTGTTGGTGAGTAAGGTCTGAAGGGTACTATTAAATGAGGCAATTTGTTGGTCACTTGCTAAATTTGCTGATTTCAGAATATTAGACAAAAAGTCTACAGCACTTTTCACTTCACGTTTCATTGTTCTTTTTCATAGGCTGGCTAAAATGTCCAAGAATGTTCTCGAATAAAGAGGAAATTGACACTCTCTCGTCTTAATTCTTGTACTATATATTGCAGTGTATATGATAGAAACGAAATGTTCTTTGTTACTCACAATTTGACTTCGTTTTCAGCTATTTTCAAGAAAATTTTCCAGCCTTCTTTGTTCGCTTCCCTCAGATGTTATGGCGTCCGCCTTCAGTGTTTATCGAGTTCTAGCTTGCTGACGTCAACAATCGTGACATCACTTGTCAGATTTCAGCCAATCAGCGCCGAGCTCTCAAGGTGTAATTAACCATATATGGCAGATCTAAATTTAGAAGTCCTACGTAAACATTGTAAATGTGTCATACAAGCTGATAGTCAAAACAAATAGGCCACTAGCCAGTTTTCGCTCGAGTGATTAAAATAGGAGGGAATATTCTACATCTTGCTCGATGCGATTGTTAATTACGCGATCCAATGAAATTCTGCTGGTGTAAGTAGGCCTAAGGGTTGAGTAGATATCTCACGAAATGGGGTGAAATTACGGCCGTCAGGTGTTTGTCAAGTATATTTCACAATATAGTACTACATTTTACTAATTATTCTACTATTGACTATGTTTCTTTTGATTCTTCATGTGTTTTAAATAAATCTCACTGTAATAATTTATATTTATTTTGAAACCTTTTTAAAAAACTGAAGGTAAGCAGATACGCCATGCATGGTAGTCTACGGCATAGTACCGGTAAATGGTAGATATTATTAGTTTTCAGCAAGGATTTATAAGTATACGTCCTTGGTTTTTAGTTTTAACATATTTTATTGTCAAAACAAAAGAAAAAAGGGATCAGTCTACAGTTATAACTATAACAATTTATTATCTAATTGCTTCATCCAAGTCATTCCACATATGAAGAGAAGAATGTATAAAAGAAGATTTAGTTATAGAAAGTCTGTAAAGAGGAATTCTATAATTGCTGTTTATTCTTAAAGCATAATTATTAGTATTGTCGACCTTTGGAGGAAGAAGTGAATGGAGATATGTTTAACAATTATAGGAGCCATAATCTATAGATTTGACTGGAGATTGAGGGAGTTTGGGTTGCTACAATATATTATAAAACCCACTGGATCTGATAAAAAATGCTATTATTAATTTCGTCACTATTAAAGCTTAAATTTTCTACATGTAGTCATTATAATTAATGTGGACCAAACAACGAGAAATCAATTAATTTGCTTTCTACATTATTGTTCAGAAGTTTTTGTCCTTGTGTTCATGTATATATAAATTATATATAACAGCAAAACACATATTGCATTTCAAAATATTTTATTGTCACCAACAAAAAATATTCCATTTATTCATACAAGAAGGTATATTATATATTAACAATATTGGATTGGACAACAAGAAGGCATATACAGACACATACATGTTTATAGTAGCAGTAATTAAGGTCACACACGGTACGCCAAAAAGTTAAAATATGTCATTATATTCCGAGAAAAAAACAACTTGATTAACGTCGATCAAAATTTGTTCTCAGTTTTCATTGTTATGTTTTCGTCGAGACGATTATGATACAAAAGAAAACACAGGATACGTACATTACTTATGTACTTATCTTACATCAAAGGGAACACGAAATGGTAAATAAAGCCTCAGAGAGGTATCTTAGAATTTACACCTCTTTGATATCCCGAATTATTGCCAAGCATTAGAATATGTATGAAACGAGTAACTCGGATTATAGAAAATGCTGAGAGCCTTTGGCGGGATTTGTCGCCTAATACAGGCATCCAAACATCTGCCATCTGTCGTACATTATTTTCCGCGATAAGATAAGCGACCCTTTACCGCTTGTTGTAAGTACCGTTTGTTTGTACCTGGCCGGCAGACGACATCAAAGGGCCCGGCCCCTAAATTCTAAAGGCCCTAGGGTTTCGGCATTGTCGTGTCGAAAACATCTATACATTTCGAGACGGTCGCATCGCGTGTTTGTAACACAGGAAACAGCTGATGGCGACAATAGAATCGAATTATAGCACGCGCAACTTTAATGAGTTTGTCACTTTAATTTATGCCCCAGTAAAGTATTCCCATTAAACTGAACACAAACGAAATTTCGGATGATTCAATTTTATTCTGCCGCAGGATGATCGGCGTTAAACAAAGGGTGTTTTTATGTTTTACATTTTCACATAATTTGTGAGCACTCGATGTTTTTCAAGAGAGCGTATGCATATTTGGCCTGCACATTACTTATTAAGACGGACAGAGTTACCCCCCTTGTTTGGAACTAACAAAGCCCTATGTATTTCGGTAACTGCATGGGTAATTACTAATTTCCAAAGCAATTTGCTAGTAATCTGCTCTTTTGATCCAATATCTATGGTCTTTTTTGGAACGTTCTTCGTTAAAAGTGTCACTATTTAGAAACTAAATATTTTGTCACATTTTGTTCATAGTTGAAATAAGTGTATTCCGTGTCCTAAAATTTTGAGACATTGCCATGCCTCGCAATTTCGCAAACGTTTAATTAACTTATTTCCGGTTTTGGTATATATGCCAAAATATTCTGTTGTGTCGTAGCAGAAACGGTAGTATAGATGACATTTAAATGTTTCTGGTCATAGTGAAAGCGCATAAAAAAGAATGTTCTACATTTTGAAGTCTATTTGTTAATAAAAGATTTTAAATGATAAACAAAGTGGGTTTTTTTTACAATATCCCCTGCCCCCATACCTACGGAAGGGAAGATTCAGTTTCTTTAAAAGGAGTAGGTGACATTCTAAAACTAATTTCCATTGTCGTTTACCTCAATCCAGGAACGGACGTACAAATTATCAAGAAATACACATGAGGATTGACATACGCATTATTTCCCGTTTAAGAACATGGTATGAATTTAATTAACACTCTCAACCCCTACACTTTTGAGCGGAAATGATAAAGCGGTGTCTTAAAAACATCACCAACATTAAAAGGAAGGGAGACCCGAATATGTTTTTCTCTCACCTGGACAGTGACTCTTCAACCTTCTTCGACAGCAACTTAATTAATTCGATAAGTTAAACGACATCGGATGTGATTTGCTTGTCCTATCTAATCTCCGAAATCTATTGCAAATCCCTTACGAACATCAGTATACATCTAAATACAGGTAAAATTTATATGAACTATATAGGTAATTTTGATTAGAATGTCACATTATAACTTAGTATGTCTTTTATGAAAGTGAAATAATTTGGATATTTAGATTTTGCCCTATTAACAGCCATGCAGTGCGAGTGTGTAAGTAGACTGCGATATATATTCGTGTTGTGGCTTCTTTTATAACGGAACCGTTGCTCATACCGCCTCAATGCAATAAAGACTAAGTAAGGTGATTTAACAAAAGATTTTTTTAAACAGATACCAAAAATCAAGGACTTATAAATCCTAGCCCACAAGTTCACAACACACAAACACACACATACAAATGTATATATAGAAAAAATGTTTGAGTCGACGTGGAGGTACATATATAGAAAAATAAAACTCAACGACAAACTTCCTCCAGCACTTTCGCCATGTCTTGATGGCTCTTCAGGAATATAAATCTGGTATATATATCTATAAATGTAGTATGTCCTTGCGATGGAATAAAATAGGAACCAAACCCAAACATCAAAACAAATCTGTCTTTTGCCAAGCGTTAAGGAAGGCACTTTTTTGTCTACACGGTTGGAATTACTTCTTTGTCCCGTATATAAAATAACAATAATATCTGACTCAAACTGTCAGCGCTTTCGCTCCATCGAATGGAGCTCTTCAGACCACAGGAACCTGGCACGGAAATTTTTAACAAACAGTATTACAGTATACGTATATACCATAATATACTTAAACTTTTAAAAGACGTTGTGCATCAGTAGATATTAAGAAAAAAATATATCAACACGGCATTCCTTTTCGCTAACGCTAATATATATATGTATACTGTTTGTTGAAAAAATCGTGCCAGGTCCCTGTGCTTCAGACTGTATATCACCGATGTCATTGATGTACGTACATATATACGTCCTTTTATCGGATACTGTATATAAATACCACGATCGTTAATTATAAATGCAGCAAGTGCTCGTTGTATCGATACAGTATCACAGTGACTGACCATCTGCGGCCTCTGGAGTGTTGTGGTCACGTTTCCTCGATCGATATGCTGACCAGTTACGTAACAGTTGATTAGACGTCATCAGCACGTGCCTGTAATTAACATCCTGTCCCACACAGCTTCCCAATCAAACAGGTTGTGTATTCCATTCGACTGCTGACCAATATATGACATGGTATTTCCAATCGCGACATCTCAGAGTAATTTCCGGCAATAAGCAGAAATATGTTGCCGGAAAGTTCTCCGAGGTGATCTGATTGATTGTATTTCATGAAAGGACCGGAGAAGCAAATATCACCGCATGTGTACAATAATACAATTTCTGTATTTTACAACATGGGCTTTACAATATGCATTTTTTCACGATGTTCTACAAAATTAAGTTTCAGTTCAATATATAAACGGGTACCAATATAACCGTGTAGAAATTAAACAGAAAAATGGTCTAAGGTCGTAATGTCCGATTATAGCAAGTCCTAAAACAAGGGAGATAATTTCGTTGTAAAGATAAATAACTATGGAGCTAACGGACATCCCTGCATAACAGACACACAATTCATATATTCCTGTTTAAACAAATCGTTCCATCGAATATTTCTTGGTATAATGATAGATTAAAATCACTAATCACCACAGGGCCAGAAAATGAACGGATCATTGTAAGTTTTTTTGTATTTCGTAATACACTTCAAAATCGAATACTCAAAATTGCTACATTAATATCATTGAAATAAGTACAGTTTTTCACATAGAGAGAGAAATTACAAAATTATTATTGATTAAAAGTACACTATGTAAACCTTAAATAAGTATGTACTCGACATGTGTTTTGTTTTATAAGAATCTGATGCCATATATATTTCGATTTATTCAGATATCATTTTGGTTTCATAATTATTGGTACTCTCGGAGTTATATAAGCACACATTAATGTTACTTAAGCTGTTCTTCGACCTCGCGATTAAATTCTCAACTACAATTGGCTAACTCGATCTGGTGTACGTGCAAGTTCGCAAACTGAAATATCAATTTCCTCTGTTGTTGCCTTGGAAACTTACGTAAATCGTCCAGTTGTCGCCTAATCTACATGAGCAACCTAACATTATTAGATCGATAAGCCGTGAAACTCTGGGGAGCCATAAATGTACATATAATGTATATGATAAATATAGATGGTGGACAGGATGTGGGCTCAACTTTAATTAAACGAATATACAACCATTAATTAATCACGATGTTGTTCTCCCGTTTAAGACAAATGTGTGAAAATGTCTGTAGTATAACCGCCATGGCAGTTTTTCATAGTGAGAAAAATAAACATTTTAACTGTTTTACCAAATTTAGGTGATTTTTAGATTACTTTCCATAATTTCATCGATTTCATTTTTCGTGTTTATTATTTTAATGCCGCACCAATTTTTCGCTTGTTTTTAGGTCATGAATTGTGCATGTACAAGTTAGGTCATGAATTGTGCATGTACATGTTAGGTCATGAAATGTGCAAGCACAAGTCTTTTGGTGTTTCAGTTAAACCTTTTAATTAAAACCTGGGTTACAAAAAGAAACAAACCAAAAACCAGGTCCCTTCTGAATAATGAAAAGAAATTAATTAAACCTTTCTCTTAAATTGTTTCTTTTCCCTTTGAAATAGTGAACGAATTTTCGTAACACTTCCCTAAAGTATGACATAAGATCAGAAACATGTATGGATACAGTACACAGAACTCTCTTCATTACTCCAGGAAAGTCCAAAATTAGGTCAAGTTTGATTGGCAGTTAATGACAGCGATATACACGTCTTCCGGAACAATCAAGACGAGAAGTTTATTACACCGATCATGACGTCACACTCGTCATTTCTACATTGATAGTGCTGCAAAGTTCAGGACAATCTAAATCCACAGGGACCTGAGAATTAGTTACAAATTGTATAATCATGGACCCACCAGAGTGCCCTAAGACCATTTTATGCGTATATAGTACCATGTAGAGTATGATTTTTATCGTTTTTTTTTATCTAGAGCTCTAAAACGTCTAAAAATGGTCTTAGGGTATTCTGGAGGGTCCATGATTATATAATCTGTAACTAATTCTCAGATCCCTGTGTCTAAATCAACTATTGCCACTACAAAGATTCTTACACTTTTCTGAAACTTGTCCTTTATAGTTCCACAGGGTTCCTTCTTGTGTTACCAATTATACAGATGTTCAGTCTTCATCAACTATTGACTATGAATGTACACCATTTTGTAGAATATTATCAAAATTCCAAACTATGACGTAAAATGGTGAAAAATAATTCCAATTGTCAACATTTATTTTACAGTTAAAAAAAGACCACTGTAGTAACTTGGTGCTGAAGAGATCTTTGAGGAAAATCTGGTTAAAGGGACAATTCAACGATCGAGGCTATTAATTCTGTTACATAACCACAAAGCAAAATATGGCATAAATGTATTGTTTTCTACATTCCTAATGAAACATGAAACAAGAAATATTGACAAAATTCCACGACATTGTTAAGTATTTTGATTGATACCGTTGAAATTCCAAACCGTTGATCAATGCGATTGAGCAGGTATAACATGTATGCTGTACCCAAACCCCAGCAAAAGTCATTTACGTTTATCAAATGCAATACACACAACCACTGAGGAGTTGGTGAAATTATATTCAGACAAGAATATGCACATAATAACGTAAAGATACTACTGTAAGAGCGATTTGAGTAGTTCTAGACAAAAAAAATCTGGGCAAGGGCCAGGGTTCGGAATACGCCCGGCCACAATGTGCAATGGCGGACAGCAAGCGAGATTGGACATTTCACATACATTTCACTACAGTGGACATTTCTGGCATATCACAGTAAAACCAACTAATCTAATTCCATTAGAACTGGTTTGTTTCCGTTATATATGCAAATTTAATTGTACTCTTAGTCTTAATTGTCCCTTTAAAAGCTAATTGACTTGATGATAATGGAAATAAAAAAAAAGAGTTTAGCAGTTGTTGAAAAAAAAAACATATCACACATGGCAATAACTGGAAATGTCAAAATAAGATTTGAAGTATTGAAGAGTCGAATGTTTTAAAAATAGAATGCATTATATTTGTATATTGGAAGTGAATTTATTGTAAGAATTAAGAGTAACAGTACCACAAAAAGACTATAGGTCAACATACTTTCTACCATTCAAGGGTGTTTGCCAAGGTGACGCAATTGGTCCAACACTGTTAAATGTTGTGTTATGGATTAAATGGTTCCATTTCCCAAATCTCAAACCCATTAATAAGGGGAAATGTAGACAACCATTGTGATCCAATCTTATTTCCTCTACGGAAAGTTACCTTTGTCAAATAATAAATCTCAAATCCACCTTAATTGCTTAAATAGAGGGATATATATCATACAATTCATTTAATTTCAATATTACGTCATCTTTTGTTATCAACATTTTAGTCTTTTTTTAATAAGTTTTCATTTTCCTTCAATGAAAATCTATCCACAGAAACCATTTGCGTTGTAGTGCACGCCCAGACTTTAGATTGAAATACAAGTAATTAACCTTCTATCATCGTCTTGTCACGTTTATTTTAATCAATAGACCATTATTGAGGGAGACATTAACTCAGGAACACACTTCTATGTCCCGGACAAACCTCAAATGTCAAATACATATCAATGAAATGTCAATTTCATGATAAATTCACTTCCGTCTTATTGTTCAGCGGCGATGGAACAGTCCCCCATTATAAGTGAAATTACATGTATATTATATACATAGACGGGCTTACCACAATTCTCATGTATTATTCCTAAAATATACTTTAAATGTGTACCTGTGGCTGTACTTAGTGGCTCATCAAGGTCACATGTGCGATGTAGAAAATATAATTAATTACTTCGAATAAATAAACCACTGGTACACAGAGGGTATCCCTATCTAGAAGCTGTTCACATGAAACGTTCATATTAATTTGCAATATTCTGTTTGGAATACACTTAAAATTTTGAATATTCATGACTTATTCCCGGTATGATTTGTATAATGTTTAACGAGTTAGTTTATAAATTCATTTAATTTTTATTTTTTGTTTAGTTGAGCTAAATTGAAAAAAAAAACCTTCTCATGATAATTACTGTAATTATGACTCTTTTTAAATGCATTGTATACACTGATTTTGGAAATAAGTTTTTCTTATTTCTAGTAGATATATACAAATGCAGTTTTTTCACGTCCATATACTTACCTATGCTTACATTATGACAAACTAAAGGACATATTTACGGCCAATTCCCATCTAAACATAAACATATACAGAACTATACATAGACAGGTACTAGACGCACCAGTATTTTATTTCTCTATTGTTTTAGACACAGGGGGAGATCGTTACAACCCTAATACACCGGAAGTGCATCACTACTGTATGAACTAGGCATTATAAGTCATTTTTATGTGTTTATTATTTTGATTGATACGTCTGTACCGATCTCTCGTATTCATTTATAAACCTGATATATCTACAGGTATACAAGTGTGTATTATATTCACCTGTACATATACCTGTCGCAGGTGAGACGGGCTGGAGCCAGTTACACTATAATCTATGTACCTTATTTCCATATATGTTGTTACGTAATGTTATTTCTATGATCATTCACTTTATATCCCTCATAATTACCCACCACATAACGCATTCGTCACGAACAAACGCCACAATGTCACTTGTGAGTCCAGTATAAGCCCGTAGTTTTATATCTATTTTCTTTTATAATTTCTATATAATCACAAGGACTTATAAATCCTTGATAATCATGATTGTGAAATAAAGTACCAGAAACATGTAGATTATATAATATATTATGTTTCTAGCAATACGCAAAGAGATAATATGGTACATCTAATATTGGAAACATTAAGGAAGCAAAAAGGGAATGAAATTAATCTGCAATTGGTTTGAAATTATGGCCCAGACAAAACTAGTAAAACCAAGAGAAAACATGCGTAATAAACAGTGATTTGTGATCCGAAAAACGACTGGAAACTTGAAAAGTGGGGATTAATTGCATCTCTCTGGCATAAACTTTTAAATGTTTTAAATACACTTTTCACACCATGGCCGCGCGTTAATGTTTACCAATTTCATTTCGAAATAAATTACATACTAAACATTACCTATGTGTTATTCACGTATACACATTGGTTTTTCGTCTTTTAAAAAAGTAATATGTTTATTTCACGATTTTCACGCCACGATCTGAAAATAAAATGAAAAACACAATTTAAAACACACAAAGTATTTGATTTTACCAAAGGAAGTGAAATTATATAACATAGTTAAGATGAAAACGTATCATTGATTACAAGTACAAGGAGGTAATTAGTATATAACAACTGATTTGACTAAGAACACATAATTCAGCAGTCTGGAAAACTCGTAATCCGGACGGTTTAGGCTGGAACGAAGGTATCCGGATTATCGAGGGTTGACTGTACTTCATGTTTCATGGATACTTAATGCTTATATCAAACCGAAACTGCTTTTAATTAAAAAGAGTAAATATAAAGTATACTTTCTAAATCTCTGGCTAGATATACAGCAACATAATTCATCATCATACACTGTATGTAATAAATACAATCAACACTTTCTGAACAGCTTTAAAACATGATGGGTCATGATTAAAGGGAAGTGACTCCGACTGAAAATATCTACTAGATATTCCAGAGTTATTCCCCTTGCTGTCAACATCGACTTAGCGTGTACAGCGTTACGTGCTATCATTTCTGTGTAATACGACTGAATTATGGGTTCTTCTTTACGGATCCGCTAAAATAAAGATAATCAAGTTATAAAAAAGGATATAAGATGTAGGTTATTCTTACCGACTTCGCAAACTTTCATCTAAAAGAGATATTTGATTGCCTTCTCAACATATATTTGCATCCCTGGAGTATCGAATATGCATGCGTAATGTACAGAACACTTGAAACTATCACCCAAACTTCAGACTGGTCAAAACTACCTAATTGTACATCCGAAGGCTGGTGTTTGCAAGGGTGATACCATAGGTCCATTTCTGTAAAAGCAAAAATGTAGCTTTAAATATCGATAATGAAATTAATAGTTCATTTCAGTCAGTGTACATCCGGAAAGTGGTTTGTATAATTTGTTAAAGAAAAGAAAGAAGAAAAAATAGATAAAGAAAGAAAGACAGAAATGTATAATGTATGAAAGTCCCCCTGTGAGGGGTATATATTTAGAAGGCTGACCCCGAGGCCCCAACCTTGGTAGCCTTCCAATGTATAAATGTTCTGTGGTATAAAAAATATGCGTATGTACGTGAGAAATGTTTTTGTGTTTATAACAGTCTTATAAAACACTGAAGTTCTTCAAAACTCACGATGTCCATGGTCGTTTGATTAAGAAAGTTATTTTTAGGAAGGTGGATGTTAGTAACAACAGATGTGAGAAAGTCAAAGTTTATGGCATGTTTATAAAACAGTGACGTCTTAACAGGTAAATGACACATGTTAGATTTCACCTGAAGTAGTGATGTTCTGAATGAGAAAGTTATTTAAGTGATATGTTTTTGAGGTGAAAATAAGACCGATCACCGAATCACGGGTGCTACCTGACATCTGTCCACTTGATGTAGTGCTAATTAATGTTGGTTTTTCAACAGCTGAGGTAATTTAGGTACGGCGCTGCGTGTGTGAATGTCTGTATGTTTTGGGGGGCTGCGGTTTAACCGTGTCGTGTCTCCTTGTGATAATGGGGATTATCCTTTTAAAGTGTTACCTCACTGAATCATGCCGCCAAATGAACCCTGATTTAAGTTTGACCCCATCATTTTTGGTAAGTTGTATTACATAAATGATAGTGTTCATTGTCACCAGATTTGTCAGTCGTGTATCTATTTTCGACTACCGTTTTTATAGTTTAGGTTCACGCAAAACTCTGAACTGTAATTTGTTCTAACTGTTCAATCAAACACGATTAAAAGAAAATCATTATCAATTTAATGCCACAAACCATCTCCTTCTTTTTCTTAATCAAATGACAATATCTTAATGGACACTTTGATTTGCGAAGAACGCTGGACAATATTTTAAAACTGTTATACTCGAGTCAGGAGGGGGGGGGGGGGCAAGGTGATGCAAACATGTCTTTTTGCCCGCCATTTTTGCCGACTGAAATGTACTAAAAATGCACATTTGAATGAAAAAAGGATCCTCCTGCACATTTTTCGTACTTCATTTTAGAAAATTTTCCGCTGAGCGGCACATTTCCTAAAACGTTCAAGCACGTAATGTTCAAACCTTTAATAATAAAAATTCAATTTACAAAAACTAAACTAAAATGCCTATCTGTCTATCAAGGGATTCTACTATTTCAAAAAATGTCTCTTAAAAGATTGGTTTTATATGTCTTAGCAAGACAATTAATTCAAAATTATTTTGAGTTACACAATAATGACATGACGACATTCACAATTATCATTTCTAAATACAGGTAATTTTAAATCGAAAAATTGCAATGTTAAGAACTCTTTAAAATCATAAAATACATCGTAAAACTCATCTCATTCTAAATCGTAATATTGTTTAACATTTTAATATTTAATATAATAATTTACAAAACATTGAGTATCTTTGCACCCTCCCTCCCATTACGTTTCATCTTCCTAAGCCACTGCGTCACGAAGCCTGGTTGGATCCCATCCTGAACTCATCAGGTATTATCCATTCCCCGAGAAGTTCCGGATGGGTTGGATCCATGTACACCATAGAAACCCTGCATCCGGCCAGAACGAATATTCTATGCTTTCTGGCCGTCTATAGACGATACCATTATCTACCTAGACGACTTTTGAGCTACAATATTGCACCCAATATCCGACAATAGGAAGAACATTCAAAGTAAATGTTAATATGCTGGACCACGAAAACATTACAGACAAAGCAACGAAGCCAACCCTGATACGTACTAACCTAAAAGGACAGATGAGTCTGGGTTGACGTCAACAAAGTGTGCAGAGCAGATTCAATACACATTCAAATTTAATGCAATTTATTCAGAGAAGATTTTATCGCAGCAAGCTTTATTTTGATATTTTTGCCATTAAGAACATAAAAAACTGAAATTTTTGCAGCCATTTGGAGCGTAACCACCACTTTAATGCGCACACGATCCAAACAACTGATCACAGATTGAAGTTTGTCCCCATTTTCTTGTTAGTTGTATGGGAAAATGTCATTGTCAACAGATTTTTTCATCATTTTTTCATCTAAGTATATTGGTACGAACACATTCATTGATGATCTCATTATTAACTATCGTTTTATAAACCGATTCTTATCAATGCTTTTTACAGCTTATTAAGTTTATGAGAAAATATGACACTGAGAATTATCATTGTAACTTGGTGCTAAACTGGGTCACAAAGCAAAGGGTTACAATGTAATGGATTACAATGTAATGGTTTACAATAAAAGCAATGGGTTACAATGTAATGGATTACAATGTAATGGTTACAATAAAAGCAATGGGTTACAATGTAATGAGTTACAATGTAATGAGTAACAAGTAAGGGTTACAAGTAATTGGTTACAATGTAATGGTTACAATGTAATGGGTTACAATGTAATGAGTTACAATGTAACGGGTTACAATGTAATTGGTTACAATGTAATGGGTTACAATGTAATGGGTTACAATGTAATGGGTTACAATGTAATTGGTTACAATGTAATGGGTTACAATGTAATGGGTTACAATGTAATGGGTTACAAAGTAATGGTTACAATGTAATGGGTTACAAAGTAATGGGTTACAATGTAATGGGTTACAATGTAATGTAATTTACAATGTAATGGGTTACAATGTAATGGGTTACAAAGTAATGGTTACAATGTAATGGGTTACAATGTAATGGGTTACAATGTAATGGGTAATGGTTACAATGTAACATGGGTTACACAATGTAATGGTTACATGTAATGGTTACAATGTAATGGTTACAAGTAATGGTTACAATGTAATGGTTACAAAGTAATAAGGGTTACAATGTAATGGGTTAATAATGACAATAATGGTAATGGGTTACAAAGTAATGGGTTACAAAGTAATGGGTTACAAAGTAATGGTTACAAAGTAATGGTACAAGTAATGGTTACAAAGTAATGGGTTACAAAGTAATGGGTTACAAAGTAATGGGTTACAATGTAATGGGTTACAATGTAATGGGTTACAATGTAATTGGTTACAATGTAATGGGTTACAATGTAATGGGTTACAATGTAATTGGTTACAATGTAATGGGTTACGATGTAATGAGTAACAAAGTAACGGGTTACAATGTAATGGGTTACAAAGTAATGGGTTACAAAGTAATGGTTACAAAGTAATGGGTTACAATGTAATGGGTTACAAAGTAATGGGTTACAAAGTAATGGGTTACAATGTAATGGGTTACAATGTAATGGTTACAAAGTAATGGGTTACAAAGTAATGGGTTACAAAGTAATGGGTTACAATAAAAGTAATGGGTTACAATGTAATGGGTTACAAAGTAATGGTTACAAAGTAATGGGTTACAAAGTAATGGGTTACAAAGTAATGGTTACAAAGTAATGGGTTACAAAGTAATGGGTTACAAAGTAATGGTTACAAAGTAATGGTTACAAAGTAATGGGTTACAAAAGTAATGGGTTACAAAGTAATGGTTACAAAGTAATGGTTACAAAGTAATGGGTTACAAAGTAATGGGTTACAAAGTAATGGTTACAAAGTAATGGTTACAAAGTAATGGTTACAATGTAATGGGTTACAAAGTAATGGGTTACAAAGTAATGGGTTACAAAGTAATGGTTACAAAGTAATGGGTTACAAAGTAATGGGTTACAAAGTAATGGTTACAAAGTAATGGTTACAAAGTAATGGGTTACAAAGTAATGGTTACAAAGTAATGGGTTACAAAGTAATGGGTTACAAAGTAATGGTTACAAAAGTAATGGGTTACAAAGTAATGGGTTACAAAGTAATGGTTACAAAGTAATGGTTACAAAGTAATGGGTTACGATGTAATGGGTTACAAAGTAATGGGTTACAAAGTAATTGGTTACAATGTAATGGGTTACAATGTAATGAGTAACAAAGTAATGGTTACAAAGTAATGGGTTACAAAGTAATGGTTACAAAGTAATGGTTACAAAGTAATGGTTACAAAGTAAATGGGTTACAAAGTAATGGTTACAAAGTAATGGTTACAAAGTAATGGTTACAAAGTAATGGGTTACAAAGGTTACAAAGTAATGGTTTACAAAGTAATGGTTACAAAGTAATGGTTACAAAGTAATGGTTACAAAGTAATGGTTACAAAGTAATGGTTACAAAGTAATGGGTTACAAAAGTAATGGTTTACAAAGTAATGGTTACAAAGTAATGGTTACAAAGTAATGGTTACAAAGTAATGGTTACAGTTACAAAGTAATGGTTACAAAGTAATGGGTTACAAAGTAATGGGTTACAAAGTAATGGGTTACAAAGTAATGGTTACAAAGTAGGTTACAAAGGTTACAAAGTAATGTTACAAAGTAATGGTTACAAAGTAATGGGTTACAAAGTAATGGTTACAAAGTAATGGTTACAAAGTAATGGTTACAAAGTAATGGTTACAAAGTAATGGTTACAAAGTAATGGTTACAAAGTAATGGTTACAAAGTAATGGTTACAAAGTAATGGTTACAAAGTAATGGGTTACAAAGTAATGGTTACAAAATGTTAATGGTTACAACAAAGTAATGGTTACAAAGTAATGGTTACAAAGTAATGGTTACAAAGTAATGGTTACAAAGTAATGGTTACAAAAGTAATGGTTACAAAGTAACAAGTAATGGTTACAAAGTAATGGGTTACAAAGTAATGGTTACAAAGTAATGGTTACAAAGTAATGGTTACAAAGTAATGGTTACAAAGTAATGGTTACAAAGTAATGGGTTACAAAGTAATGGTTACAAAGTAATGGTTACAAAGTAATGGTTACAAAGTAATGGGTTACAAAGTAATGGTTACAAAGTAATGGGTTACAAAGTAATGGGTTACAAAGTAATGGGTTACAAAGTAATGGTTACAAAGTAAATGGTTACAAAGTAATGGTTACAAAGTAATGGGTTACAAAGTAATGGTTACAAAGTAATGGGTTACAAAGTAATGGGTTACAAAGTAATGGTTACAAAGTAAATGGGTTACAAAGTAAGGTTACAAAGTAATGGTTACAAAGTAATGGGTTACAAGTAATGTTACAAAGTAATGGTTACAAAGTAATGGTTACAAAGTTACAAAGTAATGGGTTACAAAGTAATGGTTACAAAGTAATGGGTTACAAAGTAATGGTTACAAAGTAATGGTTACAAAGTAATGGTTACAAAGTAATGGTTACAAAGTAATGGTTACAAAGTAATGGGTTACAAAGTAATGGTTACAAAGTAATGGGTTACAAAGTAATGGTTTACAAAGTAATGGTTACAAAGTAATGGTTACAAAGTAATGGTTACAAAGTAATGGGTTACAAAGTAATGGTTACAAAGTAATGGTTACAAAGTATACAAAGTAATGGTTACAAAGTAATGGGTTACAAAGTAATGGGTTACAAAGTAATGGGTTACAAAGTAATGGGTTACAAAGTAATGGTTACAAAGTAATGGTTACAAATAAATGGTTACAAAAGTAATGGGTTACAAAGTAATGGTTACAAAGTAATGGTTACAAAGTAATGGGTTACAAAGTAATGGGTTACAATGTAATGGGTTACAATAAAAGTAATGGGTTACAAAGTAATGGGTTACAAAGTAATGGGTTACAAAGTAATGGTTACAAAGTAATGGGTTACAATAAAAGTAATGGGTTACGATGTAATGGGTTACAAAGTAATGGGTTACAAAGTAATGGTTACAAAGTAATGGTTACAAAGTAATGGGTTACAAAGTAATGGTTACAAAGTAATGGTTACAAAGTAATGGTTACAAAGTAATGGTTACAAAGTAATGGTTACAAAAGTAATGGGTTACAAAATGGTTACAAGTAATGGGTACAATGTAATGGGTTACAAAGTAATGGGTTACAATGTAATGGGTTAGAAATTAACAATTTCGTTGTTTTGTCGTATAGCGCAATGAACCTTTAATAATCAACGATAATTTTAAAATTATGATGAGAGAAACCGTTTTCGTATTTTGCACAACATTTTACTTCTTGTCCAGGTTAGCTAGACAATTACAAACATTGTACTCAGTAATATGATTTGAAAAACACCCAAAGATTTGAGTGCACAAAAATGTTTACGCTAACAGTAAAATCGCTTTCCATGCCGGTCAGGTGTCTTATTAATTAAAAATGATTGATGACCCATGACCTTATGCAAAATGCACTGAAGGACAGCCTGTTTTCATAAAAAATATTGAAGAGATCGCAAATGACCATTACAAGGACATCAACAACTAAGGAATTCATACATGATAAACAGTAGATTATCGTAGCTGGAGAAATGCCAGGCTCTACCCATCACAACTAGACTGTGAAGTAAAAGTCAAAATGTACGCATGAGTGATTACAAAAGTCTCTGTACGGGAACTGACTACCAGTAATATTTCATGGTCCAGAATTCATCTTTCTCACAGGGAAACCAGCGCAAACGGGTTATGTGACATGTTAGGGGTGAAAAAAATAATGGATTCCGTTTATCATAATAGTGTAAATGGGGAATGTGATGGAAATAGTAAATATCAGGTTGGATTGGACAAGGAAACCACCCCTCTTGCAATGGATAATACCCGTTCAAGTGATCTCCCGACCAACACCGATGTGGAAGACGCGACAGAGAACTTCCGAAATTCACAACAGGATACCAAATTGGCCGAGGTACTTCCGACTGGGACGACAGACGAGGATGTCGACGATTCAAGCTTGCCGCCCAAAATAACGATTGAGGATACGACAACTCCACTGGTCTACAGAATCAAAGACAACCCACCAATTTATCTTACCATTGTGTTTGCAATCCAGGTCGGTATGGAATTTCTCGATCTATATTATATATGGGCTGGCATCAGTCTGATTTATCAGAGTTATGTCCCTTCGTTTCACTCCGTTAGTACTGAAGGAAAAAAAAAAAAAACAAAGGGAGATAACTCACATCATAACGATATATCATGGGAGTTTTTTTTATAATTAATAGAATCATGCTGTGTGTCTTACAAAATTGTTTTCCTAGTGTCAACTCCTTCCCTTGCTTCATCAATCCATATTGTTCAATTAATTATTAAGATATGAGTAATATAAATTGCCAGGAAGTTGTCAGATACTTCTGCTGTTGTTTATACACCTCCAGTTTTACTATCGCCAGCAATCAGAAACCTCTTTTGTTAACTTTTTGAAATTTGTAATCGGCTTCATCATGCAATTCTACTTCTTTCATGCAATGCGCTCAACGGTCATCTCGCTGCTATCATCATAACTTTTTAGTCATATCATCATTCTTTGTAAAACGCATTTTAATTGGCTCAAAACTCACTCCATGCTTTTTCCCAGTCACTTCAGAATTTTAATGGATTTATACTACAGCTAACGATTTCCAATGAAAATATTGTTTGTAAGAACTTTATTTATCAAAACAGAATGGAACCAAACGTAACTATCCTACACAGTTTTGCAAGTTAAAACTACAACATCAACATTAAACATATCGTAATAAAGTAAATTAAAACATCATTATTACACACATTATAACACACATTATTACACACATTATTAGACAAAATAATCCAGAATGTCAAGGTAACAAAATCTACCCCTGGCCAACATCAGCATCAATAACATTGTTGTACAAATATACCACAACATCAGCATCAATGTACAAATATACCACAACATCAGCATCAAAAACATTGTTGTACAAATATACCACAACATCAGCATCAATAACAATGTTGTACAAATATACCACAACATCAGCATCAGCATCAATGTTGTACAAATATACCACAACATCAGCATCATAACAATGTTGTATGAAATACCACAACATCAGCATCAATAACAATGTTGTATAAATACCACAACTCCGCATAACAATGTTGTAACATCAGCATCAATAACTTGTTGTACAAATATACCACAACGTCAGCATCAATAACAATGTTGTACATACAAACATCAGCATCAATAACATTGTTGTACAAATATACCACAACATCACATAAAAACATTGTTTGTACAAATATACCAAAACATCACAAATCAGCATCAATAACATTGTTGTACAAATATACCACAACATCAGCATCAATAACATTGTTGTACAAATATACACAACATCAGCATCAATAACATTGTTGTACAAATATACCACAACATCAGCATCAATAACATTGTTGTACAAATATACCACAACATCAGCATCAATAACATTGTTGTACAAATATACCAAACCACACAACATCATCAATAACATTGTTTGTACAAATATACCACAACATCAGCATCAATAACATTGTTGTACAAATATACCACAACATCAGCATCAATAACATTGTTGTACAAATATACCACAACATCAGCATCAATAACATTGTTGTACAAATATACCACAACATCAGCATCAATAACATTGTTGTACAAATATACCACAACATCAGCATCAATAACATTGTTGTACAAATATACCACAACATCAGCATCAATAACATTGTTGTACAAATATACCACAACATCAGCATCAATAACATTGTTGTACAAATATACCACAACATCAGCATCAATAACATTGTTGTACAAATATACCACAACATCAGCATCAATAACATTGTTGTACAAATATACCAAACATCAGCATCAATACATCACAAATAACCACAATCATTTGTTGTACAAATATACCACAACATCAGCATCAATAAACATTGTTGTACAAATATACCACAAACATCAGCATCAATAACATTGTTGTACAAATATACCACAACATCAGCATCAATAACATTGTTGTACAAATATACCACAACATCAGCATCAATAACATTGTTGTACAAATATCAAAAAACATCCAGCATCAATAACATTGTTGTACAAATATACCACAACATCAGCATCAATAACATTGTTGTACAAATATACCACAACATCAGCATCAATAACATTGTTGTACAAATATACCACAACATCAGCATCAATAACATTGTTGTACAAATATACCACAACATCAGCATCAATAACATTGTTGTACAAATATACCACAACATCAGCATCAATAACATTGTTGTACAAATATACCACAACATCAGCATCAATAACATTGTTGTACAAATATACCACAACATCAGCATCAATAACATTGTTGTACAAATATACCACAACATCAGCATCAATAACATTGTTGTACAAATATACCACAACATCAGCATCAATAACATTGTTGTACAAATATACCACAACATCAGCATCAATAACATTGTTGTACAAATATACCACAACATCAGCATCAATAACATTGTTGTACAAATATACCACAACATCAGCATCAATAACATTGTTGTACAAATATACCACAACATCAGCATCAATAACATTGTTGTACAAATATACCAAAACATCAGCATCAATAACATTGTTGTACAAATATACCACAACATCAGCATCAATAACATTGTTGTACAAATATACCAAAACATCAGCATCAATAACATTGTTGTGTACAAATATACAACAACATCAGCGTCAATAACATTGTTGTACAAATATACCACAACATCAGCATCAATAACATTGTTGTACAAATATACCACAACATCAGCATCAATAACATTGTTGTACAAATATACCACAACATCAGCATCAATAACATTGTTGTACAAATATACCAAAACATCAGCATCAATGTACAAATATACCACAACATCAGCATCAATAACATTGTTGTATAAATTCACCACACTAATAGCGTACAGACAAAATATACAATAACATCAACATAATTAACAGAGAAGGACTTATCAAACATGATATGGTTGCAGCAAGCTCTCCTATCCTTTGCGACCCAGTTGATTATATCCCTCCTGGTGGCCCAGGCGGTTCATGGGGAAGACAATGCCGAATTCCGCGGACACCTACTCGGCTCAACAATGTTTATGTGTGGCTTCTCAACCATGGCCATGTCATTGTTTGGTTCCAGGTAAGTCGAGCATTATTTTAACTTTTGATAATTATTACTAGATTTCGTTTCAATTACCGAAACACGTTTCTGTTTCGTTAACCGACATAAAAGACTAAAATTGTATCAAAAAGATTAATAAAATTATTATTAGATACACCTGGCTATTTTGTTGCAATTGAACAACATTTTAAAGTACCTGTAACATTATGGTAATAAAGGACGTATAAATCCCTGTGGTCATGTAGAGTTATTCTTAGTGTTGCTATTACCGTATCGTAGTGAATGTCTGGTAACGCTAACAAAACAAGGGACGCGTGCTCTTCCGGAGGACAAGGTCTAAATTTCTCAGTAATTGAGTATCTAACGTCTTCAACAAATAACATTTCTTTATTATTAATGTCCTGGACCCGGCTGTCAAAGGATGCTTAGACTTATCACTTGAGTAGTGAAAATTCCATTACTCATTTACTGCAAAATTTATGATTATGTATAGGAGAAACACCTCAAGATTAGTCAAGATCATGGACAATGCGCGGCCCGAAGGGCCGAGCATTGTTCATTATCTTCTCTTACTTAAAACATGGCACTCTGATGTACAATGCTAACTATGGTTATTGTGTAACTAATCTACAGCTACAGGTAAGGCATTCAACTACCTTTGACACTAAACATTTCAAAACAATTGTGTAATGTGTACTCTGGTCATGCATGCATTGCATGAAATTGTCATGAAATTCCATACCAATGTTTTTACCAGAGAATTTTTTTTGTGAGTTTGAATTCCTCTCATTCCTAGTGAAGCAGTACAAGAGGCAACATGGCAGACAGTGCAGACAGATCTTTATGAAGTCAAACTATCTGAAATGAATACCAATTTCCATTAAGATAGTTTATTTTGTGATATGCTAATTTAACCTATCACTATACAAATGTTTCACCTATAGCTGTTGAAACTAATCTACAGCTACAGGTAAACTATGTACAGTGAAAGGTGTACTTATCTACAGACAGAACAAGCACGAGTGACAACAAAAGATGACATCATAGCCATGTTTTAAATCTGCATTAAATTCAGCAAGTAAATAACTGGATTCTTAAAAATCTTACCAAACTTTATTTGATCTCGATTAGAAAATTGCCGTTAAACTGTGATTAGCCTAGTCATCATTTGAACAACCGGGCCCTCATATCATAATTTGCACATTTTTTTTGCTCGACAGGCTGCCGATTTTCCAAGGTGGTTCAGCAGAATACATTATCCCGCTCCTGGTTCTACAGGACGGCGGACAGAAACACAAATGTGGCGTGACAGATTTACCTGGTAAGATGGTTTTCAAATGGCGTTGTTTCCATCTTCATATTTAATTTTACGATCCATATCATGTCTGTAAGGTCATTTTAACTTTGTTGTTGTAGGTATGTGATTAATGTTATGTTTATTTTACATAGAATTGCATAAAACTTCTCATAGTTTTAATTTTTGCGCGACAGAATTTCATGGTATGAACACTTCTATATTCAACATGTCCGACTTTATTCCATTTTGGTTATTTAATCGTTTTACAGTAAAATTTTATCATTTTATTTTGATATTTAGGTACTACAGGTAACTACTCAGAAAACCCATTGTTTTATTCAAACAATACCCTTTACAATTTCACATCAAATACCACGACGATAATGGGCGGAGACCTTCTTCAGGACAACCAGTATGTGGATTACGTTAAGTTACGAGGGGTATGTAGCACACCACACGTGTCGTAGCCTAAAAAGACCTTGTGGATTATTTGACCGCACATTTACTGTAATGTCAATACTGTCATTTTATCGTTTAGGTGAAGAAATTGAGAACAGTCATCAGAAAGGTATATGTGTGATTTAGTGTGATTTATAGATGTCTCTTTGAATAAAAGCATCTTACACCATAGCGATGGAAGCATCTGATTGAAGGTTTAGGATCGATCAGGGAAAAGTTTGCCACAGTTGACTACAAAAAAAAAATAATAATAAAAAAATAAAGAATAAAATGAAATTATAATAATGAAAAAATACTTGAAATTAACACATAGACCATTTGAGAGCTTTTCATGGCAATCTAGACTTAAATGGTATTTGTATTTAAATAACAAAATAATTCATTTTAGATATTTTCTTACCCATCCAATAAGCTCCCTACCAACTGAACATGTTAATAGTCACGTGATAACTGAATCAGACCTCTGCGACCTTAAATGTACTTTTAAATAAATGATTGTTTGATTCACGAGATTTCGAAGGTCAAAAGTTAAACTGAAAAACCTTCATATCAGAATGATACGGGTCCTATTTCAAAAGAAAAATAGGAAGTTAGAACCTCATTTAGAAAAAAGAGGTTGTCGACCAGTAAGTATCATTGAAGAGATTGAGCATAAATCATATAAATTGACAATCCTTTCAGATGATGGGAAGCCTGATGATAATCGGGTGTATTCACACTTTTGTTGGAGTGTCCGGTCTTATTGGGGTCCTGCTGAGGTTTGTCGGCCCAATCACAGTCGTACCGACACTTCTATTGGTGGGCCTATGGGTGGCGAGGATTACTGCCAACATGATATCAGTACATTGGGGTATAGGTGCTATGTAAGTAAAACGTTCCGATTATGTTATTGCTTATTCATCTCAGTGTAATACATTTGTAGATGAAGGACTAATATAAAATAAATATAAAGTGCTCCGCAAAAATGCAGAAGTATTTATTATTATGTTTTAGCCAATTTGTTGCATTTGAATGACGATACAATATAACATTTTCATTAAGCAAATGCAAATCGCATTCTTTAAAAATAAGATTTTCCTATAGAATACAATTATAAAGATGATTCCTTTCAAAGTAGGTCTTGAAGCAACTAATTCCCAATGTTGCTTCATTTGACAATAAAATATAATGAATTGGCAAGGAAATCCATTCACATTTTTACACATACAGCTAAAATAACCAACTAATTTCGACTTAAAATTCTTGTATATAACGTTTAGTCTATTGTTATGTAAAAAGATGATTTATTGTGGCCAAATTGTACTAATAGTCTCCATAGAGCCATTGTTACTTGTAAATCATCCGTCAACTTGCAGGACATCAGCTATTTCCGTCATCTTGTCTTTATGCTTGGGTCACTGGAAGATGCCTCTGCCATTTTGGTCCAAGACGAGGGGATGCCATATAATACGTTCCAATTTTCACCAAACTACTGGAGTAAGTGCAATTGCGTTCTTCTATGAGACTTCAATATATATTCCATATTTGCATATTACAGAGTTATCTGCCCTTGCGGGTAGGTATTGATTGTGACGTCATGAGTTTGCGAGCGTAACGTCATACTTTTCGGATGAAACGACGTGAATTGCGCTCACAAAATAATGACGTAACAATTGATACTACCTGCAAGGGAGCTAACTCTGTAATATGCAAAGACGGAATATTCTATATAAGGAAACGTTTTCAAACGTCATAAAACGGGTCGCGGTGATAATAATTATTTCTAGACCAAAACGTAGTTAAGTTTCAGTCTACACCGGATAGAGTAACAATGCCGGAAACGGAAATACGTATTCTTATAGAACAATACGTTTCAAATCCAGAACTCTCATCTCTTTAACACCCATATAATATGATAAATACGATATTTTATTTCATACTATTCGATGGAAAAGAAATGTTTTTATTGAAAGTATTACATTTTATACAGATATTGATAGCGTTATTATCGGGTTGGTTATTGTGCGCCGTAGTCACGGAAACTGGCGGATTCTCCGACAACCCGAAGGAGCCCGATTATTTCGCCAGGACGGACATAGTGCCTGGAGTGATACAGAATGCTAGCTGGATTTATTTCCCTTACCCAGGTAAATACACTAATTATTGCAAACAGTCAAAAAATAAAAACAATAGAAACAAAACCTAAGGAAAACAACAAAAACTTGTTTTTAAGGTGATTATTAAATCAGAAAAAAAAAACAGAAATCATGTTGACACCGAAAATATATTATTTTACAGATTTAAAATAAAAATAACAGTTCAAAAAGTTGTGGTTATTATTTCGTGCAAGACTTACGAAAGTCATTAATCATAGAAATATGCAATAACTATGGGTTTTGGTGGTTTATTGTTCAAAATGAATATAAAGTACAGTAGAACCCGGTTATAGTGAAGTCTTTTGATAATGGTCATACTCTTCATATTATCCAGATATCCATATAACCAAGGAGAAAGGTAATGTATATGAATGAACAGGGATAATAGTTCATTTCATATACAAGCAGTATTTCAATATAACTGACTTCAAATTAAGAGGGGTCTATTGTAATTAAGTTTATACCAATATTGTTTTACAGGAACACATAATTACAATTAAATTAAACTAATTGCCCCTTTAAATCATTTGGAAACAATTAATCAACATCATTTTTGTTAATTAGGTCAATTTGGGACGCCGTTATTTAGTGGGGACGCCTTCGTAGGATTCTTGATTGCAACCTTGATTAATCTTATGGATTCCATTGCCGATTACTACGCATGCGCAATGGCCTGTAATGTTCCACCCCCGCCTGCCCATGCTGTCAATAGGGGGATCGCGGTGGAAGGTTTTTGCTCTTTTCTGTCAGGGACGTTAGGGTGCGGACACGCCACGGGATCTTATGGCGGAAACATTGGGGCAATACGTATCACAAAGGTGTGTAACCAGAGGCTGTACTGACCAACTTATCTTTCTCCTAAACTAAACTAAAAATTCATATCCAGACATATTTTGTTGAATAATTTTCTCTTTGAGGCATAATTATATTTTAAATTCAATTTTGACATGCCCTCCACCTCTGGGTCGCGAGTTCGAATCCCATGTGGGGCAGTTGCCAGGTACTGACCGCTGGTCGGTGGTTTTTCTCCGGGTTCTCCGGCTTTCCTCCACCAACAAACTTGGCACGTCCTGGCTGTTAATAGGACGTTAAACTAATCAAACAAACAAAAAAAAAAAAAAAAAAACCCCTGAATTTTGACTTTTTGCTATTGACCGTTGGTTTTGTAAGATATGTCGATTTTGAGCCTCGTTTTAGAGCCGCCATCCCATGATACTCTTTTGTGACAGGTAGCGAGCAGGCGTGTGTTCCTTGTCCTCGGTTTCCTGTACATGTTGTTCGGCATCCTCGGGTAGTTCTGCGCCCTGTTCATCACCATCCCCCGCCCAGTCCTGGGAGGTACTATGTTGATAATGGTCAGTATGTTTATTGGAGTGGTCATCGCAAATCTCCACCACGTGGACCTGCGGTCAAACCGGAACTTGGCCATCATGGGGATGGCCATAGCTGTCGGCTCCATAGTGCCGCATTGGATAGAGGAAAACCCGGACCGTCTGAAAACAGGTAACAAATGTTATATCTCAAGACAGATAACAGACGTTATGTTTTAAGACAGGTAACAGACGTTATGTTTTAAGACAGGTAACAGACGTTATGTTTTAAGACAGGTAACAGACGTTATGTTTTAAGACAGGTAACAGACGTTATGTTTTAAGACAGGTAACAGACGTTATGTTTTAAGACAGGTAACAGACGTTATGTTTTAAGACAGGTAACAGACGTTATGTTTTAAGACAGGTAACAGACGTTATGTTTTAAGACAGGTAACAGACGTTATGTTTTAAGACAGGTAACAGACGTTATGTTTTAAGACAGGTAACAGACGTTATGTTTTAAGACAGGTAACAGACGTTATGTTTTAAGACAGGTAACAGACGTTATGTTTTAAGACAGGTAACAGACGTTATGTTTTAAGACAGGTAACAGACGTTATGTTTTAAGACAGGTAACAGACGTTATGTTTTAAGACAGGTAACAGACGTTATGTTTTAAGACAGGTAACAGACGTTATGTTTTAAGACAGGTAACAGACGTTATGTTTTAAGACAGGTAACAGATGTTAGTACGTTATGTTTTAAGACAGACGTTATGTTTTAAGACAGGTACAGACGTTATGTTTTAAGACAGGTAACAGACGTTATGTTTTAAGACAGGTAACAGACGTTATGTTTTAAGACAGGTAACAGACGTTATGTTTTTAAAGACAGGTAACAGACGTTATGTTTTAGAAGGTAACAACTTATGTTTTAACAGACGTTATGGTTTGTTTAACAGACGTTATGTTTTAAGACAGGTAACAACGTTATGTTTTAAGACAGGTAACAGACGTTATGTTTTAAGACAGGTAACAGACGTTATGTTTTAAGACAGGTAACAAACGTTATGTTTTAAGACAGGTAACAGACGTTATGTTTTAAGACAGATAACAGACGTTATGTTTTAAGACAGGTAACAAACGTTATGTTTTAAGACAGGTAACAGACGTTATGTTTTAAGACAGGTAACAGACGTTATGTTATAAGACAGGTAACAGACGTTATGTTTTAAGACAGATAACAAGACGTTATGTTTTAAGACAGGTAACAAACGTTATGTTTTAAGACAGGTAACAGACGTTATGTTTTAAGACAGGTAACAAACGTTATGTTTTAAGACAGGTAACAGACGTTATGTTTTAAGACAGTAACAGACGTAACAGAACAGTTATGTTTTAAGACAGGTACCAGGTAACAGACGTTATGTTTTAAGACAGATAACAGACGTTATGTTTTAAGACAGGTAACAGACGTTATGTTTTAAGACAGGTAACAGACGTTATGTTTTAAGACAGGTAACAGACGTTATGTTTTAAGACAGGTAACAGACGTTATGTTTTAAGACAGGTAACAGACATTATGTTTTAAGACAGGTAACAAATTAAGACAGGTAACAAACGTTAACATTATAGAAATACTTTTGTCGTGATTTTTCTTCCGCATTGATCGGACTCACCATGTCCCATAAACCTACAAGTAAAATCTTGGGATATTACACCGATCAATGCATGTGAGGGGCTTTAAAATCCCTAAAGTTATCTTCGATATTCCAGGGGTTACTATCACTGTCGTAATCCACCTCTGGACTATCTCATAGTAAAACGGAAGGCAGTTTAGAAGAAAAAATCTGACCAATCACAGGACTGCAAAGACTTCCTTTGAAGACTACAGAGAGAGCGACGCCCAACTACAAGGCAACACAGTCAACTTCAATGAACCGTTATACGATTCTTTTGATTTACATCAAATGACTATGACTAAATTACATGTTCTGTTATGTTGCCTCTAGGTTTACTATGGATAGTCCAGTGGTGGATATAACGTCAGTGATAGTAGCCCCTGGAGTATCGAGGATGCCATGACCCCGATAAGTATTATACAGGTTAAAATATTAATTTATTTCGGATAATTAATTGATTTTTAAAAAAATCTGACCATACTTATAGGACGAAACATTAATTCATAATTATAATCATAACTGAGATTTTTTTCTGTGCCTTATTTTCTGTAGGGAACGAAGCCTTGGATCAAATCATCTCGATGTTATTTGGAAATGCGGCGATTGCTGGTACCCTATTGGCGTGTATACTAGATAACACTATCGTTGGTATGGTAATATTTTTTTAAATCATTCAATGTTTTCTATTGTATTTTTATTTACTGATATCTGTCTAGCTATATATATATGCAACAATTTATTTTAGCGTTCTACCGAACAGCATGGATACATTTTTGTAGATCCGGCCTTCGGTTGCCACTTGCCGAAGGGTAAATTGCGCTCCATTGTGCTGTATAGCTTAATATTTGTCTACTTTGTCCCGCATTACTGTTCGTATACTATTATGTAATCGTGTTCGTTTTGTATGTCTTGATAAAGGGGCAGATCGCCTCGAAAATTTGACAATTTTGTTTTGTCCACACGGTTTGAATTACTTCCTTGTCCCATATGAAACAACTTATTAATGTGTCATTTAGATTAATCTAATATCTATGAATTGTACTTTTCCAGTATAAATTACGCGATTGCTTATCATTTTTTCGTAGTTTGTGGTTTCTTTTTTTTTAAATTTTGAATCCATCACCTTTTTGTTATAATCTTTTTTTTTCAATATTATGGTTTGATAGTAAAAATTACCGAAATGATTTATTTTAGATTTTTTAAAAATATATTTAGTTTATTTTACAATATAATATAAATGTTCATAATTCCCTGAATTCGTGAACAGTAAATAACAATTCATATTTTAAATCTATATCCTCCTAAACCTGAGCTACTCTATTAAGATACCACTCTCTATTAAGAGACCGCTTTTCAATATCCATTGAGTGGTCGCTTAAGACAGATTCGACTGTATATAACTTAAAACTACGACACAGATGGTTGTATTATACCACAGAAATAAAAGTTAGACATGTTTTTATTAAAATAAATCTACTTTATAGGAACAGCTGCTGAAAGAGGCTTACTTTCATGGACGGAGGGGGCATCCAGCGGAAGTGATGATAAGAATGACGTCACGTCCAAACAGGAAAAGGAATATTCAGAAGGGTTGGAAGTTTATGAACCTATCGTCCCAAGATGTATGCGGGGTTGGAAGGGGTTTCGGTACATTCCAATAATGCCAAATACGTTTGCGTATCAACAAAATGAATTAGATAAAAAAGAAAGTATATAGGTTGATTTGTACTATTCCTTACTTTACATAAAGAAATCATCGTTTGTTTTACAGGATAGGTCTCGTTCATTTTCTACAACTAAGGACGACAATTTTAGTTTTTAACATCAAGGCCCATTTTCATGAATTTTCCTTGAATTTAAAAAAATCCTTAACTTAAAATTGTGCATAGAAAAGCATTACGGATTTCAAGGACGGCTCCTTAACTTAAGATTTTTCCTTAACTTCCATAATGGACAATTTTAAGTTAAGGAATTCCTTAAAGTTAAGGAATGCTTATGAAACGGAACCCATGATATCTTGAAACTTACGCCGTCCTTAACTTTTTACTAAATGTACAATGTATCTGCGTATCAAACTTAGCCAGTATTTAGCATCTATTTGTATGGGTGTCTTGTACGTCTGGATTTAGATAGCTTCACATTTAAGCCATAATATCCAATCTGGAAACCAACCAAAATTATGTGTAAGAACCATATATATATATATATAATGTTTATGATAATACATAGTAAATGAAATAAAACTACTCAACGATAAGTTGTTGTTTACGATGTTGTTTTCACTCACCAGATCTATCTCTTTAGTCCTCATTGTCACCAAGAATTCACTATACTGTAATATTCGTATGGCAATGTCTTCGATGAATGGCATATTTAGTTATCTACCCATTGCTATTTTTTTCCTTGTCAATAACCTACACAATGTGCGTAGTTTATCATGTTGATTTCCTTAATTTTATATATTTTTTCAATCTAAATAAAATTTTCATGATGCTCTCGCAGATGAAATGAAGTTCAACCAGAAGAACCTTTGATATAAACAGTAAACAATGGAATTATTTTCAATTTCGACATTGGTCACATTTGTACAACAAAGAGGCGCAATTTCAATGATTAAAGTAAGCGTGACTTCGTGTATTTTATTCTGATGATAGTAAATTTAGTTTTTTTTTATAAACAGAACAGATTTTTCGGTATATATTTCAAACTTGAGTGGAAATGGCTACGTGTTTGCGAAAGATATTCCAAGATTTATAATTAATAACATAGCTTTTTTATTCAATCAAAATTGAATAAGATTTTTTTTGTTTCTTGTTTTGTTGCATTGGAAATGATCAACACATCCGTACAGCTAGCCTCAAAATATGAGTAAAAGACAGCAAGATTAATAAATGACACAGAATTACAAGAAAAATCTTCTATGCATCTCGTCTCAAACATTTTTTTTAAAAGAGTTAGAGAAATTTTTGTCAAGATGAAAATTGGATGTGCATGTATCTGCTTAAGCGGTGTTAGAAACAGCTAAGGTAGGAGGCGAGAATATAAGATATAACACGAGTAGTGTCTCCTCAAACGTATGTAAAACAAAACAAATAATTGTAATCTCGAGTATTATATTTCTTAAAAACTTAAAGGTGCATTTTTTTTTAAAGAGACACACCCCACTTACCTGGGACAGCTTATCAGCGATCAGCTGTCACAAAGTATTGTTTGTTTTAAATGATATTTTTCATTTTTAATTGATAAATGAAATTACATATACACTGTCCTCCAAATGTTCTGTTACATATGCAAAAACTCAAAGTCACCACATCCAAATCGGACTTGGGGAGTTTGGCCCCATGACTCAATTGTTTACTGTTAAAGATGCTCCACCGCTGACAAATGGTATTTTTTTTTACTTTCAAAAAAACGAGAGCAGACGATTTAGTATTTTTCTTCAGTTGCAAAAGTTACTTACTTTACATCATTACCACCATTGAAAAGATTGAGCTTCTAATCTTACTTTCAGTTAAAAAAATGAAAAATAATTAATTGCATCCCGAAAAAAATGCGTGTCACTATATCCTATATGAAATGAAGTACTAATTGCGCATGCATTAATGGCGAAATAAATTATATTAAATTAATTTTTTGTGTTAATTAGACATATATATACACGATTAAACACCAATTATTGTTCAAATGATGAATATCATTTTTGCTCTGTCGGCGGTGGAGCATCTTTAATTAATTATGAGCATGTCCTAAATAGAGGTTCCCCCAACAAATGACTGTTTTTTATCATGTCTAACAAACGCGAATTAGTTAATATGCAATTTTTGAAGATACGAGCTTTAGCGAGCATTCAAACTACAGGACATTCAGCTAAGGGACATTCGTATTAAAAAAGACAGTCCATTACAAATCAGGTTAATGTAACATCTATATAAAACTCCGTAGTGGCATGATTTAGTGTTTGTTGAATTATGCGTTTCCAGTAACGATAACGTGACGGCACGTAAAACTCTTCAATTCAAGTCGTGTTTGTTGACAATGTAAACACATAAGCCAGAAATCTTTGAAACGACTGTAAATCAACATATAAGCACGTTCTTTTTATTATACATTTCTAGCTCGATGTTTTACAGTCGAAATTTGCATAGGTAAACAACCGGAGATAGAAAACGCAGAGGTGGAGTGGGTCAAAATAACACACATGTGTACACAAACTAGAACGTAACATGTACCCGTAAAAATATATATAAGTATGTGTGTACCTGAGGGAGAGACTCATACACACTCAACGAGGAAGTAGTTATTTAAAATGGCCGCACATTGTAAACTGGACTACTGAAATACCACGCAGGTTTCCATGGTCAGATACAGTGATACTGTTTTATCAAGGTAAGTAATACCTGTTATGTCTTATCGTGTATGTAGATTTCAGAAAGTCGCTATATAACATGTATTTATCTTAGTACGCACATACCCGTGATGGGTGTTTACGATATGTGTTCTTGTTATTATTGTTGATAGTAGTGTTGGCCTCTATATAAAGTTTGCAGATTAACCTATTAGCGTGAAAGACAAATGAATTAAAACATCGATGGTAATGGTTATTGTATGGCTGTCGTGTATTAAGTGTAGTTAATCATGTGTGGACTATGTTACGAAATGGCTGTCAACTTGACGAAAAACGTGACACGGTTTCGTAACCATGATTCAATACATTTTGTAAACGTGACATCGCACAGTATGGACACGAATAAGAACTTCTATAGAAGTCCATATTTTTGTACGGAAGTCGAATGGGACCAGGACGAAACAAAACAGCGGGGAAGTAAATCGCAATTATCAAATATTTTCATAACATCTAAAAATAGATATGATAAAATTTCCATATCAACTTTTCCTGATGTTCTCCGTAACGACTTTAATATCGCGTCATTTCATCTTGTCATATACTTTCCATTATGGAAGAAAAAATATATAAAGGTCATAGATTGAAATACATATACTATTATACCCAGTAGTACACATTACAATGCATTGATTTATGCACAATAGTCATGGGTGTGTAAAATGATGGAGTACCGACGAGTACATACTACACATGTGGAAAATTTTCTCCGCGCGTAATATTTTGTAAATGTATGAACTATGTAGTCTTATGTCTGACGGTATATCTATTGCAAAAATAACAACACCGCGAAAGTCTTATGCTTGTAAACCGCGAAATCAAGCACTCGCAAAAATATCTACATTTACGGTAATGGACACTGATTTTTCAAGTTTAAGGAAACAGATACTACCTAGCTATACCTAGTCTATCTGACTTAGAACTGCCAGATTATTCAATCATCAATATGTATAGTTGTGCCTTTTCCTTGGTTTTCTTTCTTTATTCTTGATATTTTTGGGCTTGGTTGTGGTTCGATGGATTCTATGTAAGCTATTCATTGTATTTTGTATTCAATTTCTTAATTCATTGTATTTCCATAATTCAACTCCACATGTCCAAGATAACCGATTCATATTCATTCAAGTTCCCATTTTCACAGATTCAAAATCACAAAACCAAGATATCAAATTCAAGATCGAATTATGAACTTCGAAAGCATGACTGCTTTCAGTTTCCTTGAGTTTGCTTTCCATATATTGTTGTATTTTTTCCCATTAAACTTGCCCATATAATCAACAATTATAATAAATAATAAATCGCTTCTTTCATTTCCATCTTGTCCATATAGTCAACAATCATAATAAATAATAAATCAACTCATTTATTTCCAGAAACGTTTTAAAAGCTTTATATATTGTATCAATAGCAATAAATTATCATGTATGCCAACATATTTGACTGTATGATCGAGCAATTAAAGTTTTATTCAGTTTTTCAGGTTTTAATGTTCAGCCACCTCCTACAATGCCGACCGCGACCTACTGTCCCTCTTGGGATGGGAGTGCACTGAAGGTGTACTGTAGTTATGGCTGTTGTGGTAATTTTTCTATAACGACCCCATGTTGTTCATCAGACGACGATTCGTCAGCCTCATTGTAAGTTCTCTCCTCGATATTCCAGCCACAAACATCCTCAATTACTACCACTGTCCTAATATATACTATCATCCTCAGTAATCCAGGGGTTACTATCACTGTCGTTATATCCAAACCATCCTCAATACTCCCGGAAAAACTATCACTGTCGCTTTATCCACGCCATTCTCAATACTCCAGGGGTTACTATCACTGTCATAACATCCACCCCCCATTCTCAATACTCCAGGGATTTGATTTAAAGATATTTTATTGTAATGGGGTTACTACCACTATCGTTATATCCACCCTGGACTATGTACCATAGCAAAACAGAAGGTATTATAGCAGAAAAAAAACAGGCATGCAGTGACAAATTGCGTTATTGGATAATAAACCTCCGTTTTGAAGACAATTGATATATTTCTTTATGATAACACATGAATAATCAGATGTACCAGGAAGTTTATCATTTCATTTTCAGACCACCGTTTAGCATTTTCTTCTATGCGCTTACCGTGTTCATACTGTTCCTGCTGATCGTGTGCTGTGTTGGCAGAGTGGCTCGGCTAAAGAACAGACAGTCTGCCGCCACGACATCCGCCAACAGACGGGCGTCTGCTCGATCTGGCCAACAAAGAATCTCGGTGGATCTTAGTAAGTATGCTTGATGTTCAGTTTTATTTTTCTTTCTTCTTATACCAATAACTAATGGTCCATTTGTTTGTGTAAATACTTTAAAACAACGTCAACCAGCAACAAGAACAACAATAACAAAAACGAAGAAGACGACGATGTTGTATTTTGACATTTATTCATGAGTTAATTTAATTTTACAAGTAGTAAATTAACGACAGTTGCCAAGTTAACGTCAGATTGTTACCATGTTTTATCATTAACTTTATTTTATTATCAACTATTTGAATGTAAATGATGAAAGTAAAAAGGATAAAAGAACGGATAACGCTATCATGGAATTTTTTTTATTTCCTTCTTGTTGCTTCCTCTTAAAATGTTGTTTACAATTTACTCATGGACTTTTGTAATAGTTCCTAAAGAAAGAAAGAAAAAATACAAAAAAAATAAAAAAAAATAATTAAGTATGAATATTTTCAAGTGCTAAGGCGATATTTAACTGATTTTAATTGTTGATATATGCACACGATGTATTTCAAGTGAGCTAATTTAGTAAATTAATCAAAACAGTTCATGTAAGATGTATTTACAATTGTATGATATTTTTTTCAGGTCGCACATTAGTTGTAGCCACGATTGAAAATTTGATAAGAATGGGAAGACAGTCGGATCAAGTGACCAATCAGAGAGCAGAAGATCCTACGCATCCAATCACAGACATGCCTTTGTCTCCGCCTAGTTATGATGACGCAATCAAAACACCGACTATTAACTCACCTCCGCCTTACTCTGAAGTTGTGAATGAGAATGAAAATATTTCCCCACCTAGTTACTGACCAATGAAAATACCGCATTCGGTTCCTATGGTAACTGATTGTGATTGTGATCATCACTAATGTTTTCGAATCATTAGTGCAAAACAATAATTGTCGATATCAATCAAATGTCTTGACAAAATCAAAATTTGTCACTGAAAATTATGTTGTAACCAAAGGAGAAAGTTCATCTGATGTATTTTTATTTTGTGGTTCCCCTAATATTTTCCTTTGAACTCGACAAGAGGTTAAGTAACCCATTGTTCGAGACTGCACAGCAGTTACTTTTTCGTATGTCCCTTTTCTCGTTTCTATGTATTGCGACTAAGTTCAAGAAGAGATCAGACAAAACTCTCTATGTCGCACAGCAAGTGCTATTTCTTATTTCCCTTTTCTTGTTTTTTTTTAGTTTAACTCTTTGAATCTTTCTTCGACAACAGCTGTTTTCTGTAATTTAAGTGATATTTGTATCGGATACTCACCAAATCTTGACGCTTTACGATATTATCGCCTACAATACACTCTGCATTAACTCTGCCAAAATCAAAATTATTGTAAACTATGCAAGAAGTTGGCGGTAGCTTTTAGAGATAATACGGTATAGGTTATAACGCTCATTCACGTATCACGTGATACCCGATAACGTTTGTGCGGGACTATTGTTTCTATTAGTGATGGAATGACGTCACATGACGTTATCGCGGGATAACGTTATTTCAGCGGGAAGATTACAAAGAGTTACGTTTCATCACCACTGGAAATACTAGTCCCGCACAAATGTTATCGGTTATTATGTGGTACGTGAATTAGTCCCATTTCAAGTAATTTTGTACCCCGTTATTGTTACACTGTTATGATATATACAGTACCTATATATTAACATGTCATTGTATTGTAACATGTCATTGTATTGTAACATGTCATTGTATTGTAACATGTCATTGTATTGTAACATGTCATTGTATTGTAGTTTATTGTTAATCGTTTCTTGGTGCTAAAATCACAAAATTCACTTTTTTTTGTTTTGAAGGTTTTTGTGCGTTTATATCGAAACTCATATTTATATACCATGAATCGAGAAAAGCAATGTGTTTTTGCTATATTTGATTTATTTAAATAGATATATCGACGCGTATTGCTTTGTGAATGTAGTTTGCAAATCGATTGTACATTTTGATCTGGTTTTGATTGCTTATAGACTGTGATATATGCTTTCTAATGCTTATCATGTGTATGTTAAAACACTGTTTGAACTTTAGTTTAAACATCACATTGATAATCCATTTTAATGTTTTACTAATTCTGATATTGATGTCAGCGATTTGTCTTTGTGTAATGTATTTTACTCTCAAAAAACGTTATTTATTGTACATGTGTATTTTGTTTTATCAAAACACGAAAGAAAAATGGTCAGCACTGAAACCTTGTTTATGCGCAATTATGTCCCTTGAAATAATACTAATTAATATTCAAGTGTCAAAATGTATCTATTGTTTTTTTATGTGTGCCAGGTGTATCGTAACAACTGCTGACTAAACTATCATTATCATATGCCAATATAAAATATGGATTTTTATTACAGTATGTTTTTATAATACGTCTTACATGATTACAAGATATTTTTTTATATATTTATTATAATAATATATCTTTATCATAATGTATAAGGATTAAAATGTATGGTATGTAATGTATTATATGATGTAAAATAAATATAAATATGAATTGTAGTTACACTGTATAAACGTTGTTTCATCAACAGATGGCAAATTGGCTTGCCATGCTAGGGCACTCTAGCATTTTATATTTGATATATGTAAATTGTATGCGGTATCTTTCAAATATTAAAAGAGCTTTTGTATTATTTTTTAATGAAATAACACGGATAAGTGAAATAAAACATCACACAGATTACACAATCCATAGTTGTCGTATATGGCATTGTTTTTTTTACATGAGGTAGTTATAATTGAAGAATAACAAAGACGCGCGTACATCTGATTATTTTCCTTGTTTGGTATGTTTGAAGAGTGTTTGTAACATGACATTCATTATGAAGTGTAAGGTAAAAATGTAGGTATTATGGTTTTCGTCACGTGATCCTCTGGCTCCGTTTTTAACATGATAGGTAAGGTACATGTTGTCACGTATTCCAATGCACTGTCAGGTTTAAAAAAGTTTTAAATGTATTATTTAGGTGTATTATTTGTTCACTATGTTGACTGAACTTCGCATCAAAGGAAGCTAGCAGTAGATTGTGGTGATACCTCTTGATTGTCTTGACAGGTTGTAGCTACGGTTGTCAAATAGTGGATAACTTTAGAATTTGTTGCTCATTCAAATAGAATATTGGAAAATAATAACCTAAAACATCAAGATGAGACTTCATTGTCATTGACAACACGTACAAAATGATAAACAAACAATTTGAAATAAATGGTTTTAATGTCAAATTTAAGTTCGTTGATTGTTTCATGGGTGTTTTACCTCTACATGCTATTAATATGAAACAAAACAGATCAATGTTACTGCAATAGTAAGAAGAAGGGAGTTAATCTGCATTAGTCAGGCAAGACCGAGGTCGATTATTACTATGTACCCGGTATCACAAGGGAAATACAACCTACGACATCCAATAATTTTCACATAATGCGTACTTTTATTTTTTAAATGTTAAATTAAAACTTGATGCATAATGTACTTTTGTTTTGGTATTTTACCTTTTAAATAACATATGTATTCCTTAGCGGCGTTCCATGGCTCCACTTTGAGGTTGTATTTCGATCCTCTATGGGGCCGATCAAAGGGAAAGAACAATTGATATTTTTAAAATTTAAAAAAAATTAAACAGTGGAAACACCTACAATTATCACATCTGTTATTCACATTCTGCATAGGTTGGTCTCTCTGGCTATAAATACAACAACAGTGCAAGAAAGGTCAATGTCGTTATAGATTGGACTACAGATGGATAAACGTTATCAAGATTTAATTATCGTTTCATTGACCATAACAGCTAGTATTTTTGCTTTGTTATAGACGATATGTATTAAGCTCGTAAGAAACATAATTAGATTTCATTAGCAAGAAAATATTTTAAAGGGCCACTACCTTTCCAAAACGGCTTTTAATTTTTAAAATAGGAATGTAAAACGAGATCAATAATTTTGTAGAGTCGCAGAAGTTATTAACTATACGTTTACTAGCACACTTATCATCACCTTCAGAACTGTTTAATTAGAATAAATAAAATGTTAATTTTCATAACGCGGGTCGTTTTATGTTTCCCGCCGTCGTCCTAAATGCCGCGCGGTAGTTGACTATCACTGCGCCAGACAGCAAAACAGCGACATGAATCTCCACTGTTATCGTACATTAGACAGGAAATTTTGCATATGTTTGGTGTTGTAACCTCATCTTAAGCCATCGATATATATTTTCTTTTGTTATTAATGTTTTTAAGAAACCTTTAAATTTTGCTCCGGAAAGGAAGTGGGCCTTTAAGGAGATATTTGGAAACAATACTTTTTTTATTCTTTGTATCTCTAAAATATAATTACTACCTGTCAATGATGGACAAGGTGACGTGATCAAGATATAAAGTTTGTTTATATTGACCGCTGCCCGTCGAAAACGAATTATTGATTATCGTCTAAAATTATAATAATAATGTAACCAAATTAAACATTATAATACACATATGTATTATAAAATAGATTAGTTATTTCTACCATAGAAAACCTTGGCCTTTAATTAAAAAAATAAAAATAAATAAAAGAAAAGGACATTTCTCATCGGGTGTTGATAACAAGTATAGGTACATCCTTAGCTTTAATTATAGAAGTATGTAGTTAACGAATTACATCCATATATTTTGTTAATCCCAGAAGTCGTAAGCGTAGAGTTGTAATTGATCTCAAGAGTCAAATATAATTTCAAGGTAGGTTGGTCGAACGCTGGAAGGCTTATAACAGCAATTACGCTCCAACATATGTCGACCATTAAGGAAATAAAACATTTCACTGTTCGGAATGTAAAGGAAACTGCATTGAATGTTTTAATGACAGTGTTAAAATATCAAGTTAACACATAAAGAGCTAAGATTCTTTTCCTTTGTTTCGTTTCGTTCGCTGCTCTGACCAGTATGATGCTTTTATAAATTCAGCATTTGTAAAATAATATGAAAAAAGATAACATAGGATTATGTTGTGTAGTTTTCTTTTCGTTTAACGAAAGTTCCAATTTTCTACATTGTAACTGTTTGGTGGGACGGACTTTGGTTTGGCAGACCACAACATGTTTTTATAGTCTTTTTGATAGAGGAAATTAGAACTACAATATTAATAATTTACTACAGTAGTCAGAAAGAAACTGTTCGAAGTGATGTTTCTGAACTTGAATAAAATGAATCAGTCCTTGTCAATCATTTTTTGATTTCTGAGTTACTTTATTGAAATTCACGATGTATTTGTCTCAATAACAGAAACGCAATCAAGGGAAATGTAACGACATGTAAATGTAACGTAATGTAACAAGGAAATGTAACGTAATGTAAATGTAACGTAATGTAACAAAGAAATGTAACGTAATGTAAATGTAACGTAATGTAACAAAGAAATGTAACGTAATGTAAATGTAACGTAATGTAACAAAGAAATGTAACGTAATGTAAATGTAACGTAATGTAACAAAGAAATGTAACGTAATGTAAATGTAACGTAATGTAACAAAGAAATGTAACGTAATGTAAATGTAACGTAATGTAACAAAGAAATGTAACGTAATATAACAAAGAAATGTAACGTAATGTAACAAAGAAATGTAACGTAATGAAAATGTAACGTAATGTAACAAAGAAATGTAACGTAATGTAACAAAGAAATGTAACGTAATGTAACGAAGAAATGTGATGTAATGTAACAAGGAAATGTAACGTAATGAAAATGTAACGTAATGTAACAAAGAAATGTAACGTAATGTAAATGTAACGTAATGTAACAAAGAAATGTAACGTAATGTAAATGTAACGTAATGTAACAAAGAAATGTAACGTAATGTAAATGTAACGTAATGTAACAAAGAAATGTAACGTAATGTAAATGTAACGTAATGTAACAAAGAAATGTAACGTAATGTAAATGTAACGTAATGTAACAAAGAAATGTAACGTAATGTAAATGTAACGTAATGTAACAAAGAAATGTAACGTAATGTAAATGTAACGTAATGTAACAAAGAAATGTAACGTAATGTAACGAAGAAATGTGATGTAATGTAACAAGGAAATGTAACGTAATGAAAATGTAACGTAATGTAACAAAGAAATGTAACGTAATGTAAATGTAACGTAATGTAACAAAGAAATGTAACGTAATGTAAATGTAACGTAATGTAACAAAGAAATGTAACGTAATGTAAATGTAACGTAATGTAACGTAATGTAAATGTAACGTAATGTAACAAAGAAATGTAACGTAATGTAAATGTAACGTAATGTAACAAAGAAATGTAACGTAATGTAAATGTAACGTAATGTAACAAAGAAATGTAACGTAATGTAAATGTAACGTAATGTAACAAAGAAATGTAACGTAATGTAACAAAGAAATGTAACGTAATGTAACAAAGAAATGTAACGTAATGAAAATGTAACGTAATGTAACAAAGAAATGTAACGTAATGTAACAAAGAAATGTAACGTAATGTAACGAAGAAATGTGATGTAATGTAACAAGGAAATGTAACGTAATGAAAATGTAACGTAATGTAACAAAGAAATGTAACGTAATGTAACAAAGAAATGTAACGTAATGTAACAAAGAAATGTAACGTAATGTAACAAAGAAATGTAATTAACGTAATGTAACAAAGAAATGTAACGTAATGTAACGAAGAAATGTGACGTAATGTAACAAGGAAATGTAACGTAATGTAAATGTAACGTAATGTAACAAAGAAATGTAACGTAATGTAAATGTAACGTAATGTAACAAAGAAATGTAACGTAATGTAAGGAAGAAATGTAACGTAATGTAACAAAGAAATGTAACGTAATGAAAATGTAACGTAATGTAACAAAGAAATGTAACGTAATGTAACAAAGAAATGTAACGTAATGTAACAAAGAAATGTAACGTAATGTAACAAAGAAATGTAACGTAATGTAACAAAGAAATGTAATTAATGTAACAAGGAAATGTAACGTAATGAAAATGTAACGTAATGTAACAAAGAAATGTAACGTAATGTAACGAAGAAATGTGACGTAATGTAACAAGGAAATGTAACGTAATGAAAATGTAACGTAATGTAACAAAGAAATGTAACGTAATGTAACAAAGAAATGTAATTAACGTAATGTAACAAAGAAATGTAACGTAATGTAACAAAGAAATGTAACGTAATGTAACAAAGAAATGTAACGTAATGTAACGAAGAAATGTGATGTAATGTAACAAGGAAATGTAACGTAATGAAAATGTAACGTAATGTAACAAAGAAATGTAACGTAATGTAACAAAGAAATGTAACGTAATGTAACAAAGAAATGTAACGTAATGTAACAAAGAAATGTAATTAACGTAATGTAACAAAGAAATGTAACGTAATGTAACGAAGAAATGTGACGTAATGTAACAAGGAAATGTAACGTAATGTAAATGTAACGTAATGTAACAAAGAAATGTAACGTAATGTAAATGTAACGTAATGTAACAAAGAAATGTAACGTAATGTAACGAAGAAATGTAACGTAATGTAACAAAGAAATGTAACGTAATGAAAATGTAACGTAATGTAACAAAGAAATGTAACGTAATGTAACAAAGAAATGTAACGTAATGTAACGAAGAAATGTGACGTAATGTAACAAGGAAATGTAACGTAATGAAAATGTAACGTAATGTAACAAAGAAATGTAACGTAATGTAACAAAGAAATGTAAACGTAATGTAACAAAGAAATGTAACGTAATGTAACAAAGAAATGTAAATTAACGTAATGTAACAAAGAAATGTAATTAATGTAACAAGGAAATGTAACGTAATGAAAATGTAACGTAATGTAACAAAGAAATGTAACGTAATGTAACGAAGAAATGTGACGTAATGTAACAAGGAAATGTAACGTAATGAAATGTAACGTAATGTAACAAGAAATGTAACGTAATGTAACAAAGAAATGTAACGTAATGAAAATGTAACGTAATGTAACAAAGAAATGTAACGTAATGTAACAAAGAAATGTAATTAACGTAACAAAGAAATGTAACGTAATGTAACAAAGAAATGTAATTAACGTAACAAAGAAATGTAATTAACGTAACAAAGAAATGTAACGTAATGTAACAAAGAAATGTAATTAACGTAACAAAGAAATGTAACGTAACGTAACAAAGAAATGTAATTAACGTAACAAAGAAATGTAACGTAATGTAACAAAGAAATGTAATTAACGTAACAAAGAAATGTAACGTAATGTAACAAAGAAATGTAACGTAATGTAACAAAGAAATGTAACGTAATGTAACAAAGAAATGTAATTAACGTAACAAAGAAATGTAATTAACGTAACAAAGAAATGTAATTAACGTAACAAAGAAATGTATCGTAATGTAAAAAAGAAATGTATCGTAATGCATGTTCAAATAGAATCAATATTTAACCTCATTCCGATATGAACATCAGTTATTCATTATGGTCGTGCGTCTGAAGATAAAACACATTAACAAACATAAACAACCACTTACATATCTTCTCATTACATCTAGAGAGAAAAGAGAACAATATTTCCATAATCTATGAACAGTATACTGTAAAGTAAAATATATTCGGGATGTTATATTTTTAAACGTTCTTCAAAATTTTGTTGGAATCGTTTATATTTTTTCAGTTTTTAAAATTCATTTTATTCGTAATGTATTCCAATACAGGGATCGTTGGAAAAACACACCGAGTTTTCGACTCGGGGACTATACCTCGCAAGACAACACTATAGGAGAACTGTTCCCGAGGGAAAGGGCCATAATAGATTTAGTACGTCACATGACATTCATTATGACGTCATATATTTGGTCGCGTGTTCATTCCCGGGGGACTATACTTTGGTATAGTTCCCGTAGTCAGGTATAGTCTCCCGTAGTCAAGAAGGACAGGGAACTGTCGCAAAATAGATCATGGCTGTTATCCAATCGCATTCCTAGTAATTATCATGTGATGTACTAAAAATCGTTAATATCAATTTCGCAAAGTTGCCACGGCATTTGGTTAGTACTCTTCGTGATTATGTGAACATTTGAGCATTGGGACAAGGTCCCGCACTCACACCGTATAGTACACTGTGTATGTGTAGAATTGGAATTGTCGGATACATATTCACAGAATGTGATGTGCGCCTCCATGCTACATTCGCTACTATAAGATGATGAAGAAGTTCCAACCTGAAGATGAAGATAAAACGAAAGCAATGAAACAACAGCGCGAATATACCGTATATTAATTTAATTTTGCGTATACAATATTTCGCGTCTTCGTCAAAATCAATATATTTGCGAATAAGAAAATTCACGATCAAGGGTTGATACATAATCTGTATTTACATTTTGTAATTAGATTTTATACAATCGTTCACGATACATTCAAATCTGCGTTTGAACTCTCTTGCAAAATAACTCGAAAATTTGTATCTCGCAAAAAGTAAAGACTTTACAGCATATACAGGATTACAGCATATCTGTTAGATTAAACACTTAACAGTATATACAGAGTTACAGCATATCTGTTAGATTAAATACTTAACAGTATATACAGAGTCTCAGCATACCTGTTAGATTAAATACTTAACAGTATATATATATATATACAGAGTTACAGCATATCTGTTAGATTAAACACTTAACAGTATATACAGAGTCACAGCATATCTGTTAGATTAAAAACCTAACAGTAAGATTAAACACTTAACAGTATATATATATAGAGTTACAGCATATCTGTTAGATTAAACACTTAACAGGAAATACAGGGTTACAGCATATCTGTCAGATTAAACACTTAACAGTATATACAGGGTTAAAGTATATCTGTTAGATTTAAAACTTAACAGTACATGTATATACAGAGTCTCAGCATATCTGTTAGATTATATACTTAACAGTATATACAGGGTTACAGCATATCTGTCAGATTAAAAACTTAACAGTATATACAGAGTTACAGCTTATCTGTTTGATTAAAAACTTAACAGTATATACAGGGTTAAAGTATACCTGTTAGATTAAACACTTAACAGTTAGATTAAAGAACCTAACATAATCCTAATATGATATTTGGGATACATTGTATTGTCAAGTCCATTAACTTGCTGGGTTTCTTTGTCTGTCGATTAACGCGTAACTTTTTAAAATTATGAAATTGTTTTCTTGTTTTCTTGCCGTGATAATCACATACTACATTGTAAATGTGATTATTTTTGCTTGTGGATCTAAATATCAGCCTTAAAACTGTTCGCGTTGTGATGTTTTCGCGTTGTAGAACAGTCCCATTGTTCATAAGTTCGCGAAAATTTTCACATCGCAAAACAATTTCTTTTTACAGCATGTACAAATTATATAATGAAAAAAATATTATCATGACTTACTTGAACACTCTTCTCTCCGTAGGGAGAACACCCTATCCCTGCACCTAAAATGGTGATGTTAAATTTCCTTGTTGTCACACCAAATAAACTCAGATCGATAATTCTCATCCACAGTAGAAAAGGTGATTCCCCAGGCACGGGCAAATCATAATATGTGTTAAGGTCATCATCCATTAAGTAGGGTACCGTCCGCAATAGGGATTTGTCGTCATCGTTCAAAATGGTGACGAATTGATTCACTGAGGCAAAAATACATATCTCATCATTTATAAGTATTTACAAAGTATTATTTATTGCTTTGTTTTTATTTTTAGTTTGTTACTGTAAACAAGCTTTCGTTCGCGCGCAATTTATTTTCGCAAATTTCGCGAAAGTTTATATCCGCGAATTCTTCAAATATTCTTGCGCAATTATATTCAAAGGTATCTCAATTCAATTTTGAATCCGTGAAAATACTTTGAAATGGAAATCGCAAATTTCGCGAAAGCTTATATCCGCAAATTCTTCAAATATTCTTGCACAATTATATTCATTATATTCAAAGGTATCTCAATTCAATTTTGAATCCGTGAAAATGCTTTGAAATGGAAATCGCAAATTTTGCGAAAGCTTATATCCGCAAATTCTTCAAATATTCTTGCACAATTATATTCAAAGGTATTTCAATTTAATTTTGAATCCGTGAAAATGCTTTGAAACGGGAATCGCAAAATTCGTGAAAGATAGTTGGTTTACAGTATAAATTTTTGCTTCCTCATCAAAAAATTGTTTACACAAAAATCAGTTGTCATTTGAAAAAAAAACAAAAACAAAATTAAAGCGTAAACGAATATTTATCAAGATATCGATTTATTTGTTTATCACTTAAAATGTCAGATGGCTATAACAACACTTTATTAAAAGATGTTTTAACTAAGAACAGTTTTCAAGAGTCTACGTTTCTCTGATTCTGTCTAAACATTTATGCTAAGGTTGTTTTTATTATTTATTTTTACATGCAAAAAGGGAAAAAGTACATTTGGGAACGTTGACCAGTTAATGTTGTGAAGGATTAATTTTTTTACCGAACCACGGACAGTGCCATGCATTTGCTCGCTGAAAATATGACGTATCAATTCTTACATGCATCAGAGAAAAGTTACAGAGTTAATGTTATAATTTACTTACACGGGGTTATGTGTATTGTGACAGCGGTATACATACTACATGTATTGGCCGTTATGCCAAACGCGGTGATAATCTTTGGAGGGTCCACAATGGTTTGTCCACCCTGAAGAAAAAATCAGATAGTTAGCCATCAGCAAAGGATTAATGTAAAACAAAAAATCATCAAATCACATTTATCACATAACTAGCCTGTCCAGCCATGTCATACGGCCATGTCATAAATATCGTAAGACACGTGTGTAATAACACTTTTATGACGTTCACAGGCAAAAAGGCCTAGCAACGAACTGTAGTGTTTTTTTCTTTTTTTTTATTTATACATGTACCTTCGCAAGATACGTTTTTTTTGCTATATATATATACTGTTGGTAAAAATTCGTGCCAGGTCCCTTTGCTCTTTCATGTCTACCAGGTCAAAAGAATAAATTTAAATCATTTTTGTCTTGTAGGCTCCACCCGTCAAGGTAGACTGGGGGGCAGTCAGATCAAAATGTTCAAATGCTATTCAAACCAGTATGACTAATTTTCTTTATAAATTGAACAAAGGATGCTCAATTTTTTTTCTAAACATTCTGAAAACTTGACACCCCGTTCTTTGCGGAAAATATTAATCCCAAGTCCAATGCAATTCACAAAGTTTGTAGAGCATTTTAATGCTCTTCACTCTCTTTTGATAGATATTCGATTCCATCACATGTGTGAGATGGGAAAATTTTGGAAATTTTGACCAATTTTCACAGGGTTTGGAATAATATCATTAATATTTTATTGGCCTTATGTCATAGAATTCCGGGCAAATGTTTTATTCGATTTGCGTCGAAAGTCTTCTTTTGAGACTTGGATTTTTAAAAGACCTTTATGAATACACTGTGGAAGTGACCAGGTTCTAAGCTGTAGTGGTACATTATGTCTCTCGGAAAGATTGTGCTGTATACGAAGATTCTGGTTAGGACAGCTAGGTCGGGGTAATATACCTAAAATAAAGAAATATCATAATCATTTGAAAATTACCTACATTATTGTGCATATGGAGCAAATCGATATTTATAGAATATCATACTCGATATTCCAGGGGTTACTATCACTGTTATCATATCCACCCCTGGAATATGTCATGGCGAAACTGAAAACTCTGTATGCGACAACAGTTGAGACAGGTAGTTTTTTTCATTGAACGGACTGTGTCAATATGCATGTATTACATTATAAACATTGGCTTATAACCTTGATAGTATCTTATATTTTGCATTAGTACATCATACATTAGTGACAAAATACTGGATTCTGGGCCCTTAACTTAAATGTCCCTATAGAAAAGCATTACAAAAGTTATGGGAAAAAAACATCAAAATAAGGAGTAATAAAATTCTGTAATGCTTTCCTATGAAGAATTTTAAGTTAAGGGATTCCTTAAATTTAAGGAATGTTCATGAAACTGGGCCCTGATTGGCTTCATATTAATATGAGTACTATTTGCAATAGTGCCCGTTGAAGTGGGCACTATTGAAGTAGCGCGAAATTGAACCTAAATCCTTTGTGACGTCACACTCACACGGCTTCATTTTCATGTTGCGCTTCGACCAAGACCAAGGCTGTTGTGTGCGAGGATGAAACAGATGTTGCTCTTCTACTCAACACAGTTCACTCGTGTTCTATATTGATCTACTTTTAATCTTCATAAAACTGAATTTCGTTTAAAGAAATAGATTTCTGCGACAATTCATATGTTGTACTTTTAATGTAACATCATGGTGTGGAACTGAAGATAGCGTTGCGTGGTGTCACTTGACGTGCTTCTGTTACGAAAGCATGAAAACGGGTCTCCGAGCATGTGAGGGTGAATTCATTATATTATCGCCTGGTTGAGAGAACACTATAGTCTCATAGTATCGTCTCGTGATGGGATAGCGCCATCGCCTTTGGTTCGGGCACTATTCCATCCCTCGACAATACTATGAGGCAATAATGCCCTTTCAACCAGGCCGTAATAGATAAATAATGCATTCAAATATGGGCTATAATGTCCAACCATAAATAGTGTCATTTAAGGATGAAGTTGGAAATATTTTTTATTATGTTATGGAGATATAATACAAAAATCTGAGTGTATTCTAAATACATCGCAAAGCGTTTTATGATGAGGGAGCACTAACAATTTTGTGTTATATCTCCATAACATAAACATCTATCAAAGTTTATTCTTTTGATTTAATCTTTTTACCTGTAATTCCACATTTATTGACGGACTTTTTTCTTTAAGAAAGTATTACACAGACAGTCGTGTCAACCAATCGAATGCGACAGTTGTTATGTTATGTTATGGGCTGATAATATTTTTAACATTTCAGCCAATGAAAATACTTCTTACAATTTAAGATTATTAATACATGACTAACAAATTCATACTTACGATTTTCGGTTTTTGAATTATGATTTGTTTAGACCAGATAATGGTGTGGTTACTGACAAGCTTGACTGCGATTGCTCCCGGTTCGTCGGTGGTGTTGAAGATATTAAAGTCAGCATACGACGCGATTATTTGGCAATAAATGAAGTTTGCAGTATTCGATACGTTTGCAACTACAAATGCGTAATTACTCAGTGGTGAGATTTCTATGAGAACAGATTCCACCATGTCATCGTCGCGTCTGTAATGAAATATAAAACACAAATTTCTCACTACATATACAGCGTTAACTCGAACACGACAAGCGTTAACTCGAACACGATAAGCGTTAACTCGAACACGATACAGCGTTAAATCGAACACGATACAGCGTTAACTCGAACACGATACAGCGTTAAATCGAACACGATACAGCGTTAACTCGAACACGATACAGCGTTAACTCGACACTTTGTTTAATTTTAAGTCTTTCGTCTTTCCCGAGGAAATTTTCTCAAATCTTTCTAAGTGAACAAACTGATAATTTGAAGTGTTTCGTGGTTCCACTGGCTTTGAATTAACGAGGTTCAAAAATTCATAAAATAAACGACAAATTAATGATGATAAATCACGTGACATTCATTTTGAATAAAGCTATAATGAACTATTTGGTTTGTTGATTGGTACTACAATCTCAAACAAATAGTTTCTATAATGTTTGAAAACCGCAAACGTTAAAAAGTTGTCTTGAATATCAATTAAAACGCACATATAAACATTACACTTCTGATAACGTTTTATAATAATATCTGTTTTGTGATAAATAAAAAAGAATATCATCTTACATTTAGGTCATTCAAAAGAATATTTAAAATAAAACCCCTTTATTTCGATCATGCGATAGATCGGCGGTTCGCACACCGCAGCACCCTCCAAAGTTATCCCGTTCGCTTACTCACTAACAAATGATCAAATACATTCAGCCTATCTTACCTAGTCCGGTTAACTTGGAAATAACCCAAGATGTTATATCCGATCAAAAGGTCAGTTTTGCATATAACGAGTGAATTGTCCAATGTTTCATTATTGGATATTTCTATAGACAAGCGTCCGTAATGGTGATCTTTCCAAGTGATTAGAGTAAGGAGAAGTTCAGTGCTTGCTGTGACGGACTGACCAACCTCAGTTAGGAATACATGTTGAAAAAGCCGGAGGTATCGGGTGTCTGAAACATAAATATCATATAATATTGATAATGTTAATAATATCATATTAATATCAATATGTTAAGTATTTGTTAGTCCTGGTGAAACACAAATAAAAATGATTTAAACCATCACAGTTATGTTTTGGTTTGCTAACGTGACGCTACCCAAATTGGAACACTTTTTTGAAGATAATTGTAAAAAAAATCTTACTTGTGCTTCAATCCCGATTTTTTTCTTAATATTCCACAAATAGATGCATTTATTTTAAATTTCATGATTTGTTTACTTCTCAGCAGTGCATATTTTTATAAATACAGAGCTTGAAAGCATGAACGGTCCAGCCCTATGTTTCAGCAAGCCTCGGGTTTTACAACAGTTTGTGATTCTTGGGTAGAATATCCTTCTCCTTCATATCCATATTTAAAAGAGTCTTATAGTATTGTGCTATTTTCAGTAGAACTATTTATTTCTAGCGTTCATTACTGATTATATCTAACATCTTTGCTTTACAGTGACAATATAGGCTTCTGGGACCACGTGTATTCTGTATGCTTTACATAAAGATGTTAGACTTTTTTTCTGATTATTGCAAGTAAATATTGAGATAAAATCAAACAAAATATAGAATACTATATATTTTTTTCTATAAATGTTAAATTAAAAAGCCAAGGAAAATTAGCAAGTTTGAAGGCAATAACATAATTTTACTGTATAGACAAGTTGTCTTCATCCTCAATACTCAAGGGTTACTATCACTGTCGTTTTATCCAACCCCTGGAAAATCTAAAGATAATTCAGGAGGAAAATCCTGATCAATCACCGACGCAAAGAAATTACATAGGAAGGATGAGGAATTTCAAGGCCAGTACAATATACATCTTATACACAAGTTCAGGGTTGGATATGATTATAGTGATAGTAACCCTTGTGGATCGATAATATTAGATTTTTAGAAAAAGGCATAATAAAAATAATTTCATTACTAGGAAATACTCCTCGTCTGTAACGTTGAAATAAAACTTGATTGTTTGGGGTGATTCAGCACCAAAATAGCTAATATTCGCTGTAAGTTCGTGCGAGGAAAAAGCCATGGCGATTTCAGGACGAAGCATAACAGTTATTTCAAAACCAATCGTGTGGTTATCCTCTGTTTCGCTGTCTGCATTGGGTATGCTGATGACATCAATCACGGCTTGTTTGGAGGGCATTTTCCATACGGTCAGGAATGTCATGCATGGAATACCATTCCCCATGTGAGGCGACACGCGGACAGCTTGTAGTATCAATCCGTCTCCACCGGGCCCCGCATATCGTCGTGTGGAAACAGTCAGTGTGTATGTTACGAAAGTATTTGGAGGCGCCTCCCAGAAAATTGAAGCACTACTTTTTCCTCCATTAGGTAGAGAGGAAGACTGCAAGGAACCTGTGAGGTTTATCTTCGGGATCTGTAACAATCAATGTCCATGGCTATATATATAGAAAAGTGTTTGCAACTTCGACAAAACTGGAACATAATGTCAACTTATATACTGTAAACCGGAACATAATGTCAACTTATATACTGTAAACCGGAACATAATGTCAACTTATATACTGTAAACCGGAACATAATGTCAACTTATATACTGTAAACCGGAACATAATGTCAACTTATATACTGTAAACCGGAACATAATGTCAACTTATATACTGTAAACCGGAACGTAATGTCATCTTATATACTCTAAACCGGAACATAATGTCAACTTATATACTGTAAACCGGAACATAATGTCAACATTTACGGTGTAAACCGGAACATAATGTCATCTTATATACTCTAAACCGGAACATAATGTCAACTTATATACTATAAACCGGAACGTAATGTCATCTTATATACTCTAAACCGGAACATAATGTCAACATTTACGTGTAAACCGGAACATAATGTCAACTTATATACTGTAAACCGGAACATAATGTCAACTTATATACTGTAAACCGAACATAGTGTCAACTTATATACTGTAAACCGGAACATAATGTCAACTTATATACTGTAAACCGGAACATAATGTCAACTTATATACTGTAAACCGGAACATAATGTCATCTTATATACTCTAAACCGGAACATAATGTCAACTTATATACTGTAAACCGGAACATAATGTCAACTTATATACTGTAAACCGGAACATAATGTCAACTTATATACTGTAAACCGGAACATAATGTCATCTTATATACTCTAAACCGGAACATAATGTCAACTTATATACTGTAAACCGGAACATAATGTCAACTTATATACTGTAAACCGGAACATAATGTCAACGTTTACGCTGTAAACCGGAACATAATGTCAACTTATATACTCTAAACCGGAACATAATGTCAACTTATATATCTTAAACCGGAACATAATGTCATCTTATATACTCTAAACCGGAACATAATGTCAACTTATATACTGTAAACCGGAACATAATGTCAACTTATATACTGTAAACCGGAACATAATGTCATCTTATATACTCTAAACCGGAACATAATGTCAACTTATATACTGTAAACCGGAACATAATGTCATCTTATTATACTGTAAACCGGAACATAATGTCACACTGTAAAACTGTAAACCGGAACATAATGTCAACTTATATACTGTAAACCGGAACATAATGTCAACTTATATACTGTAAACCGGAACATAATGTCAACTTATATACTGTAAACCGGAACATAATGTCAACTTATATTCTGTAAACCGGAACATAATGCCAACTTATATACTGTAAACCGGAACATAATGTCCGAACTTGTCAATATACTATAAACCGGAACATAGTGTCAACTTATATACTTTAACCGGAACATAGTGTCAACTTATATACTGTAAACCGGAACATAATGTCAACATTTACGGTGTAAACCGGAACATAATGTCAATTTATAAACTGTAAACCGGAATATAGTGTCAAAATGCGAACATTTGGGAAGTGGTTTTAAAGTTGTGCAGTCTATGAAATCTAATAGTATTAATAGTATTATCTGTTGACAAAATCACTTGTATTAAAAAACGTCATCGCATAATTTTCATTTGTTCGCTTGTTTCAAACCGTTTTGTGTTGAACTATATTCAGAAGCTGATGCTATGGCTGTTCCGTCTATTGAACTTGGTGACGTCAACTCTAGCGCAAGCGGGAAATTTAAAGGATATACGTGTATAGTTTTGAATTCGAATGATCGTAATGGAAATATAAGTAATAAACTGTTACAAGATTGGACATACAGTTGATATGAAGCCCATCCGTCCGAAAGATAAATATTCATGGCGCCCTAACGGACGCCATTCTGGTTTAGGGCAATATACTCATGTCACATGAAGCTGTATTGAATGGTTACCCATGCAATAAAGTCCCATGACGTCATAGCGTCAACACATTTTCTAGGTACAGTTTGCGTTGAAAATATCATGAATTTTTCATGTATGGAGAATTGACTTGCAGTCGCGAGCTTTTCAAATTGATTTCAAAATGGCGGAAAATGATAGCAGTAAAATTGCAATAAAACGTCGAGGTATGAGAGAAAAATACTCTTTCATGCGTGGATATGAAGGATAGGGATATTCTACCCTCGGGATCACAAAATGTTGTAAAACCCTCGGCAAGCCTCGGGTTTTATAACATTTTTTGTCCCTCGGGTAGAATACCCCTATCTTTCATATCCACATATATGAATGAGTCTTATATTATTTGGCGAAAGTTATTATCCACAAATCACTTGTGAAACGAAAATCGCAATATTTAGTTACCGCAAAAGAAAGTTGCTTTACAGCACACTGTTGATTTTATCATGTACACAAAATACGTACGAGCACCTCGGTCAGGATGTTAAATTCTATTGTAGCTCGTGAGATTGTCTCCGTATCAACTTCCAAGGAAACGTAAAATAAGATGGTCTTATAAGGTTCAGCATATTCCGTCGCCAGTACAGTAAATTCGAATTCTATTGTGAAATCATCGGACGATACATTAGCATCATATGCCGCTGAAATTGAATAAATGGAAACAGTATTAGTCTCTAGGACAACAGTAATGCTTCGAGTTAAACGATAATTCGAGTTACTAAAATGTAAATAGGAACCATTAAATTACTTTGAAGTTTAATTTAGAAATATTTAATTGTAATAACCGACAAATGTATATAATTGTATAAACTCTTTTGCCACAATATGGCACACAATGTAGTATTGCATATAGAATTCAAATTACTTTGTAATACGTATTCTTTCGAATTACATTAGTCTAGATAGTTAAAACTATTTATCAATAGATAGAGTGTATTGAAATAACAGATGCTTTATTAAGTTGCATTTTACTTCATTCCCAAAATTACTTGGGTAGAAATACAAAAGACTGTCGACTTCTCAGAATGTTGTGTTCAGAAACAAACAACCTTTCTTTAAAACAAGAGGCCCATGGGCCTTAACGGTCACCTGAGTTAGAATAAATAATGAAATAAATAAATAATGAAACAAATTAAAGACATATAAACACTATATGCTGGGCCTTGAAGTTGGTCAGTGATTTATAAATTTGACCTTTTTAGACTATGAAGAGTATTTGCTTCCATCAAACCGGTGAACTTAGAGGTATTTTTTGAAATTTTAATCAATTTGACCCTGTTTGGTCCTGCCCCTCTAGTCCCCCGGGGGTCATCGAGGACGGATATGGATGTTAAAATGCTACATCTTAGGCTAATAATTCTAATCAAGTTTGACTAATTTCCTACGAAAATTGGGCAAATAATGTTCACAAATATGTTTTTCCTATATAAACTTAAGTAAACTTGACCCCTCCCCAGGGGGTAACGTGAGACCCCAAGGTCATATAATTCACAGTTTTTATAAAACACCTGAAGACCTTTCCATCTATAATTATTTGATTCTACTATATCCAGAATTTTAGAAGATTTTTGAAGTTTTAGCCTATTTGACCCTTTTTTAGCCCCGCCCCTCTGCCCCCAGGGGGTCGGCCAGGACCAATGTGGATATGATATTAAAATGCTATCTCAGGCTAATAATTCTAACCAAGTTTGACTCATTTCCTATGAAAATTGAGCAAAAAATGCTCATTAATGTGTTTTTCCTATATAAACTATAGTAAACTTGACCCCCTCCCCAAGGGGAAACAGGAGATCCCAGGGTCATATAATTTACAATTTTTATAAACAAACTTTAAGATATTTTCATCTATAAAGTGTATTTGATTATACCATTTCCAGAATTTTAAAAGAATATTTTTGAAGTTTTAGCCTATTTGACCTTTTTTGGCCCCGCCCCTCTGCCCCCAGGGGGTCGGCCTGGACCAATATGGATATAATATGGATATGATATTATAATACTATCTCAGGCTAATAATTCTAACCAAGTTTGTCTCGTTTCCAATGAAAATTAAGCAAAAAAAGCTCATAAATGTGTTTTCCCTATATAAACTGTATAGTAAACTTGTCCCCCTCCCCAGGGGGAAATGTAAGACCCCAGGGTCATATAATTCACAAATTTTTGTGAAGGACATTAAGACCTTTCTATTTATGAAAAGTAAAGTTTTTTTCTACTATTTCCAGAATTTCAGAAGAAGATTTTTGAAGTTTTAGCCTATTTGACCCTTTTGTTGCCCCGCCCCTCTGCCCCAGAACCAATGTGGATATGATATTAAAATGCTATCTCAGGCTAATAATTTTAACCAAGTTTGACTCGTTTCCAATGAAAATTGAGCAAAAAATGCTCATAAATGTGTTTTCCCTATATAAACTATAGTAAACTTGACCCCCTCCCCAAGGGGAAACGTGAGACCCCAGGGTCATATAATTCACAATTTTTGTAAAGGACCTTAAGACCTTTCTATTTATGAAAAGTATTTGATTCTACCATTTCCAGAATTTCAGAAGAAGATTTTTGAAGTTTTAGCCTATTTGACCCCTTTTGACCCCGCCCCTAAGGCCCCTGGGGGTCAGTCATAGAAAATTTGTTAATAGGATTATATGGCCATCTCATACTGATAATTCTGACAACATTTGACTCATTTCCTATTACAAATGACCAAATTATGCGCAAAAATGTGTTTTCTCAATATAAAGTATAGCAAACTTAACCCCCTCCCCTGGGGGAAACTAGATACCCCAGGGTCATATAATTCACAATTTTTGTAAAGGACCTTAAGACCTTTATATCTATGAAGAGTATTTGATTCTACCACATCTGTGAGTAGAGAAGAAGATTTTTGAAATTTTACTCAATTTTACCCCTTTTGGCCCCTCCCACAGCCCCCTGGGGGGTGGGGACCATATAATTCACAATTTTGATTGGCCTTATGCCTTAGAAGGTTTGTGCAAAATTTCATTGAAATTGCTTCAGCAGTTTTGGAGAAGAAGTCGAAAATGTAAATTGTTTACGGACATACGACGGACGACGCACGACGCACGACGACGGACAAAAGGCGATTAGAATAGGTCACTTGAGACTTCGTCTCAGGTGACCTAAAAAAACAACCAAGAGGTTTTACCTGAAAACTTTTATCTTCAAATCGCGATTGGTTATATATATTTTTAATTACTATGAAAATGAAGTGAACAGACGCAAGAAAGAGTTATGAACAAAAATTCGTTATGTAAAATTTGTTAGACACATGGTTATATTACTTAAGTTATATAGCGATTAAGTCGGGGATTAATTGAACATGGACATTGGTTTGGGCAGTTGTCGGCATCACACAGTCAGTCGTTTTTTATACTCCGTGTTTTCCTCCACATATCCTATTACTTCTTTTATGTCTAGTTTCAATACAAAGGAAAACACAACACACATTTAAATAACACAACACACAATTAAATAACAAAACGCAAAACTAAATAACACAACACACAATTAAATAACAAAACGCAAAACTAAATAACACAAAACAAAAATAAATAACACAACACACACTTAAATAACACAACACAAAATTAAATAACACAACACATAATTACATAACACAACACACAATTAAATAACATAACTCACAAATAAATAACACAACACATAATTAAATAACATAACACACAATTAAATAACATAACACACAATTAAATAACATTGTTTACCCTTATTTGGCAAGATACCAAAAGTCGTATTTCGTATATTCGAGATCGAGATACATGGATCCCAGTCATCTGATTGGCGCACTGTCGTATTGATCATGTCTCTGTATATAGCCCCGACAGACTGTATACTCGTGGATACATGTCGGAGTGCTGTGCTACTGCTGGTGTTAAATACAACCTTATACGAGGATAACGGCTCTCGAAACATTGCCTTTACTTGGACTTGTCTCAGAGTCTTAGTTGGCATTTCTACAGAAGCGGGAGCTGATAGGTTCGATTGAAACGACGAATTCTGGAATTCATAGAAATGTGACAATAGATTATCATAAAAGCAAATTATTAATCGAATCCAGTTGGCTTCGTTTTACAATTCAATTTCCCATTCTTATCTATCTTTCGATATCCTTATAAGAACAGTCGAATTTTAATTGGGGTTCTTATTTAAATTTCACTACGATTCAACATGAACTGCTGATTAAGATTGAAGTTACTTGACTTTAAAACGCCCATTTCTATTCCCATTAGTTCACAATTGTTAATATTCTGAATACGTATTGTACTGAGGGTGACTTTTGTTCGAGTGTCAAGTTTCGAGTCAACATTTTCGAGTTTCGAGTCAACATTTTCGAGTTTCGAGTTAACATTTTCGTGTTTCGAGTCAACATTTTCGAGTTTCGAGTTAACATTTTCGAGTTTCGAGTCAACATTTTCGAGTTTCGAGTCAACATTTTCGAGTTTCGAGTTAACATTTTCGAGTTTCGAGTCAACATTTTCGAGTTTCGAGTCAACATTTTCGAGTTTCGAGTTAACATTTTCGAGTTTCGAGTTAACATTTTCGAGTTTCGAGTCAACATTTTCGAGTTTCGAGTCAACATTTTCGAGTTTCGAGTTAACATTTTCGAGTTTCGAGTCAACATTTTCGAGTTTCGAGTTAACATTTTCGAGTTTCGAGTCAACATTTTCGAGTTTCGAGTTAACATTTTTGAGTCAACATTTTTGAGTTTCGAGTCAACATTTTCGAGTTTCGAGTTAACATTTTCGAGTTTCGAGTCAACATTTTCGAGTTTCGAGTCAACATTTTTGAGTTTCGAGTCAACATTTTCGAGTTTCGAATTAACATTTTCGAGTTTCGAGTCAACATTTTCGGGTTTCGAGTTAACATTTTCGAGTTAAGAGTCAATTTTTTCCTTTATTGTATGTAATCATGACATAATAATCACCCAACATACTCTAATAATTAATGACATATCCTTCAAATGTAATAATAGTGGAATATATATGAGCTTAAAGATGCTCCACCGCCGACAAATGGTATTTTTCACTATCAAAAACATGAGCAGACGATTTAGTATTTTTCTTCAGTTACACAAGTTACTTACTTTACACCATTACCACCATTGAAAAGTTTGAGCTTCTAATTTTACATCCAGTTAAAAATATGAAAAATAATTAATTGCATCCCGAAAAAAATCCGTACCACTATATCCTATATGAAATGAACTACAGAATGCGCATGTACCAAAGGCAAAATAAATTATTTTATATTATTTTTTGTGTTAATAAGACTATTATATACACGATTAATCACCAATTATTGTTCAAATGATGAATATCATTTTTGGTCTGTCGGCGGTGGAGCATCTTTAAAGAAATATACATGAATCTGTCAAATAGTTCGATTTTGATTGGTCAGCACTCGGCGCCCCTCGTGCTGACCAGTCGAAATCTTACCCCTGTGTTCGAAAATACCTATTATTCCAAACATATATGTGACAATGTTATTCCAGGGATCTAGATATAACAATTCTAGAAACATTTTTCGTCACACTTTCATCACAAAAATAGAGCTAACGTCTTAATCGATGACGTTACACATGACGTCATCGATTTGGACACAACAGTTACACCAAAGATCGATGAATGAACCGACTGTAGTGATGTCTTTTAACCCATTTTCTCAGATTTCTCCCATACTTTAAAACCCTACCAGGCCTTAGATAAACATGGGTGCTAAAAGGACGTCAGAAAATAGTTTCCGCTTATTTCTTTTTTCTCAATAGCTTAATATATGACCATTAATGTCAGTCATCTAAAGAAGTGATGCCGATTTTGTTACAGGCCACGATGACCGATATAGCATGGAGCATTTGTAAATCATTTGAACGGGTTATTTTTTCTTTTATCACAAAACGAATGTTTTAAACTTGCATTTCATAAAATTTTACACCAACTTTACAACTCACCTTTATTGTCCTGATTATGAGTGCTGATTCCAAATCGAAGGTTGCGTTTTGGAAAGCTAACGTTGCAGTGACAGTTCGAGTGGAGTTGTCGTTAACACCTGCTATATTTACCAAGAGGTAGTCGACCGTGATGGTCAACAGACACAAGGCACACGGTTCGGGAGCTGACGGTGGCACAATCAGTTGACGGTCACATCTAGTGATTCCAAAATCATATTTTGCCCAAGATGTGAAAGAAGCAATCTGGAAATAAAAGTAAAGGGTGTTATAACATCTGTATTCATGTGTGTGTTTCAAGATTAATATGATCTTACGATCTTACATGAGTCTGTCAAGTGGACAGAAATGTATATTGCAACTGTCCCTGCTTTATCCGCCAATACTTTATCGATTCACGTGAATTTACTCTATATCTGACAGAACGTTTTTCCTAACTTGACCCCTAACTTTAGCCTTCTGGTGATTGAAACGTCATGCAGTCCCGCTAAAAAGTGACGTCACATTCACCTGAACGACGTCAATTTTACGATATCGAAATCCCTGTATTGCGGTATCATCTTACAAATGACTCATTAGGAAATTATTGCTTTTTTAGTATTTCCATGTTGTTTCAGTAATGTTATACTTTGAGTCTAAAAACAGAATTACTGGAAATGTTTGCGAAGGCGCTTATGCATTTCCCACAACAGCTCATTCAGGTTTAGTGAATTAATCTTTTCCTGCACAGCAAAGTAGCATCTCGCTTCAAGCGAAACAAAATAAATAGAAAGATCTAATTCTGACGGGTGTCGTCACATAAAGTTCCCCCAATCTCCACAGAGCCTAATTTGACAAGAGTGACCTCCCCTGAATGATGACGTAACATTGTTTAACCGGTAAATAAATTCTATTTCGCAGAAGAAAAATGCCTTTTGAAAAGTCACATAATTAAAAGTTAATATATTAGGCATAATAATGCCTATAATTGTATAGGATTTGTGTTCTCAACCATGTTCCTTTTTGTTCAATTTTGACCAATTGCATGCCGTGGCAGCAATCTTGATTTCTGGTCTGTAAAAGTTACCCAAAAATGACCTCAAAATAGTTTTATGTCACTAGTAACAGTATGATCTATAACTTAAAAATAAAATAAAAATGAACTTGGACCCAAAACGGATACCTGCTGACCAGTGAATAAAGGAGATAACTCTTACTGGTTTTTAGAAAATTTGACACAGTCACAATTTTTTTTTACTCATAATTATGGTATTTTGCACTTTAAAAAATTATAATCTGATTTAAACTACATATTTAAACCGATTCCAGGCAAATCGGACCGGTAGTTAAATATCTATAAGGGAGAGAGTTACTGCCCTTGATTCGGAGTGATTGTTATTTACGTCAGAGACTATTTTTTTCGATTGAAAACTAGCTTGTAAGCTCCTTCAGGTTACAGATCGTTCCAACTAGTGTTAGAATCCACTGGCCGCGACGGGATTGTGTGTATATCCAAGAAATGAACTTTATTTGGAAGTTACAAGTGTCTGTTGTGGTCCGTTGGGAAATCTTCTCCCTACTGTAATGATAGCTACTGGTACTAGCACAAGTACAAATCTTCTACAAAGACCAATGTCTTTAATATGCGTCCACAATTTCCTTCGGGGGATTAACTACGGTGATATTCTAAAAGGAACGGACAGGTTAGTGAATGGAGAAAAAATAAAATCTATACAGAACACCGAAACAAAGTGCATCATAACACTGACTAATACCGACTCAAACCAAGATGCTCATCGGAAATCTGGAAATTCTCAACCAAACTCTAAGAGTATTTGAAGTGGAAAAGAACATGCCGAATGTGACCATTAAGGACGCGCCATGTCAAATTGTCGGACACTGCGATATCTTCATTTATGTCTCAATTCGGAGAAGTGTTAAATGGATCAGTAAAACAGGGAACTATACGAGGAACAAACATTGAAAACGGTACAAGGTACGTACAAATGTTGAAATGTAAACCCCAGCTCACCTTAACAATATATTTTGGTCGATTCCAAGTACGGATCTTTGCTGACAATAATAGAACACCTTGCTTTAGGTGTGGCAACACAGACCATCCATATTTCAAATGTGTCCAAAAATCTACATCTGTCAGACTAAAAACATGTTTTAATTGTGGTGCTCATGATTACATGATCAGGGACTGTGATAAAGTCGTGAAAGACAAACGGATTTGTAATTATTGTGGCGAAGAAGGGCATATTGAAAAGCTGTGGGAGAAAAAAAACAACTGACAAGGTCGTAGAAAAATTTCGGTGATTATGCACACGACATCTTAGACGGGCAAACCAATGGCGACGGTGTTGAATCAGAAACGAAAATAATTCATCAAAATCTGAAACTGAAACCTAAAACTGGGCCGACTACACTGTTTGTGTACTTATTGTATTGGAGCTTCCAACTGTACTCGTTTACAGGCTGTTAGCACAATTGACAGAGATCCCGAGCTTTTTAAGAACTGTACCTGTAGACTGCACACGTTAGTAGTACAATATTGTATAATGTAATTAATGTAATAGCAATTTATATGTGGTATTAATATTTGAGTATTAATTAAATTATATTAAAAACAAAACTTAATGAAATTAGAATAAAAACTAACAAAACTAATTAGATAATTAACTTTATTCTTGTATGAAATTAACATCAGTTATTCATGATATCGTTTATTTATAATTTCAATACAGTGTTGCTTATCTATTTTTTAACAACAATTAACAGAAGCTGCGTTGGCCGAAATTGGTGTTTGATGTTTGTAGATTTATTTGTAAAGAAATTTAAGGTGTTATTCAGTGGCGATATGATGAAATCATTAGACAATCACACATTAGAATTACTTCTCACAAGCAGACCAGCTATAATAAACAAACTAGAAACAGCACCACCCATAGGGAAAGCAGACCACGACATTATCTACACTGTAATAGATGTAAGATTAAAAAGCACACAAACCACCACAAAATATATTCTTATACAACAAAGAAAACTGGGACAATATTCCTCAACAACTCATCACTCACAAACACAAACTCCCATGGATAACTCAAGAAATACGCAGAATCTCTTACATATGCAGACGCCTCAACAAAAAATTCAAAACAGCCCACGAAAACTCATACCCCAATACAAATTAGTGAAATCACAATTTTGAAAACAAACAAGAAATGCCTACCTTAAGTACAACGAACAGACGATAACACATCAAAACAACAAATACTCCACCAAAAGTACATCAAATCAACAGAGAAAGAAAGCTCCAACATCACAGCACTTAGACATAACAGACATCTCTGCACTGATACTACCAGAAAAGCAAACATCCTAAACGAGCAATTCAAAGCAGCATTCACCACATAACAAAATCAACATATTCCAGACAAAGGTCCCTCACTTCACCCAAAAATGCCAGACATACACATCACGGTACAAGGCATCAGTATATACCACAAAACATCAACCCACACAAGGCATCAGGACCTGACAACATACACGGCAGGGTTCTTAAAGAACTCCGTGACATCACAGCTACAATCTTAATCTTCACATGCTCACTATCAACCGGCACACTACCCCTGGACTGGAAACAAGCACACGTCACACCTATACATAAAAAAGGGGATAAATATAACGCAATAAACTACAGACCCATATCACTCCCATGCATTACATCAAAACTCATGGAACACATCACCACAAGTTCAACTATGACATATCTGGAGACCAACAATATATTATACGACTTACAACATGGGTTTAGACCCTCCAGATCATGTGAACCTCAACTAATATGATTTATACAAGACCTCGCACAAGCAAACAACAACAAAACACAAACAGACATCATCATAATCGACTTTGCCAAAGCATTTGACAAAGTCCCCCCCACTAAAATATTACAGAATCACAGGGAACACCCACACATGGATCAAAGACTTCCTCACACATCGCACACAGAGAGTAGTCCGTCCTTGAGGGAAAACACTCAAATAAGATACCAGTTACATAGGGGTCCCTCAAGGTACCTGTTTGGGACCAATACTTTTCCTCATATACATTAACGATTTCCATGAATACTTGAAACATCGCAAACTACCTCTCTTTGTCTTTGCCGATGATATCATTATACACAAGCAAATACACAACCAGCAGGACACACTACAGCTACAAGCAAACTTACATGCAGTTGCATACTGGGCACAGGATTAGCTTATGTCATTCCACCCAGACAAATGTAACATCATTAGCATCACACCAAAATGAAACAAAATACACCATAACTACACACTCTTAAATCACACATTAAAACATGTTCAGGACAGCAAATACTTAGGGGTTACACTGCAACACAACCTATGCTTGGACAAACAAATAAACAACATCACTTCCAACGCAAACAAATCACTAGTCTTCCTGAAACGCAACCTTAAAATCAACTCACCACACATAAAAGAACATGCATACAAGGCACTCACTAGACTCAAACTGGAATACTCCTCTTCCGTATGGGAACCCTACCACACACACCAGATCACACCAGGTGAAAAAATACAACGCAGAGCAGCACGCTACATACAAAACAGATATCACAATACAAGTTCAGTAAAAGACATGATACACCAACTAAAACTACTATCACCACACACACAGAGAATACAGTCTATACTTATACTTCTGTACATAATCACACACCAACTAGTCGCAGCCAACACACAAATACTCACCAAAACAGACAACAGAACGATACATCTCTGCTGCCAACTACACGTACAAATACTCCTTCTTCCCACAAACAATTACACAATGGAATCTCTTACCGGTAGCAGTAGTACAAAGCACAACACTCGAGGACTTCAAGTCACACATCCCATACACGGTCCTTGAAGCCCTCACATCCGTTTAGATACTACAAATGTTTTTATAGTTTTTATCTTATATAGCGCACTGAAAAACTAAAAAAAAACTTCTACGATGGCCCATATCAGCTGACATATTACACTCACAAGTTGTATGCGTAAAATGTACATATACATGGCCCATATCAGCCGACATATTACACTCACAAGTTGTATGTGTAGAATGTACATATACATGGCCCATATCAGCCGACATATTACACTCACAAGTTGTATGTGTAGAATGTACACATACAATTTACTTTACTGACAGTCTACACTCCAAACTTACATGTGTAGAATGTACATGTTCATGTACAAGATGCCAGTTTACTTAAGCATATACATGTACAATTTGCCATTTTACTCTGGATTTCTACACAGTGATAAACTTCAACCGAAAAAAGATACAGTACAGGTTCGGACTACTTCTAGTTCACGCTTCAATAAGATTTTGCGTCATAAGTTGACGGATTTCAATATAACAATAAAGAGTTTTTATTAGATCCAATTAAATATGTATTTTACATCAAAACAAATGATGTGTTCAAGCATTGTAACGGTAATAAACAACAAAATGATTCGCTGGTCGGGGCTACAACCGGAGGGCTTTCCTCAAGAATGTTCGGGGAATTCCATAGTTACTTCAGTAGTACATGTGTGTACGGTCACTTATTTCACCTAAATATTCAGAACATCTGATTGTCAGTGAATAATTCTTGGAGCATCTAAGCGAACAATAGGTGAACAGATCATGTACAGGTTTCCAGAAAGAAAACATTGCAGGAAGCCTATCCGAAACAGTATCATCAGCGTTACCACCGTTAGCATTCAAAATAGGCCTACACTCACGCAAACACTTGTCTATCATCCGTACAATAAAATAAAAGTCTATGAAGAATTAAGTCTATATCGCGTTCGTAGACCGATACATACATGACAAACATTTAGCAGCTCAACGGTCATACCATCAATAGGCTATATCACAGTAACTTTCCTCGGTTGAAAATCAAATATGGCGGTTCGCTCCACTTCGGACCGCATCACTACCCTGACAACGATACCGTACCGCTAGTCGTTCCGCCTCGGTTATCTCAATTTTTATTCGAAATGGACTTTATTGATATATTATTAAATTGAAAAAAAATAAAAATAGCTGCAAGGTGTCATTGGTATATTTCAAACCAAACTGCAGCTATAACATTCAACAATCGGAACTATATCTTCGGTCATCCTGACTAACGTAGTTACCCAACTTAGCAACCATCACCGTTTTAAATTTGACGTAAAAGTATACTTATTTATGTAAATATATAGGAATGAACATTGTTTTGATTGCGTTAAAGGTGGTATGAACGCAATGGGATACAGACATATTACATATTGTCTGTATCCCATTGCGTACTTAAAATAAGAATTAACTTTCTTATTAGATAAAACTTAAAAATAACAAAGATTTTCGTGAACTAAATCGTCAATATTGGTTGGTGTGGCTACAGATACAAAAATAACAATAAGATAAATTGAGCTTGCCTTATTTTCGTTGGTCTTTGTTGATGTATACACTTTTCCCGCTGTTGTTAGTTGGATGTCCTTGTCACTGACGATGACATTGTCTATAACCACAGACGTATCAGCAGGAGTCACCACGTCAAACGTCATATTGAACTCCGCTCTAGTTAGTATACACAAATCATACTCAAGAGTCGTGACTCTTCCCGGGTAGATTTCACTTCCATCATCCGTGCATATACTATAACTGTATGGAAGGTCATTTGACGTCTCACATTTTCTTGAGTCTGTTTTTTAAATGACCAAACAATTGAGTTGTCTCCCCTTACCTGACATATTTGATGGCAATATTAACTACCTTGCATATATACTCAATGTAAATTAATTATTTGCAATTACAAATATCAATTTATTTTGAATGGATATGAATGATTGAGAGGTAATGATGAATAAATGATGAATATATCTGTAAATAATGTGAAAGCGGTGAAAGAGTTCAAGATTAGTATAATCTATTTAGATATGGAAATTTATGTGCAAGCCCTTCTGTGAAAGGATCATAATGTTATTTATATGTCTATTGAATAAAAAAAAATGAAAAAATGAACAAACAATAAGAGATACCAGTGATGTATTGATGCTTACAGTCAAACGAAAAAAGGATATTTCTGCTTTTTCTGCTTTCTCCCTTCCTTTTAAATATTTGATCCACACAGAAACAATACACATAAAGTCTGCATAGCAGCAGAACACTTCAATTGTCAATTTTTAATGGCCATTAACAGTTGAATTTGCTCAAAAATGGATACCGGTATGCTAAACTGTGGACCAAGCATACCCGAACAAATGATATGAAGTTTGAAAAAATGACATTTTTGGGATAAGTTCCATGAAACAATAGGCACAACGATGCCGTAAGAGGTCCCCATATATGGAATTTCCGGCAGATCTCTTTAGTAGTTTTTGAGAAAGAATTAGTAATAACAAACCAAAATTAACAAAAGCAGCGTCTGGGTCAGATTACAATAGGCATATCTAGGACAAAATGAGACCTAAGCGATGAAATACTTTTTACGAAATAGTGATAGTTACAATGATCAAAATCAAAATATAACTGTCTGTCGGCCATCTTGTTTGTACATCAGTTACACTATTCGATAGGTTCAACTAGGTTTCAAGAAAAAAAACCTGTATATGGAATTTCAGGAAGATTAATTCAGTACATTTAGCGATAACAAACTTATAAGGTAAACTTTCATGATGTTAACGGACGACGAAGGACGAAAAAAGCGGTTTGTATAACAAAACGAAAAAAAAAAAAAAAAAAAAAAAAAAAAACATAAAACTTTAAAAAACACAAATCGATTTCTGTACATAAAGACTATTTCATGGTGCCTGGCGTTATCTAATTTTCTAATTACTCATGGAGTAGGTTAATATCTCCAGCACACGGCAGATAACATTTAATATGCCGGTTGTTTGAGATAATAAGCCCAGAGCTCGCATTTATTAAAATGGAAAATAAAATAATATTGGGCCACCGTAATTTCTCCAACATTTTAGCTGTTAGCAAACTGGGAATTTATTTCAGCTACAGCATAACTGAACACTATATTATTTAGTTTAACGGTCTTTTTTTCAATTAAAAAAAAACCAAATATGTGTAATAGGTCGATCACACAATATGTTATGTCGACTACTTCTGATAATATGTAAACAAATAATACATAGAAAATTATATACCACCGTTAAAATAGGTTTTGTGTACAAGTATTTTTTTATATGTGACTGCAATATCATTGACAATGGTGGGTGTTAATTCTGTTACATTTAAACAGCTATAAAATAATAAGATATAAATATCAAATAATATGATTTTATAAAGTGGTTACATACCTGATCCTTGGCCTGTACAATAACAGATCAAAGGTCCTAACCATGAGAACAAAAGTAAAAGTGCCATGTTGTACCCCATGCTAAGTTTGAGATGCATTTCCACAGAATAAGCTTTTTTTCAAACAGTTGAGATATCGATGAACTACGAAAATAATTGAGATTTAAATAACTGAAAGTTATATGTGCCGTAATTTTCATATTCATGAATCAAGAAGAGCTTTTAATATGTCATTCACCTTTAAAAGGTACCAACATTTTGAGAATTACAATACTTAAGATGAATTTGTTTAAAATTTCCGAAGCAATATAAGATTTCAAAACGAAGATTGGAAGTAATGCCGAAACTCATTATATTTACGTCTATAATTGCAGTGAAATGAGTAATACTGTCAGACCGAGAAGCCAAGCTGTGGTCAACATTTTTTTTCATTTCACATTATACACTGATATCAATAAATTATTTTAAAAGTGACCTCTTCAGATGCGTTTTCATCTAAACATACTTGATGCATTAAAACCAGAACTTTTCTGGCGAATAAATTCTGTGCTGTAACTAATGTTTGTAAGGCATTATGAATGTTTGTCCATGCCTTCGAATGTTTTTACAGCTTAATTCATCAAGACTTGTTTATAATGGTTTTCAATAGATAAGTGAAGAAAAGAAAAACATATCAAAATTTTCGTCCAGATACGGCACATATAACGTTAAGAGTATCGAATGTAAAAAAAAAAGAAATTTTAGAAGAAGCCTGCTGCCACCAAATATCTGCACGTGTAATCCAGGGTTCTATTCTGTTTGCAATCTTCAACCAGACTAACTTACCTCACGAAGTTGTGTAACCTTATACCTTATACGTGTCGTGTATATAATCAGTAATATTTATAGATCTCTTGAGGCTTTGCGTGCATCCAATAAAATGGATTCATTATTAATATGGAGAAAAAAGTACGCAGGCTTCCTAATCCTAAACGATTGTTTCATTTAAAAAAAGTAAATTGAAAACGTTTTTAATTATTATCTTTGTTAATCACTAAAGTAATTAGCTACCCGTTAGCCATTACCCATTTGTGGTTGGTAATGGCTGGTGTATCTTACTGAGCATCTTTAAGAAGGGTGTGATCATGTTAATGCGCATAAATGTAGATATAGTGCTGCTGGTTATTGAGTGATGATAATGAGAATCAAATATAATTTGCTGCTGTTTGAAATGATGGTTACTGAATGATGTTGTATATTGAATGGGTATGTGTATGATGATGAATGAGTGAATGAGTGAATGAAAATGATAAATGATTTGTGTGCTGATGTCTGATATAGCTTTTACATATTGAAAACTTTAAAAAAATAAAAAAAAAAAAAAAAAAAAAAAAAAAAAAAATCTTTTAGAAGGGTAATCGTATATCATTCGGAGAAATAAAAAAAATGATATGACATGTCAGTTTCTTGGTTTTCCGAGAAATTAAATTTTTAAAAGGAAAACATCTGGTAGATTTTAGATATGCAGAATAACTAATTAGTAATAGTAATTAGTAATATCTAATTCAATTTAGGTTGTAATGCAATTTTTTGTGGAGAAACGTTTAATTTTTCGGTCACTTGATAGACAAAAAACATTACTAACGAAAAGCAAGGTTTACGATGAAAATTAAATATAATTTAAATGCACTTCAACTAATGTTGAACACAATACTATCTCACGTAGTCAATGTTGATGGAAAAATTTAAATATAAACAAAGAGATCACTTGACCGTCTATACGGCAATGACTAATAGAAGGTACGGACAAGACCAAAATTCCGGAAAAATTAATCCGGATTAGTAAAAATTAAAATTAACCAAATTCAAAAACAGATAGTATAAATTACTTTATGTTCCACATAAATACAATTATGTTAAGATCATCCTTGATACTCTAGGGGTTACTATCACTGACGTAATATCCACCCCTGGACAATCTGATAGTTAATCTGGAAATAACAGGAGACACATGTAATTTTGTCCATTTACTTAAAAAAATCGAATAACGGTACACTCTGGTTGACTGTGTGGATTTGAAGTTGGGCATCGCTTCTGCAGGCCTGTGATTAGTCGGGTTTTATTCCTGCTGCCTTCAGCTTTACCGTGAGATAGTCCAGGGGCATCCTCGATACTCCAGGGGTTCCGATCACTTACGATCTCTACACCCCTGGACTATCTCATAGTGAAATTGAAGGCAGCTCAGCTGAAAATGTTTGACCAATCACTGGCTAGCAAAAATTTCCTTTGAAGACTACAGAGAGAGCGACGCTTAACATCAAAGCCACACAGTCAACCACAGTGTACCGTTTTACGGCTCTTTTGATGTACATCAAATGACTAAATTACCTGCTCTATTATGTTGCCTCCAGTTTTACTACGTGATAGTCCAAGGGTGTAGAGATAGTAAGTGATCGGAACCCCTGGAATATCGAGGATGGTCCAGGGGTGGATATAATGTCACGATAGTAACCCATGGAGTATCGAGGATGTGCTTAGAATGGCCGTAGATTTCTCTGCTTTATATATGATATACACACATGTTTGTCGACTGATGATATATTTATTTCTTAAGAATGTCCCCGTATCTCCCTCTCCTCCAATTGGCCGATGTCATTAAGGATAGCATTATGTTTCTCACTAATCAACACTCGTCCTAATTAGACTATTAAATATCAATTTAAAAATAAGTATGTAAAAGTATGGCTTTATCAACAATAAGTATAACTTTTAAAACATTACTTTACATATTGGCGATTCTGATCTTTTAAAGGTTCAATATCCGTATCTGTTTTTTTTTTCATGATTTAAAAGAATGCTGGAAAAAAATGCAGAGACAGGACTGAGTCGAAGTCAAGAGGAGCGAAAATGTTTCGGAAACTTTTGATAAAAATCAAATAAAAATTGAACATCGCTAGGTTGGTCCCACTTAGTCAAAGAAGCCGAAGTTAGCCGACATTTGTAACGTCGTTGCCGAGAACGTCATGTGACTACCGTTACTACGTAACGTCTGTCCGAACTCTTCCGAGAACGGGTCATGAACTTTCCGAATTCCGTTCGGCAATGATCGTAACTTCTATGGCGACCAGTTTAAAATGAAGACATGTTTACAAGTATCGACTTTCAACAACTGCTGTACCTAAGTTATTAATATATAATTTTAAATATTCTTTGATTTAACATAATTTCAACTACATCTACAAATACTAACAATATCGGGTCGAGTCTAACTTTGTTGATAGTTACGTATAGTGTGGCTTTAAGCTGACCCCAATCTGGCTCCAAACTGGTATTCTTTTTTATTCCTAGTTATAAAAAAACATATGCTTATAAATAAAGATGACGGTTTTTTTTGTTTTTGTTTTGTTTTTACAATTTAGTGTTAAGTGCAAATTCGCTGCTCTTTTGTACTGTTTACAACAATGTGCAATATATATATAACACTTTCGTCAATGTCCCATTATACTTGTCGTGTGTATCATCAGTACCCTCTTGAGACTTTGCGTGCATCCAATAAAATGAATTCATTATTAATATGGAGAAAAAAAGTAAGCAGGTTTCCTCATCCTAAACGATTAATTCATCTAAAAAAGCAATTAAAACCTTGTTTTTTATTATTTTTATTTTCTCTAAAGGTATTAGCTACCCATTATGGTAAATTTTCATTCGTCCTCATAAAATACTTCAATATTTACTCCTCCGATGATGCTGGGCTTCATACGTCATAGCGTTACCTGTACTGTATATCAACACGAAATATTCATGAGTAATTGTATTTCGTAGTTTATAGCTTTCAAAGAACTTAATGTGTTAAAATATTCGTGGGCGACCTATAGAATAGTGTTTTCAATAATGAATAAACATATTTCGTTGTGTTTATCATTTAATATTTGTCATGTTCGTAGTGTATCTTTTCTTGAACAAATATCTTGTAGGGTTGTGGTAAGTAAATGTTGGTGTATCTTACTGAGCATCTTTTAGCAGGATGTGATCAATTAGAATCAAAGTGAAAAATATAGTAGGGACGAAGTGAGTGTTTGAATGACAGATATATAGGGACGAAAGTGAGTGTGTGTATGACAGATATAGAGGGACGAAGTGAGTGTGTGAATGACAGATATAGAGGGACGAAGTGAGTGTGTGAATGACAGATATATAGGGACGAAGTGAGTGTGTGAATGACAGATAAAGAGGGACGAAGTGAGTGTGTGAATAACAAATATATAGAGGGACGAAGTGAGTGTGTGAATGACAGATATAGAGGGACGAAGTGAGTGTGTGAATGACAGATATAGAGGGACGAAGTGAGTGTGTGAATGACAGATATAGAGGGACGAAGTGAGTGTGTGAATGACAGATATAGAGGGACGAAGTGAGTGTGTGAATGACAGATATAGAGGGACGAAGTGAGTGTGTGAATGACAGATATAGAGGGACGAAGTGAGTGTGTGAATGACAGATATAGAGGGACGAAGTGAGTGTGTGAATGACAGATATAGAGGGACGAAGTGAGTGTGTGAATGACAGATATAGAGGGACGAAGTGAGTGTGTGAATGACAGATATAGAGGGACGAAGTGAGTGTGTGAATGACAGATATAGAGGGACGAAGTGAGTGTGTGAATGACAGATATAGAGGGACGAAGTGAGTGTGTGAATGACAGATATAGAGGGACGAAGTGAGTGTGTGAATGACAGATATAGAGGGACGAAGTGAGTGTGTGAATGACAGATATAGAGGGACGAAGTGAGTGTGTGAATGACAGATATAGAGGGACGAAGTGAGTGTGTGAATGACAGATATATAGGGACGAAGTGAGTGTGTGAATGACAGATATAGAGGGACGAAGTGAGTGTGTGAATGACAGATATAGAGGGACGAAGTGAGTGTGTGAATGACAGATATAGAGGGACGAAGTGAGTGTGTGAATGACAGATATAGAGGGACGAAGTGAGTGTGTGAATGACAGATATAGAGGGACGAAGTGAGTGTGTGAATGACAGATATAGAGGGACGAAGTGAGTGTGTGAATGACAGATATAGAGGGACGAAGTGAGTGTGTGAATGACAGATATAGAGGGACGAAGTGAGTGTGTGAATGACAGATATAGAGGGACGAAGTGAGTGTGTGAATGACAGATATAGAGGGACGAAGTGAGTGTGTGAATGACAGATATAGAGGGACGAAGTGAGTGTGTGAATGACAGATATAGAGGGACGAAGTGAGTGTGTGAATGACAGATATAGAGGGACGAAGTGAGTGTGTGAATGACAGATATAGAGGGACGAAGTGAGTGTGTGAATGACAGATATAGAGGGACGAAGTGAGTGTGTGAATGACAGATATAGAGGGACGAAGTGAGTGTGTGAATGACAGATATAGAGGGACGAAGTGAGTGTGTGAATGACAGATATAGAGGGACGAAGTGAGTGTGTGTGAATGATGAGATATAGAGGGACGAAGTGAGTGTGTGAATGACAGATATAGAGGGACGAAGTGAGTGTGTGAATGACAGATATAGAGGGACGAAGTGAGTGTGTGTGAATGACAGATATAGAGGGACGAAGTGAGTGTGTGAATGACAGATATATAGAGGACGAAGTGAGTGTGTGAATGACAGATATAGAGGGACGAAGTGAGTGTGTGAATGACAGATATAGAGGGACGAAGTGAGTGTGTGAATGACAGATATAGAGGGACGAAGTGAGTGTGTGAATGACAGATATAGAGGGACGAAGTGAGTGTGTGAATGACAGATATAGAGGGACGAAGTGAGTGTGTGAATGACAGATATAGAGGGACGAAGTGAGTGTGTGTGAATGACAGATATAGAGGGACGAAGTGAGTGTGTGAATGACAGATATAGAGGGACGAAGTGAGTGTGTGAATGACAGATATAGAGGGACGAAGTGAGTGTGTGAATGACAGATGAGGGAGATATAATGACAGATAGACGAAGTGAGTGTGTGAATGACAGATATAGAGGGACGAAGTGAGTGTGTGAATGACAGATATAGAGGGACGAAGTGAGTGTGTGAATGACAGATATAGAGGGACGAAGTGAGTGTGTGAATGACAGATATATAGAGGGACGAAGTGAGTGTGTGAATGACAGATATAGAGGGACGAAGTGAGTGTGTGAATGACAGATATAGAGGGACGAAGTGAGTGTGTGAATGACAGATATAGAGGGACGAAGTGAGTGTGTGAATGACAGATATAGAGGGACGAAGTGAGTGTGTGAATGACAGATATAGAGGGACGAAGTGAGTGTGTGAATGACAGATATAGAGGGACGAAGTGAGTGTGTGAATGACAGATAAAGTGGGACGAAGTGAGTGTGTGAATGACAGATATAGAGGGACGAAGTGAGTGTGTGAATGACAGATATAGAGGGACGAAGTGAGTGTGTGAATGACAGATATAGAGGGACGAAGTGAGTGTGTGAATGACAGATATAGAGGGACGAAGTGAGTGTGTGAATGACAGATATAGAGGGACGAAGTGAGTGTGTGAATGACAGATATAGAGGGACGAAGTGAGTGTGTGAATGACAGATATAGAGGGACGAAGTGAGTGTGTGAATGACAGATATAGAGGGACGAAGTGAGTGTGTGAATGACAGATATAGAGGGACGAAGTGAGTGTGTGAATGACAGATATAGAGGGACGAAGTGAGTGTGTGAATGACAGATATAGAGGGACGAAGTGAGTGTGTGAATGACAGATATAGAGGGACGAAGTGAGTGTGTGAATGACAGATATAGAGGGACGAAGTGAGTGTGTGAATGACAGATATAGAGGGACGAAGTGAGTGTGTGAATGACAGATATAGAGGGACGAAGTGAGTGTGTGAATGACAGTATAGAGGGACGTGTGTGAATGACAGATATAGAGGGACGAAGATGAGTGTGTGAATGACAGATATAGAGGGACGAAGTGAGTGTGTGAATGACAGATATAGAGGGACGAAGTGAGTGTGTGAATGACAGATATAGAGGGACGAAGTGAGTGTGTGAATGACAGATATAGAGGGACGAAGTGAGTGTGTGAATGACAGATATAGAGGGACGAAGTGAGTGTGTGAATGACAGATATAGAGGGACGAAGTGAGTGTGTGAATGACAGATATAGAGGGACGAAGTGAGTGTGTGTGAATGACAGATATAGAGGGACGAAGTGAGTGTGTGAATGACAGATATAGAGGGACGAAGTGAGTGTGTGAATGACAGATATAGAGGGACGAAGTGAGTGTGTGAATGACAGATATAGAGGGACGAAGTGAGTGTGTGAATGACAGATATAGAGGGACGAAGTGAGTGTGTGAATGACAGATATAGAGGGACGAAGTGAGTGTGTGAATGACAGATATAGAGGGACGAAGTGAGTGTGTGAATGACAGATATAGAGGGACGAAGTGAGTGTGTGAATGACAGATATAGAGGGACGAAGTGAGTGTGTGAATGACAGATATAGAGGGACGAAGTGAGTGTGTGAATGACAGATATAGAGGGACGAAGTGAGTGTGTGAATGACAGATATAGAGGGACGAAGTGAGTGTGTGAATGACAGATATAGAGGGACGAAGTGAGTGTGTGAATAGAGGGACGAAGTGAGTGTGTGACAGATATAGGTGTAAATACAGAGGACGAAGTGAGTGTGTGAATGACAGATATAGAGGGACGAAGTGAGTGTGTGAATGACAGATATAGAGGGACGAAGTGAGTGTGTGAATGACAGATATAGAGGGACGAAGTGAGTGTGTGAATGACAGATAGAGAGGACGAAGTGAGTGTGTGAATGACAGATATAGAGGGACGAAGTGAGTGTGTGAATGACAGATATAGAGGGACGAAGTGAGTGTGTGAATGACAGATATAGAGGGACGAAGTGAGTGTGTGAATGACAGATATAGAGGGACGAAGTGAGTGTGTGAATGACAGATATAGAGGGACGAAGTGAGTGTGTGAATGACAGATATAGAGGGACGAAGTGAGTGTGTGAATGACAGATATAGAGGGACGAAGTGAGTGTGTGAATGACAGATATAGAGGGACGAAGTGAGTGTGTGAATGACAGATATACAGGGACGAAGTGAGTGTGTGAATGACAGATATACAGGGACGAAGTGAGTGTGTGAATGACAGATATAGAGGGACGAAGTGAGTGTGTGAATGACAGATATAGAGGGACGAAGTGAGTGTGTGAATGACAGATATAGAGGGACGAAGTGAGTGTGTGAATGACAGATATACAGGGACGAAGTGAGTGTGTGAATGACAGATAATAGAGGGACGAAGTGAGTGTGTGAATGACAGATATAGAGGGACGAAGTGAGTGTGTGAATGACAGATATAGAGGGACGAAGTGAGTGTGTGAATGACAGATATAGAGGGACGAAGTGAGTGTGTGAATGACAGATATAGAGGGACGAAGTGAGTGTGTGAATGACAGATATAGAGGGACGAAGTGAGTGTGTGAATGACAGATATAGAGGGACGAAGTGAGTGTGTGAATGACAGATATAGAGGGACGAAGTGAGTGTGTGAATGACAGATATAGAGGGACGAAGTGAGTGTGTGAATGACAGATATAGAGGGACGAAGTGAGTGTGTGAATGACAGATATAGAGGGACGAAGTGAGTGTGTGAATGACAGATATAGAGGGACGAAGTGAGTGTGTGAATGACAGATATAGAGGGACGAAGTGAGTGTGTGAATAAGACAGATATAGAGGGACGAAGTGAGTGTGTGAATGACAGATATAGAGGGACGAAGTGAGTGTGTGAATGACAGATATAGAGGGACGAAGTGAGTGTGTGAATGACAGATATAGAGGGACGAAGTGAGTGTGTGAATGAACAGATATAGAGGGACGAAGTGAGTGTGTGAATGACAGATATAGAGGGACGAAGTGAGTGTGTGAATGATAGATATAGAGGGACGAAGTGAGTGTGTGAATGACAGATATAGAGGGACGAAGTGAGTGTGTGAATGACAGATATAGAGGGACGAAGTGAGTGTGTGAATGACAGATATAGAGGGACGAAGTGAGTGTGTGAATGACAGATATAGAGGGACGAAGTGAGTGTGTGAATGACAGATATAGAGGGACAAGTGAGTGTGTGAATGACAGATATAAGAGGGACGAAGTGAGTGTGTGAATGACAGATATAGAGGGACGAAGTGAGTGTGTGAATGACAGATATAGAGGGACGAAGTGAGTGTGTGAATGACAGATATAGAGGGACGAAGTGAGTGTGTGAATGACAGATATAGAGGGACGAAGTGAGTGTGTGAATGACAGATATAGAGGGACGAAGTGAGTGTGTGAATGACAGATATAGAGGGACGAAGTGAGTGTGTGAATGACAGATATAGAGGGAACGAAGTGTGTGTGTGAATGACAGATATAGAGGAACGAAGTGAGTGTGTGAATGAGAGATATAGAGGGACAAAGTGAGTGTGTGAATGACAGATATAGAGGGACGAAGTGAGTGTGTGAATGACAGATATAGAGGGACGAAGTGAGTGTGTGAATGACAGATATAGAGGGACGAAGTGAGTGTGTGAATGACAGATATAGAGGGACGAAGTGAGTGTGTGTGAATGACAGATATAGAGGGACGAAGTGAGTGACGATGTGTGAATGACAGATATAGAGGGACGAAGTGAGTGGGTGAATGACAGATATAGAGGGACGAAGTGAATGTGTGAATGACAGATATAGAGGGACGAAGTGAGTGGGTGAATGACAGATAATAGAGGGACGAAGTGAGTGTGTGTATGACAGATATAGAGGGACGAAGTGAGTGTGTGAATGACAGATATAGAGGGACGAAGTGAGTGTGTGAATGACAGATATAGAGGGACGAAGTGAGTGTGTGAATGACAGATATAGACGGACGAAGTGAGTGTGTGAATAACAAATATAGAGGGACGAAGTGAGTGTGTGAATGACAGATATAGAGGGACGAAGTGAGTGTGTGAATGACAGATATATACAAGAGGGTTGACGAAGTGAGTGTGTGTAATAACAAATATAGAGGGACGAAGTGAGTGTGTGAATGACAGAATATAGAGGGACGAAGTGAGTGTGTGAATGACAGATTGTATAGAGGGACGAAGTGATGTGTGTGAATGACAGATATAGAGGGACGAAGTGAGTGTGTGAATGACAGATATAGAGGGACGGGACGAAGTGAGTGTGTGAATGACAGATATAGAGGGTGCGAAGTGAGTGTGTGAATGACAGATATATAGGGACGAAGTGAGTGAGTGAATAACAGATATAAGAGAGACGAAGTGAGTGTGTGAATGACAGATAAAGAGGATGGCTCTACCGTTAAATAACATTTACTTAATCAACGAACCAAAACCAAGAAAGAAAATGCCTCCAGTGAAGGACACAGCTTGTCCCCATTCAAAGACGTACAAGGTTTTCTGGTTGAAGAAACTAATCAAAATGATATTTAACAGAGAGATTTTCGTCAATAATGCTTACGGATAATGAGAAATGCATTCTTTGGTTTTTTGTTGACCTTTCACCTCTGAACCAAAAAAGAATTTGGCAAATTTTTGGAGGGTTCCATTGGTACTGCAACACAGTGGTAGACCCCCGTCAGGATGTTTTTCACTGATTTATTGACAGTGCCATATACCAAAGAATAAAGTCGACCAGTTCGCTTGCTGTTATCTGAAAACGAGTGTCTGGCAGTTCAGTCCAATATAGTAGTCTTAATTACAGTACTTTTATAACCCTTTCAGAATTAAAATTATATCATATTTGCTCGCTGTGTTATGAGATTGAAAACGTGGTTTCCTGCACGGAGTCTTCGCCAGTTCAGCCAAAACCTACAGTACTGTTACACTTTCAGAATTAAAATTATATCAAACTTGCACACTGACTTATGCGACTAAGTAAGGTTTCCTGCAATGAGTCTTCGCCAGTTCAGCTCTAATCTTACAATACTGTTACACGTTTAGAATTAAAATGATTTCATATTATGCTGGTAGTCATATGGGACTAAGTAAAGGTCTCCTGCTCTTAGTCTTCGGAAGTTCAGTCCTTTAATCAACCCCTCTCCTATCACGAATACAAGCAAAGCCAAATAGGTTTGGTTTTTGTAATAATAACTTTTCCAGCAGTGTGCATTAAAGTTTTGCACTATAACTGATTCTTTGAACACCTAACTTTCTTTGATCTAGTCTTGATACCCTCTCCTATAATGACATTTAGTGCACTCCTAGTTTTACTGGCCAATTCTCATAGTGATGTTAAGTGGTTTTTCTCCGGATACTCCGGTTTTCACTACTCAACTATCACACCTGGCACTTCCCTAAATGACCCCGACTGTTAATAAGGAGTTCAGACCCTAATAACAACTCTTTATTATTAATTTTCGGAATCCGACAACGAGGAAAACTTTGTTCAGACTTCGTACAGTAGACCCCCTATCTGTACACTTTAGTAGGGCGTGTCAGTAATGTCCAGCGTGATTGTCTGTGCAATATGGATTTCGTCAGACAAATAGAAGACCGAAATCCTTTTTTTAGTTTCATTATTGATTCAAAAGCAAATCGTCGTCTTGAAAAACCGTGAAATGTAAATTAAGTAACTAAAACTATTTAGATTATCATTTGACGCAAAATCTTACCGAAGCGTGAACTAAAAGTAGTCGGATCCTACTCTGGGTTTGTATTAATAAGAGTTGCTTCCCATACGCAGTATGGAATGTTGATTGACGCGGTGATTAGTCAAACATAAGAATTCAAGCGTTTCTTAACTGCGTTCATAAATCAAATCGGAGGGGTTCGTTTATAGGATAGATCTATCAACCCTCACTCTACAATTATTATCGGCATTACTTTAAGTGATTTTTCAGCGAAATTGTAGAGATGATCATGAAGTCTTACAGTTTTCGCGCTAGAATTTTTTTATCTATACCTACTTTTGCCTATGAAAGCGTACATGTAGCTTCCTACTAGCCTAGGGCATAGATCTAAACAGCAGTGTATAATAAGTGCTAATATTCACAGGATAAGAATCTCTATGATATTTAAAAAGCAGTTTTAGTGCGATTGAACTTCGTCGTGTGCTGACTTGTTACTGAGTACTCTGCAGCCAAACACTTAGACTTCCGTAAGAAATAAATGCAAACCTGGATACACACAGTGTCCCTCATCGCTGACGTGTGCGACGAATAAGACTAGTAATTACGTGGTATGAGGCGTACAGCTAGATTAACTAAAGTCAAATGATCCCATATGCCTAAACGGCACAACACCCCACAATAAGAACACACGTACTATATAAAAAGTCACATGCAGTCATTGATTTTTCCTTTCAACATGTATTGATTACATACATGCTTTGTATCAAAGGCGTAAAGGTCCTATATAAAAACCACCTGATGACCGCATTTCCGACTTCCCATTTCAGCTGGTTATATTGCTATGATCTCTCCATTTTTGGATCATTAAATAGAAGTGCGTAGAACAACGGGTATCACAAACCCAGTCGGACGACATTATCACTTTCGCATTTTCTGCGTGACCGTTGTTGCCAGTGGGAGATGCACTTTATAAAAATCTATTCATAAATTGCTTTATGTTTTCATCTAATTGATGTACTTTGATAATATCGTTGTTTTCACTAAAGTAAATGGTATGACACATTGTTAATCAAGCCGTTCGCGCTATTTGATTATTTTAAAATATTCTAATAACCAACTATTTTTCATTTAACGGTACTCTCAGCTGACTGGTCATATGACCTCTGCCAGCAAGCTCATAGAAAACTCAGCCTTTTA